>NW_024882252.1:0-354712 GCF_019059575.1 Amphibalanus amphitrite | reverse complement strand
GTAACAGGCCCATTAAGTGTCAATCACATTAAGAGATGACAACAATTTGTTATCAGCAATATTAAGTTATGATTTTAAAAGAACTTTTCAGGGGCTGCTTGCTTATACAGCACCTCAACATCATCTTTCTTTTTCTGTTTAGTGCCAAAATGAATGAACTATGCATAGAACAAGAATGTTATTCATCGGGCTCGGAAGGACTGGCCAGCAAAATCAAGGCCGTCTCGCAGCTGGTGAAGAGGCGGCGCCAGCAGGTCGCCCAGCGGAGGACCATGCTCCGTGAAGCTGTCCGCTCTCTACTGCAGCCGGTGGAGGCTGCTGTACCAGCGCCGGCCTCCCGTCTGCCCGGCCTGGTGGCCCGCACCGCCTGGCAGAGGCTCGTCTCGGAACGTTGGCTTGTTGCCACAGATTTGACCAATGAAACATCCACAGAGGTGGCACTGCCGCATCTGCTGGCCTGCGGCGGGTGGCACGGGCCCGTGGCGTACGAGTCTCGCCTGGCGGCCGCGCCGTTCGAGCTGAGCGCTCCGGCGCCGGCCGCCGGCCGCCTGTCGCCCGGAGCGACCGTGCGCCTCATAGCGGTGCTGGACGAGCCGCCCGTCTGCGGCGGGGGCTGTCGGCTGATGCTGACGCTGGCCTCCGGTCCGGAGGAGCCGCGGCCGGCCAGCGCCGCCGGCTTCTACCAGCTGCCGGCCGGCCGCGTGACGCTGACCGCCGACCAGCGGCTGGCGCGGCGACACTCCCTGTTCAGCGGTCCAGGTCCGGACGCGGAGGCCGACGTGCAGGCGCTGTGGGCGCTGTCGGGCCGGCCCCTGCGCCTCCGCCTGCCGCGGACGGCCCATCTGCACTTGCAGGCGGCCAGGCTGCGGCTCGAGCAGGATGCCTTCATACCTGTTCTGGCGGCGCTCACTCGAGCCGAGCCAGGTGACCCGCTGTTTGGCTGCCTGGTGCTGCTGGCCGAGGAAGCCGACAACCGAGAGGCCGCCGCCGGCGCGCTGACAGCCGCGCTCTGGAGCAGGACGGAGCGGCAGATGGCGCTGCTGCTGCACCATCTGCGGCGGCTTCTGGGGTCAGCGCTGGAACTGCAGCGGCGGCCGGAGCCGGAGCCGGAGCAGGGGCAGGAGCCGGGCGCCGCCGGCGCACAGCACCTGCGGCGCGCCCTGCTGGCACAACTGCAGTTCGCCGAGGCGCACATAGGTGACAGCACTGGTGGTGGTGCCGAGCGGCGCGCACTCCGACTCGGGGATGTGCACGTGCCGCTCTCAGAGTACGGCCGCTGGAGACGGCGGCTGGCCCAGCTGGAGTTGGAGGCTGCTATGTGTGCGCTGCAGCTGGCCGAGCGGCAGCCGGCCGCTCTGTGACGCTACTCCGCGGCTGGGCGGCACAGCTGACCATGGACACCCGCGGTGTGCTAGTGAAACCGCCTTGATGGCACACACCAGCTGTGCTTGACTCTAGCGATGTGCACTGTGAACGTTGTCTGTGACTGGTGTCGTGGTCTGCCTTGCGGTTGTCTTTCGCTCATGCAGTGATGGTTAAATGGACCGGGAGGATCGTTTAGCTGACAGTGTTTGTGGGATATCGCGTGTAACGGTTGGATAAGTGCTATAAATGCCCTGTCGGCTAGCCGCCGGCGGGCGTCCGAGCAATGACCGAGCGCCAGACAGTGATGTGTGTCAGTCCTTTCTCTGGCATTTCGACACTGCGCACTGGCGAAAAAAGTGTTTGTTGGTTATGTGAACGGCAATAACTTTTCCTTTGGTTCGTTGTATCTGGAACTCATCCCGTTCATTGGCTGTATGTGTGTGTGTATCCGGTAATGCTTTAGGAGCACAAATACCAGGCCGAGTCCAGTCAGCCTAGGCCAAGGCAGAACCAGAACCAGACCGTCAAACTTGTGATCATAGGCTGCTTTCTATAGAATAAAATAGCTAACCTTTATTGAGTGATTTGGTGTCTTTTACACTGGCCATCTGCAGTCCATGCACAGTGGCTTTGGGGAGCCAACCTGGATCTCTTCAGTCTTCACTGTGGCTCTGATGAGACTGAAGAGACATCACAAAAAGGTTGACCTGCAATGGCTGTTGGGGTGCATTAATGTCTATTTTTTTCTTCAAATAAAATATTTGTTTCCATCAACTAACTTTTCTCAGTCTCTTATGCTAAGTTATCTCCAGTTCTGCTTATGGAAATTTAATTGACCCACTCCCCCTGTAACCGGTTATCTGATGGCTACGCTACGAACTTCTCCCCCGAGTCCCGACGTCCAACTCTCCTTCCGGTATTGGCTCACTTTATCGACACGTCTTGCCGGCAGCGGTAGCGCTGCGCCGCCCGGCATGACGGCGCACAACCGGCCGCAGCGAGCCGCGCCGACCATCGACCTGATAACGACGGCCCCCGGCGGCGGCGGCGGCGGCGGCGGGCGGCCGGGCAGTCCGCGCTCGGTCCCCGTCCGACTCACAGCGCCGCCGACCGCCCGCAGGCTGTTCCGCCTCGCCTCCGCCGCCGCCGCAGCAGCCATGATGATCAAAGGTACCGTGGTGGTGTACTCTATACCGGCGTGCCCGCACTGCCGCACGGCCAAGGCCACGCTGACCCAGCGCGGCCTACAGTACGTGGACGTGGACCTGGAGCGGTTTCCCCATCTGCGGCCCTGGCTGCGAGAGACGACCGGCAAGACCAGTGTGCCGCAGATCTTCTTCAACAGCAGACACATCGGCGGCAACAGCGAACTGCAGGACCTGGTGAGTTGGCCGGGCCGGGATCCAGGTGTGGGGTGAAAATCGCTTACTTGTTCAGTATGCGGGCGTTGTAAATGCATTATTCAGTAGCGCATTACGTATGTCGTTATGGCGCATCACGATAGCGCCTTACGCTTGTCGACAACTAAGCTTCGCTGATGCATAAGTACGTTCTATTTGTTTCTTTGCTTTTTTGCTCTAAGGTAAGATATTTTGTGGCATGCGAGAAAAAGTGAGTGTGCGTAACATTATCATGTCCAGGGGACATTATTCCTCAGTCGGCCACATATCCCAGTCCGTCTGCGCTCCATTTCCTTGTGTGCCTCTTATTAGACTGGCTGCTACCGACGGAGGGCAGCGGCTAGTGCCGTGATCGGCCTATTGCATTCAGCGGATATCGACAGCGGTCGAGGTCAACGCCCAACGGACGGGCTGCAAAATGCAGCGGTCACCGCAAGGCGCCGGGAACTAGCTTTCATTTGGTATCACATTGCCCAAACATAGAGCTTAAATTGCTCAAATGGATACGGCTACCGTTTCCAAATGGGAACTTGCATTTGTGATGCAAATTGTATTGGTTGCGTTGCATAATGCATATACGCTGCACTGCCGGTGTCATTCGTTACCACATCTGGAAGGCATTACCGCCAATGAAAGTGAGGGCATCGCAATGAACCGTGTTTTTGACTCATCGAACTTTCTACACGCCATTTGGAGAAACCCAACACGGTTGCAAGGTAGTTACTGCGCAATGTGCAATTAATAAGGCACCTCCCATTCGTGCACGTCACGTTTGTCGGGTTGGCATTTCCCCCAGTGGGAAAGTCGGAGTTGTTTTGTCATGCTTCCTTTATCTTGTTTCTAGCGCATTCGCGCAGGTACTAGTGATTGTCTTCACAGTTCACGGTTGGTCTATCGTCTGCGAGTCATTATCATGTGCGTTCATTATCTGTGCGCATGGCACGTGGATTGCGCACTTTGGTCTTCGGTGGGGCGGCGCTCATCGCTCGTCTAGTCACCGTGACTAACCTGTTCGCGTACCCCGAAGGCCGTGACTGACCTACTCACGTGCCCGAACGCACTTGCACTCTCGACGTTCGATCCCAAGGCTGTTTCAAATGGGCTAGATTCCCTTACTTAGATATCGATTTCTGGCTGCGACATCGAGTGTCTTGAAGTGGGAGATGCGTCAAGTGCGTTTGAAACCCGAGTTGAAGTGTCCTGGGCCACATGACTTGCAAAGGCCCGCTGCCGGAATCACGTGGATCAGTGTCACGATTGCTTCCCGTGTCTCGCAGTCGAGTCGAATTATTCGGCGAAAGTTGCCGAATGCTGCTTTATTCAATTACATAATAGCAAGGCTATTATGTAATAGCATAATAGGATAAACAGGTTTTGGAGTTTCACTAATCCCCAATCGTTTTTTTATCATTCGATTATTTTATCGTCACATCGCCTATCGCCAATGCTGTACCTGACTACTGAATGACTAGATCAGACTACTGAATACCGGAGGGTTCCATTATCAGTAAATCCGCCGTTGTGCCGGGTGACATTCACCTACACCTGTTTGCCCACACAGGTGGACGACGCGAGTCAGTGGGAGCAGCTCGTCACCCTTCTGGAGCAGACCGAACTCAACCCGAGCGATGCCGGCGCGCCGCGAATTCCCAAACCGGAGGAGGCCGTCACCACATCGGCACCTGGTAAGTACGGCGCTAGAAGGTAACTGAGGAAAGCTATTGTCTTGGCAAGGCCATATATAGATTGTCTTGGTAGTTTTCGTAGTCCTGCAGTGGCTTCCGGCTTTTCTGCGAAAGACAAAACCCCTGAGCTTGTTAAGTTTTGATTGAGGTCTCGACGCTCCTTTGTCATGGCGTAACAATCGATGCTGAATGTGGCCTCCGCTCCGTATGAAGTATACCCCCAATTATTTACGTAAAAATGCCAGAACGGCTACCGACCGAGGTATGAATCATAAACCGGCTTATTGGATCAGATCGCGGCCGTTGCATGTGTGTTGTAACTGTTGTCCCCTCCCTAGCCCCACAAGTCCCCTGATGATGAACCGCGGTATCGGTCGGTCGCTCAAACAGAGTCTGTCGACTTTTGATTGTTCCCTTTATTTCTGTCACCCCTGTAACAGTGTTGATATTTAATGGTCCCTATATGTGCGTGGCCAGCGGTCATTCTGTCCACGTGGCGCTAAGCCATTGTCCCTTTCCCTCTGACGATTATGTTTGTGCGCCGCCAGCGGCCGTGCTGCCGGTCGAGTGTGAGAAGGACGAGCTGTCCCGTCTGGCCATCGACCTGCACGACCGGTCCAACCTCATCATGGACCACCGCGTCGGCCTCTTCACCAAGATCAGGGACTCCTTCTCCGGCGAGGCCTTCGTCAACTGGATGATCAAGGAGAAGGAGAGCGGTGAGATATGATGTCCGATTGTCCCTGTCTGTCGCTGGGCTAATGATTGAGACGGTGTTTGTAGTGGTTGTGAAGGTGATCCCCCCCCCCCCCCGAAGTCTCACAGTTGCTATGGTAACCAGGTTGCAGTTGTAATCGATAGACGGCATTGCTCTTTGTGTTTGTCCGGTAACGCCTTGCATGGTCGATGGTTCGGTAATTCCGGTGTGAGCACTGAGCAGTGTTGAAAGTTCTGTAGGAGACGATGCACACGCCCTACTTATGATATAGCCGCCACCAATGAAAATGGATCGGGTTTATGTGCTCAGTGTTCCAAGTCTTTGTGCCTTGTTCTGTTTCCATTTTTGTACTTAAATTGACGTTTAAAAATGGTAATGTGATTCGTCATTATCCCGGTTCCCTTCCGCGTCACCGCAGACGAGGCGAATGCCCTGGACATGGGCCAGCAGCTGATGGACAAACACTTCATCCAGAACGTCTCGGGCGGAGCCGACAGCACCAAGTTCGAGGGATCGGCCAAGGCCTTCTACAGGTCAGTCCAAACTCGCTCGCCGAGAAGACATTACGAACTTTCGGAGTGTGGTGCACTTTCACAGTTTGACCGCACGTTACGTAACTGTCCGGTGCTTCATCGATGGTTCCACCTAGCATTTATGGTCCGGAGACAATCCGATAAATCTTTTCGTAATGTCTCCCTAGGCTTTCTCTGATGTTTTTCTCATCCCTAGGATGACCGAGGACGACAACCAGGGCGCGCTGAACTCTGGCGAGACGGCCGGCTGCCCGCCGCTGCCGGCCGGAGAGCTGGCCGAGAACCTCCGAAAACTGATGCTCACCATGTACGCCGAAAACATCAGTCCCGACGGCAAGGTGGGCCACGGGAGAATGAGTTCGGAATTTCAGAAATTCAGAATTGCAGAACGAGTGCCTTACGATTGTTCATTCATATTAAACGGGATGAAATTACCATCCCAGATCAAACCTACGGAAAGCAGGTTGAGATGTCCCCTGGCGGCCAACTAACCAACTACCATTTCCCCCTCCCACCACCCCTGGCGGCCAGTCGGTGAACTACGCCGGCATCAAGGCCTCAGACAACTGGCGTAACTACGTGCGGATGGCGCGTGAGCTGCAGCGAGTCGACATCTTCGGCCTCAACCGCGAGGAGAAGCTGGCCTTCTTTATCAACGTGTACAACGCACTGGTTGTGCACGGCAACATCGCCACCGGCCACCCGACCAACGTGTGGCAGCGCTGGAAGGTAGGCGGCATGGCGGAGCAGATTAGGACGGGGAGGCCACTGTGGTGGGGTGGTTGATCGGGCGGGTGTGTGTGGGCTGGGATTTATGTGAGGAGTAACGCTACGGAGGTGGTATAGTGCGTCCGGGCGCGAGCAGGAAGATCGTAGTGGGGCGATAGCCAGCAATTCTTGAGCTGTGTGCATAGCAGGGTTGTGCTTGACTCATGAGTCGAGTCAGAAATTTGACTCAACTCTGACTCAAATGAGTCAGATTTGAGTCGAGTCGGATAAAATGCTGAGCTGTTGAGTTGAGTCAGAGTTGAGTCGGACAAAAATATTAAGGCGTTGAGTTGAGTCAGAGTTGAGTCAGTAAAATAACTTTTGACATTGAGTTGAGTCAAAAACATTTAGGAACATGAGTCAGCTGACTCATCTATCTAGAAACAATCTACATAAGCTTTTCATTCTCCCCCTGCTTAACAACTTAGGCCTGGCCCTGCTGCAGGATTTTTTTCACCCCCATCCCCCGCTCAACAACTTTTTTATCCGAGTCAATTTTGAGTCAACTGACTTGACTCAACAAAAATTTGAGTCAAGTTTGAGTCAACTCATATTTTCATTGAGCCGCTTGAGTCATGAGTTGAGTCAAGGGGAAAAATCAGCTCCTTGTTTGAGTCAGAGTTGAGTCAGGGCTTTCTGAAGTTAAATGATGAGTCGAGTCGGCAAATTTTTTTGAGTCGAGCACAACCCTGGTGCATAGTTAGGCATTTTTACCGAGCTTTGGATATTTTCACCTCCCGTGGCATGCCTGACCTCCCGGCTCCCCACTGACTTTCCCCGTGCCCGGTCGGCAGTTCTTCAACAACACGGCCTACGTGCTGGGCGGCAGTCCGTTCACGCTGCAGGACATCGAGAACGGCGTGCTGCGCGCCAACAAGAAGGGAGTCGGCGCGCTCAGCCCCCAGTTCTCCAAGGCCGACCCGCGCCGGCGACTCTCGCTGGAGCGCGCCGAGCCCAGGATCCACTTTGCGCTAAACTGCGGCGCCAAGAGCTGCCCGCCCATCAAGACCTTCTCGGCCCAGGTGAGGATGGCGAAGGGATGTGGGCGCTAGTGGTGGGCGCAGGTTGAAGGACATAGAAGGTGCTGGGATTTAGGCGGTATCTTTGTTTAGTTGTGAGTAATTAAGGATTTTTTAAAATCATTCGTGTCGCGAGTTAGATGTTAAACTTGTCGACATGGAAATGAAGACAGCTATCCATTGAATCAGTTATGCGCCGTCTCCTTAATCGTGCCATATAATTTATTATTTTGCAGACCATTGACAGTGAAACGGCACTGTGTACAGTTTGTACCCTGTTGTAGCTCTGGACTGACGTGTTCGTCTCCTACACATACTCCTACTGACCCTTCCCATGTCTGTCTCGTTGCGTCTCAGAACATCCAGTCAGAGCTGGACCTGGCCTCGGCCTCCTACCTAGAGACGGACGACGGTATTCGTCTGGAGCCGGCCAAGGGCGTGGTGCACCTCTCCACGCTGCTCAAGTGGTACCGCTCCGACTTCGGAGAGGACGACAAGGAGGTGAGCGTGCGCTGAAGGCCGGCGGAGATTTACCCACGATCCGGGAATCGGGTGGGACATTTAGATGGTACTTTTGGAGCGACGAGCGAATAAGCTCCGTTTGGGAGTAAATAATTCCTCTCAAAGTTCTGATCTGGATTCTGATGCGGCAACCGATATTTTGCTTCATTGTCGGCTTTTTTCCACGCATTGTTCCTGATCCAGAACTGAAAGCTGTGACATAATTGCCGACCCGTCTCCTCTACGTGCTGTCCTGAATCCTGAATTGTCGATCCGTCTAATTATTTACGTTTAGGTTATGAGCTGACTCCGTCCCGTCTTGCACAGGCTCTGACATAGGTGTAACATGATTACCGACCCGTCCCACCCCCCAGGTTCTGACGTGAGTGTAAAGTTAATGCCGACCGGTCCCGTCTCACAGGTTCTGACGTGGGTGCTGAAGCATCTCACTGGCAAGAAGGCTGAGCAGCTGAAGCAGATGCTGGACAGCGGCAACTTCAAGATCAACTACATCCCCTACGACTGGACCAATAACGCCAAGTAGGCGGCTGGCTCCTGGAGCGGTCTGCCTCGGCGGGAAGGCGCTCTTCTCCTCACAGCGGTGTCCAGAAAGGGTCAATCTAACCTCTGGAGAAGGCAGAGGGCATGGCTCTTCTGATTATCACCGTTGACTGCATGAGAGGGCAGACTCGGAGCAGGAATCGGCTATCGAGGTAGGTACCGTCTAGGCAGAACGGGGAGCTGTCCGAGCTGGGCTGGGACGGACGTTCTATATACCCTGCTGGGACGTGCCGCAGGGCCTATTTTAAGACAATTGGACTGGGGTGGCCAGGCAGTGGTGGCGCCCCTGTCTCTTGTGTGGGCGCCCCCCCCCCCCCCAACTTTCAATTTTACTTTCAACCAACTTCACCCCATTGTTGCTTGTAGATAAATATAAATATCTCGCCACGCCACTGCCCCGAGACGCTGTCCAGATTTTGAATCGCTTATGGCTCTGTAGTCTGTACCTATGCCAAGAAAGATGCATTGCTAACCAGTGTTGTAGCTAGTTCATAGGCGGCGGAACGGGGGGGGGGGAACCTGGGCACCGTTCCCCCTTTGATTTTGGCATTAACCCTCGCCCGGCGAGGGGGGGGGGTTGATGCAACCCCCCTAAGGTTTTTCGCAAATAACGTAAAAACGGCGGCGCATGGTGCCGTCAAATTTGGCATACCCTCTGGGGCAACATTTTCGCACCTTTCTTGAAAATTTGAAGTCCCAGTCTTTTCAGGTCAGGTCACCAGGTCACAAAAACCGGTACAAGGTCAGGGGAAAATTGGACTAGCTTAGCGGCAACTGAATTCCAGAGTTCGCTTAAATTGGCAACAAAGTATACCATTCGATGCGCACGGACGTCCTGAGTTCACTGGTGCGTTTATTTTTGCTCTATCTTTTTTAGGTAAAAAGTTATAAGCGAAAAACTTTTGACATGTTTTAGCAAATTTTTTGCACTCATATCCCCCAAAACCCCCCTAAATCTTGACTTAGAGTCACCAAACTTTTACAGGGGCGAGATCTCCTATGGATCCACCTACTCTGTAAATTTGGCGTTTCTAAGTGCCATAGGAGCCAACACAAATCTTGAAAATGATAGTTCTTATCTGAAATATATGCTCATTAGATATTCAAGTAGGTTGCTCCTAAATATTGTAGTTCTAGCTTCAAAAACATGGATGTTATGAATGTCGATAGGTTTCGCGAGGCTACACCGGCCGGATCGCCCACTGTGCAGTGGTGGTAGGGTGCCTCGTGGCGGTGGGGTGCACCAGAAACTTAGGGCGCCCCAGCACCAGCGGAACGTCACATTATGTGTTACGACGCCCCAGTAGTGGTACGGTGTCCCATCACCGTTCCGTGCTTCTATCCTCAGGATACAGAAATCCTTCTCCTCCACGCCGCAACCCCCCTCCGGGCTGGACAGGCAATTTTATCTCATGCAGGCTGCTCCCTTGGAGCGGCACCGCTGCTACCGAGGGAGCGCACCCCGTAGCCGGGTGCAGTGAGTGCCTTGGGGCTGGGAGGCCTGTCCTCTGGACGGGCTCAGCCCCGGCGACTCACTATAGGGTGCCTGCCCAGACCATGTGTCTCCCCCTATGTCCTATCAGCCTTCCGGCTCTGAAATGGTCTCATTGGACCGAAAGGGCCTAACCCAACAAAACAAACAAACAGTGTCCCATTTCTGATAGGGCGCCCAAAGGTGGTTGGCGCCCCAATCGTGTCTGGGCGCCCCAATGTTGATAGGGCTCTTCAGTCATGGTAGGGTGCCCTATTACCGGTAATGTGTCCCAATCAAAGTAGGGCGCCACAGTTGCGGCAGGGCGCCCCCAGTAGTGAGAGGGCACCCCATTGGTGGTGGTGGCGCCTCAGTGAGCCCTTTTCCCCTGTCAACCTGAGTTGCGCCTCAAGAATGTGTCGCCTCCGTGATTGTCGGCAGCTAATATCTGTGGGTAGAAGTTTGGGCTGTTTTTCACTGGGGTGGCAAAGTAAGACGACTGGGGTGGAAAACCGCACCACTGGGGTGGGTTTTGCCACCCCAGTTAACATGTTAAAATAGGCCCTGACGTGCCGTGTGGATGTGGAGCCGAGTGTGGAAACCGGTGTGGATCGGTCCACGGTGGTATGTGCTGAGTAGGTGGATCAGCGTGTAATCGCGCTGTCAGCTCACAGGAATGATGTGATTAGTCATATTTAGTCATAGCGGACATATTTGTCGTCTAGGGAAATGTTAGGTCAGTAGTCCACTCGTGGGTCAGTAATCCAACTCAGTTGTAGTCGCGATGATATTTCCAAACAAATTACAGTTTATGTTGCTTATGTTTATGTTAACGTGATTTTAGTCATAATGTCTCGTCCCACAGTTAAATGTGTTGAAGCACTACTGCTCTGGTTTACTGAGACTCGCTTTATTTATTTTTCCCTATTTAACACGTTATATTAATCGAGCGTTTGAATTCAGGTTGGAATTCATACACGAGTAGGTGGTTGAACCGCATGTTGCGCACCTTAACGATAAACTGCTAGTCGCCGCCCGCCGGTGGTCGATCACTAGTCATCCCAGTTGGCTCAAGCACACCAATCTGTTCAGACTGTCACCATTCGCGGCGTTCGTACTTACGACGTTTGAAACAGTAACCACGCCTGGGCTGTGATCAACGGCAATCGAAAGACAATAACACGGTAGATCGACTCCGTCCCTATCGACGCCTTAAACGATTATTGTGGTGTTAATTATTCATAATAGTTAAAACGAACGATGTGTCCATTTCGAGATGTACTATATGCGAGATCAAATGTCGCAAAGATCAGCGTTACATGTTGTTTGCACACGGTTGGTGCTGTTGTATGAAGCATAGCTCACTGCGCCCAGGTAAATAAATTACTTATACCAGCTGTGTGGTATGTTTCTGTGCAAGGTCTTGAATGTTGTTTCGCTTCCTAAACCCTCGCCGGTGCGCGTCCTTCATCATATTATTGTAGCATCCCTCGTTTGGATTCCATGCTAATCCTACCACCCTACCGGCTACCCATAGCAAAAACTCGGCCTTTTTCTGTCGAACGCGGTTCTAACTTGGACTGTTTGATGCTACCGTCGTGACCGCCGGTCGGATTTCAGCACGCCTCATTGAACACCTCCCTTTTGGCGTGATCCCTTCCACCACGGACCGAAGGTGAACGAAAGAGGGATGAGTAGTCGGCTCATGGCTGGCCGGAGGAATGATCACATGCGATAAACGGTTCCAGGACAGGGGCGGCGCTGACCCTTTGAAAGTAGGTAGGCACTTGGTAGGTAAGGCAGAAAAGCTTAATACGGAATAGGTAAAAGGGGGAAAAGACAGCCTTATTGCTCAGTCAGCTCAAGCAGCGTCATCTATGAAAACCTAACTTAAGCTTACACGTCTGCCGCCAGAGGGAAGCTAGTCTCCAAGTAGGAGTCTAGTTCGTCCAATATAATTTTTAAGAAACAATAGAATAACACAACAAGCATAACAACGCTAGGTACCCTAAACTAATGATGAAAATTGATAGCGTAAAATGTGTTTTATTTTATGATAAATGGACTAAATAAAAAGTTCAGTTTGAAAGTTAGAAGGTAGCACCTAGTCGATGTGCCGACCATCTAGACCTTTTCTACCAAAAGGCTCAATAGCCTCAACATGGCAATAGTCGATAATCTAGTAGGACGAGGTAGGCACAATTAGGCAAAGGTTTTAATCAAGTTGATGTATAATACGATATTTGTGTGACGTTTTTTGAAAAGTATAGGCAATTATCTTTCGTTTCAACACATTTTGAAGACGAAAAGAAAATATATATTTAACAAAAGCAACAGAGCAATCAAAAGCCACAGTCTAGTGAGGGTGTAGACGCAGGGGAGACGGCAAATGACGTAGGCACTGCCTACCTTGCCTATATGGGAGAACCGCCCCTGTTCCAGGATGAAATGCTATGATCGGTTTGGGATGTTCAAACTTTACCGACCAAGGGATCATCGAGCCCTGAATTAAGTGTGCTAAACATCTAGGTATATGACGTTTAAGCAGGCAATACTTACTGAACATATAAGAGCTGCAGAGATACAGGCTGTCATATTCCAGCTGCCTATATCTCAGTGGTGGGCGAATAGCTAGGTTGTTAGTATTCGTTCCGCACCGACGTCCGTGAAGTTAGCGTCGTATTCCGCGACGGATTCAGTCGCACCGTATCATGTCATATCCGATCACACAGTCTTCCCACAACCTTCTATGTAAAAGCTGATCGCGACTACCCGCAATGCAAAGGTCGTTACGTGCGTGTGAATATCCTGCGCTGTTATTCCGATTTTCCCGCAAACGCAGCATCCACCCGATTGGATGTATTATCGCTGACGCCGTTCGTGCTGTTGTAGGGGCATTCCACGTCAAGTGGGACAAAAAATGATCATTTTGAACCTCACCTCCTCCGATTTTTGCGAAACTTTGTGAAACTACTCATCTATATGTGAAAAGAAAGGAGACATATTTTTGTCAAAATATGACGTCACGTTTCCGAGATACACGTCATCAAACATTGACTTAGGCAAGGTACATTATCATCTTTAAAGCGTCATAACCATTGAAGTTTTAGACACATCACCACGAGACAAAGTGTGAAATGGAGGGAATAGGTCAGGCTTTAATTTGAGGATAACAATATTGACGTAATTAACTAATTAGTGAACTTAATTAAAATTCAAAAAATAAATTTTGATTTTCTGAAAAATGGGTACCCTTCGATTTTGCTGATTTTTACATATTTTATTCTCCTATACATTAGCTACATCATATAAAAAATCCAGAATGGGCCGACGTCTACATAACTGTCTTTTGGACTTCGTAATGTCTGGCACTCGCGTGTTTCGTTTTAACAACCAAGGAGAGGCGCTACCCGGAGATGCTTCTTTCTACCCCAAACCAAAGCAAACCTAACCTGACCTGACGTGACCTGACCTAATCTAACACGCGTAAATATGTACAGCCCTCAAGGCAGTTGCCGACTGGCCAAATGCTACCTACATACTACATAGATACGAACATTAGCCCTCGCGACAGTTGCCGGCTGGCCAGATGCTACTTAAAAAACAAATGCGTGTTAAACACTTCAGGCTGACCCACTGCGAGCCAGCGACCTTTAGATTACGAGGTGGGTACCTTCGGCACACTTACTACTAAGCCACGAAGATAGCTGGTCATCGTAAGCCAGTTTTTATGATGAAATTGGGCATTCTCCAGCCAGCGCCTCTCTTTGGTTGCAAAAAGAAAATACGCCCGACTCTCCCAGCGCTAGGGGAGAAAAGCCCGGTTTAGTCAAAAAAGGTATTAAAAAAAACGGAATTTGAATTGTAGGTGGGGCGGTGGGGAACTTTATCGTGTGATAAGTTCATGGCCCTAGATCAATATATTCAAGATCAAATGAGGTTAAACGTGATCAAATTTGCTATACTATTTTGCGTTTATACGCCCATAGATCTAAGAGATACAGGCCGATTTTCCTATTTCTTCCCTTATACGACATTTGTAGTGTTATGAGAATCTCTAGTTAATCTTACCATAAATTTGGCAGTTATAGTGGCTTGCTAAGAGTAAGATGTCGCCGGCAGAGGCGGGGATCGGCCGACGCGGGAAATGTCATAGTCACATATTGTGTTTGCACCCTAAAAAATTAATTTTACCAGTTGATATTCGTATTTATTTGAATATTAGATTGCCTGTACATTTTTAACCCTTCACACAAAATTTGACACGAATCGATCATAATCAGCGGTAAGAAGCGCGGTGCAAAGATGGAACCGTCCTGCGCCGGCACAGTCTACCATTCAGGAGGCAACGGCCGGCGCCGGCCGCCGAGCCGCTCCGGCAGGAATGTTTGACTTTACACCGCTATTACTAGAAAAGTTGTGGACCGATTTACCTATTTCTTGCACGGGAGGATTTGCAATTCGATTCTGGACAGATACTGTAAGTTAAACGTTAATATAATAATTTTGGCGTGAGTTATTGGCGATAAACAGGTGGAGTTAGCGAAATCGGCCCCTTCCACCGCCCGTGCTACGTTGCACTACGTGTTGCTATATCATCCAAAGTTATCGTTGGCCCACTCTAATTTTCTCAGCACGTGTGCCTTACATCTAGTGGAAGACAATATCTAAATTTGAGCAAAATCGAAGGGTACCCATTTTTCACAAATTACATTTTAAGAAATTAATTCAAAATAATATAAATTCAAAATCACCAAAAAATGTAAAAATTGTCAATTTTTACTAGCATAACTCCTTATGCACACGTTTCAGTTTGTTTGAAATTAATAGCTTCAAAAATGTTGAAGCTATAGATCTTTCAAGATTGCAATACACGTCCAATTCTGCTCAAAAAGCAGAAGTTTAGCGACTTGTTTCTCTGTAGCCCGAGGGCATATGACAAAATCCTTTCACCCTCAGAGGTTTCACCCAATAGCCAATAAGTATACCAAGTTTGAACAAAATCGCAGAGGTGGCCGATTTTGGCTGTCCCGGTTGACATGGAATGCCCCTGTAATCACAGATTTAGCCTTGAGCCCGCCGGTCCCTACCCCTGGGTGAAGCGGTGAAGCAAACAAATCATCCACATCACGGCAGTAATAACCAGGTTCTGCATGTTGCCGTGACTGGGCGACTGCAGTGGCTTCAGCCTTCAGCAAGCTGCACGCTCCCAACAGTCCCACTTACCATATTGAAGGGACGGCACAGCGGCGGCGGCCGTCAGAAAACGAGGTGATATCACCTGGTGACGAGGTTCCTTTCAGGGTTAAAAAGACCTCCCGGCCATGCCGTTCCGTTTTCTATTCATTTTCACACAAAAAAAAAGATGTGTAAAGCATACTTCTGTTGCCGGAGCGACTCCCCGACCACTCGCTGCCAGCTCGATTGCCTGAGTCGTTTTTTCCAAATACTCTGACCGTTTCTGTTTCCTGCCTCCGTCTCCCACACATCTCGAACCGATTCCGTCTCCGAGCTGTCTCCGTTTACCGGTAAATTGGGCAGACCGGGACGGAGAGGCGGATAATTTTGGCCTCCTGCCACCACACCGTGAGCTCGCTCTGTGACCGCCGCCGGCGACAGCTCAGTGGCGCCCTCTGAGGCTGGGGAGGAGCTCGCTCGCGCAGGAGCGGCTGTCGGGACCGCCGCCACCGCCGGAACGATGCTGCTCAGACTGGGTTCGGCCGCCGCCCGGTCCGCGAGTCTGCTGCTCCAGCGACGTGCTCACAGGTGAGAGCCAATTACATCTGCCGTGAACAAGTGAGAGAGGTGAGAAGCGCGGCCTCCACCACGGAGCGGCCTCGTGCGGGGGAGAGGTGAGAGCATTGTGAGAGGACGTGTCAGGGATATACCACGGGAGACACATCAGCGGTGACCCCAGAGAGGTATCAGAGCTAGGCGTAGTCTGAAGGGTTTTAAATAGGATATGTGTACAGTGGATAACATTGCCGAGTTATACGAGACGGTCGGGTTTACCAGCCGAATCACGTGGTAAACTGCACCCAGATGCGCGGGTCGTAATGTGTAGTGCGCGCCTGAACTCGCCGCTCCCTATCAGCAACTGTCTCGCCGGTCCTTTTGAGCTTTCCGTTCTAGTTAGCTCGCTGTCAGAGATGTGTCACACACGCCGGGGTGCTGGCAGATGTCGAGCCCCGGGCCGAATGGCAAAAACCGACGGAAGTCCGACCCACAGTTCCAGATAGTGAGCTTCTTTCTCTGAAAATGGGCGGCAGTGGCGATATGAGACAATTTGTATCTTGCGTGAGTCGGAATCAAACAATGAAATGATCGTTCATCAGTTCGCTCGTTCAGAATTGGGACTCTGGATTGAATCATCCGATCAGTACACAGAGCCATGGGCCATGTCTAATCAATCCAGTCCACCGTTTCTTGGATTTGACAATCAGTTCAGTCGCCGCCGCAGATCCATCCAATCAGTACGCGGCCAGGCAGGCGGAGGAGCCGACATACCTCGTCCGCCTGACCGCCCACATCAAAGTCGAGACGACCGCCCCGCGTGACGCCTCAAGGCTGACGACGGACAGACACTAGACAGACAGAAGAACAATGCGGCCGACACATCCTGACATCGGCACCGGAACGTCTGTGTCAGTGACCCCAGGGGAGGTCTCTAATTAGCTCGCCTGTGCTCATCAGATGCACTGAAATTAACAGCACTATAGAACGTAACACTTCAAACGAATAGTCACAAAAAAATATTTTCAAGTGAGCTAGCATGACTAAACCTTATATGACGAATCATGGTCATTCGTTTATTTGAATATCAAAAGACCATACGCGTGAAGGTAGTGGAACGATTTGACCAATCACGTGCAATGTTCCTAACGCCAGCCTTGGCCAGTGTCGTTTACAATGCAATCTGCATTGACTCTTCAGTCCCCAGGTCGCTAAAAAATAGCGAATGCACTATCACGAGCTGTCTCATCATTCCGATGCGACTCAGCCGACTGCTCATATTAGTATCCCGACTGTCCCTGTCCGGGGTTCGCCGTCGTCCACCGACCGCCGCCTCCCTCATGGCCCATGGCCGGCCGGCCCGACCCAAGGTCACAGCCGGTAGTCGGTACCACCGGCACCGACCGCAGAACCCTCCAATTAGCCCGGCGGGCCAGACACCCGGGACGTCGACACTGAACACACCGGCTCGGGGAGCACACATCCGACTCATAACCCGACAGAACACGTCATAACCCACTGCTAAACGGAGCAAATCCACTAACACCAAACGGAACGCATCTCGATCCGAGAGATCGATCAAACTGAAACCCGAGCACACACCCGACCAGAACACCAGACGTACCGAATACATACCTAACACACGACCTATCACCAACCAAACAGAATCAAGCCGGCCGGGTTCCATCGGCGTACGAAACACACCCACAGCTCAGAGTTCAGACTGGGGCGGTGAGCGAGACCGATCCATCACACCGTGTGTAGATCGGCCGGTGCCGCGGGGCGTGCCGATCGAACACCGTGACGCCGCCTGATACCGAGCCGGAGGATGCCAATTATGTGGTGTTCGCAGGGACACACTTAAATACATGCATCTGTCTATAAAAAGGTGACAGAAATGTGAGCCCTATTCCCTACCCGACGCTTTTGTAGGTAGTGCGAATCAGTAACAGGTCACTTGTTACCCTCCCTCCCACAGGTGCTCGAGGTCGCCATTAGCACGCGACATGTCCGGCTCGGCGCGCGTCTGGGTGCTGGCCGCGCGGCCCGAGGGAGCCGCCAAGGCCTCAGACTTCCAGCTGAGGGACGAACCGCTGGCCGAGCCGCAGGAGGGCGAGGTGCTGGTAGAAGCCGAGTTCCTCAGCGTGGACCCGTTCATGCGCGCGTTCGCCTCGCAGCTGCCGCTCAACGAGCCCATGCCCGGCACCCAGGTGGCCAGGTGAGCCATCAGGGGGAAAAGATGGGGGGCAGGGGCAGATTAGGGATGGGGGGAGGGATACACAGATGGGATAGGGGAGGCGAGCGAGTCACAGCTGGTGGCGACGGTCGGGTAATGGGAAAATAATGACCGATTTTAGGTGGGAGTACGTCGGTGCTAACAGTGAGCAGAGTTTTAATGACATTCGCCAACATGTCGTGCCCGGACCGACCAAACACGTCCATCGGGAGAGCTATGCAGATGGACTACCAGAAGAAATTATCATCGACTAACCCATGCATCTGCCGAAAAGGTGATCCAGTACCGCAGTGACCTGTCCCTACACTGCCAGGCGATGTCACTGCAAACTGGCGGTGAAGCGCCCCGCCACCTCCCTCGGACAGGACGGTGAACCTTGGAGTGACCTGACTTGACCCACGCCCCCTCTGCCGACAGGGTGGTCCAGTCCCGCAGTGAGCAGCTCCAGGAGGGCCAGCGGGTGCTGGTGGCCGCCGGATGGAGGGAGCGCTCCGTGGTGCCGGCGGCCGGCCGGCCGGGCGGCGCTCCCGTCATCCCACTGCCGGCCGAGGCGCCCGTCAGCCACTCCCACTACCTGGGCGTGGTGGGTATGACCGGGCTGACGGCCTACTGCGCCGTGCACGACCTGCTGCGACCGCGCGCCGGCGACACGCTAGTCGTCAACGCCGCCGCCGGCGCCGTCGGATCCGTCGTCGGACAGCTCGGGAAGCTGCTCGGCGCGCGCGTCATCGGCTACGCCGGCGATCAGGAGAAGGTGGACTGGCTCAAGTCGACGCTGAAGCTGGACGAGGCGTTCAACTACAAGACGCAGGACCTGGCCGAGACGCTGCGCGCGGCCGCGCCCGACGGCGTCAACTGCTACTTTGACGCCGTGGGCGGCAAGTTCTCCCAGACGGTGGTTCGGCACATGGCGGATGGCGGGAGGATCGCCTGCATCGGCGCCAGCAGCGGCTACAACAGCGCCGCGCCGCCCACCACCGGGCCTTTCCCTGAGATCAGCATCATCACCAAGCAGCTGACCATCTCGGGCTTCCAGTACTTCGCGCAGGACCTGACCTCCGAGAAGATGCAGAAGGCGCGCGCCGAGCTGGCCCAGCTGGTGGCTGACGGAAAGCTGGAGGCCAGGCAGACGTTCACTGACGGGTTCGAGAACATGGCGCAGGCCCTGCTGGACATGATGGACGGCAAGAACACGGGGAAGATGGTGGTGCGCGTCTGAGACGCCCGTGGAGCAGCGGTGTCCTTCGCGCGGGGGCGCGGCTAAACAGGGTAGGGATCTCGGCGGGGATTCTGTCACACAGCACTGTCACTGAACTTGTGCGATGGATCGGTTCTATTTTCATACACGATTCTCAGATGGTAGGTATAGTGATCCGACTCGATGACAAGGTTTTGGGAATATGAGTTTCTGCTGTCCTGTGTTATCGAGTGCGACTTTTCTATAAACAGCGTGTACCCAGCGATGTTTGTGCCTTGTGGATTGCTGTTGGCTTTACATTAGCAATGTGTTCGGTGCATTACTTGACCGATACATTATATCTTCAACCTCCATATATGCACATTATCAACTCTCTCTCCTCCTGACCGGGGCATATGAAACAAGAAGATATCACGGTCTATCAATGATACTTCGACGCGGGTGTCGAGGTAAACATGCCTCAGTAGAGACTAACGCCGGTTCGACGGCATTCAACTCGGGATTGCCAAATGAACAAAAAAAAAATGCAAATAGGAAACAGGGGAGATAGCCTGAAATGACAAACGGAAATAAAATCACACTATATTTTCAAAACACGGGCGATGGTCATCCCGATGATTCAGTGCATAAGCCACGGCATGCCCATTACCAAGAAGTTCTGACTTTCCAAGTTCGTACCGAGACGTTTTTGGCACCCGGCTTACACAAACAGCAAATTAACTTTGTGGGAAAAAAATGAATGTGAAACAAATGCGTGAGCATTATAATGCATGTACGGAATAGGCTTTGCTGGCCGTCGCAAAAGTTACATCGCCTTTTACATTTACAGCCATTAAACCGCAATATATGTTTTGCGAACGGAAAGAGATAAGCATAGAGTAACGGAACACGTAATTGTTTTACAAAAGAGAGTCATCGGTTCTTCACTGAAAAGCAAATGCTATCTGCGCAACCAGCCACTTGACACCACGACAGGTTATGTAAAGTCAGTCTTTGTCTGTCTGTTAGACTTAGGAATCTAAAATTGAATGCGTTTTTGATATACCAACGCTTCAAAAAGGTAGTGACGAAATCCAAAACGTAACACGAGAACGTTCACAAGAAGGCTTGTCACTAGCTAGACAATTCGACGCACATGGAAACAGATACGTATTGTCCTCGCAGCAATATACCCCATAAATGGCGCCACAAAAGAGCGCCATACTTCACAGTCCACAACACAGTTAATCGCTACACCAGTCAAACACTCACCAGTTTAACGTTGTCCCGTATCACCTTCACCTGAGGCATCTTCTTCAGCTTCTTATCCAGCTTCGCCCAGATCTCCTCCTTGCTGGTGTTTGGCTTTCCCTCACAGCCGCGGCACTCGTACTCGCTCACCACTTTCTTCCGCAGCTTCTTCAGCGACAGCTCGTGGTCGTCACGGTTGCCCAGCAGAGCCAGCACCACACCGGTCCAGTCGAACTTTTTCGACGCCTGCGCAGAGGCCAGCGAAGCCTCGTCCAGGGTGTCGTTCAGTCGCTCTACGGCCGGCTCTGCCTCCAGCTTCCGTTTCTTCGCGCCGCCACCGCACTCCTCGTCCGGGATACCTTCATCGACATCATCGTCGGCCTCTTCGTGCTTCCTTTTGCCCTTCTTGACACCATTCTCCTCAGGAGCGCCATTCTGAGCCAGTTTGTTCTTCTTCTTGCTACGTTCCATCTTCTTCTCCCTCTTACTCTTCTTAACGACCGGTGCATCTTCCGGTACCGTTTCTTCAGGGATAGGTTCGGAGTTCGCTTTTTTCTTCTTTTTCTTCTTACTAGTAGCATTGTCAAGCATCTCCTCTTTACTTTCAGTTCCTTGAGAGGCATCATTCTCCTTCTTTTTCGCGGTGGCTGTCACCGCCGGCGCCTCCTCCGCTGGTTTCGCTATGGCCGCCTCGAATATTTTCCACGCCTCTTCCACCAGCACGCTGTTCCGTACCCGAATGCTGTTGCTCACGAAGTTCAGGAACTTCTTCTTCTTGCGAGGAATGTTGCTGTGCTGAGACAATGTCGCCAGGAGATCCCGAACAGCAGGAGATATATCAGTAGTCTTTCCCACGACATTGTTGATCGATTCGATCCACGCTTCCTGCTTTCTTTCTCCTTTATTAGCACTGGCCTTTGGCTCCCAACCCTTAGCAGCATACTTAGCTTCTTCAGAGATACATTTGTTGTGTTGTTTGTAATCCTCACCCCAAAAGTCCTTACCACAGTCCATGCAGGAAAGACTTTCACATCTCCTACACTGCTGCTGATAGTGTTTTTCAACTTGGTTTTTCTTCACTGAAGCACCACATGCATTGCATGCAAATACCACCATTGTTTCTTTCCTCTGAAAAAGGAGAAATAATACTGTAAACTGAAGCAGCAGTCAGATAGCCATCAGAAATTTTTTTATGACAATGCTGAAATCATAAAACATTGACATGCTCACTGCTTTTCTAGCAAGGAGTCATTCAAGAAGCAAGATTTGAGACTAAAAGGCAATAAACTGGCTGTTGACTGACAGAAGGAGTATTAACACCTTCTCTCCCAGCTTTTTAGTGGTATATTTGTTTTTTACTTGCAAATACCACCCTGTTATGTGAACAATGTGTCCAACAATATGCCCACAGGCATTGTGCCACTTCTTGGTGGAAACAAATAGGCACTTGGTGGGAAGGGTAGCTGCAAATTCAGTCATAGCTAAAAAAATAACAGAATCAAACACACAATTAAGGTTCAAGTTATCTCAATTACTCAGCAGATACTGCCATTGGCTCGGGGGAGGGGAAGGTAGTTACTCAAAAACGTCAAAGATAAACTGCTTGAAATATGAATCATCTCAAATTTCAAAAACATAGATCTATTTTCATTCAATCATTTTACATTTATTCACTTGTTACTTTGACTTTGTTAGTCGATAGAGCACCTCGAGCATTCATGAAAAAAACTCAACTGATAACTCAACTAAAAACTCAACTGAACTGATATAAAAAGTTAACTATCCTTACAGATGAGGCCTTACGTATGTTCACTAATTTTTCGTTGAAACCTTCTAACACAAATGCGGTATATCAATCCATTATATGCTAAAACCGATAAATGAAATCACTCAACACACCCGTGCGGGCCGTGCGCACTGCACACACAGGGCCTTGGTAACAACTGGATTTCCATTACGTCATGGGTGATGATGTCACACCACGGGTGACGTTTCACTGCTGCTGCTGCTGTCCACGGAGGGCAGCGTTTGTGAGTGGAAAACAGTAGCAACATTGTAAATGAAGGCAGTATTGGCGCTTATGCTACATATGAAATTTATAACAACATATTGATATTGGTGAATGTTTATTTTTGTTACTTTTCATAAACCCTCCATTTCAGAGGGTCTGCATGCAAAATTTCTGTTATTTTTTAGAGTCAAGCTATTGTACTAAGGGATTTATTTTGGCAATTTAGTCATTTGTTAGGTTATAAGGCTGCAGAAACTTTTAGTTGAGGTTGGTATCCATTATCCAGTTGCAGCTATAATCGTGTCATATTTTGTATCATTTTCTGAACATGTAAACACCTACCTATATGAATTCAAATTTTGTGATTGTAGAAAAGCAGTTACCCTCACATTGCAGCGGGGATTAGAACAATTAACCACACTTGTTATACAAAAAGCCTGTTTGCCATCAATTTTGGGAATCCAAATTGGGTATTGGTAAGGTAGATGTAGCACAAGCTGCCCGATGCACGAGAATGGGTCTTTCTAACCAAACCTTACCTAACCTGACCTACAACCTACAGCCTTAAACCTAAAATTTACAACCTACGACCTAGTCCTACGGTATGGCATATCACAACAGCTTGTGCTACGTCTGCTAGTGCTACCATGACCCAACTTTGTGCCAATTCATACCAACTTGGGATGACAGTCACTGCAGATGACAGATGTGTGCTGACCATGCAGGTCTTTGTTACAATTGCAATTCTATTGTGTTACAGGTTCGGCGTTCTACAGCTGCGACCCGCCATGGCTGGGCCACCGCAGCGGCATCACCTTCAGGGTGGACCTGCCCGTGGCCACCCGCCGGTCGGACCCGCCTGCAGTCCGCAGGGAAGCTGCCCTGCGAGCCATTGCAGAGCTCCCGCACCCGGACGTCACTATCTGGTCGGACGGCTCGGCTCGCGGCGGACGGAACAGGGCGGCGCAGGCGCTGATCCAGTTCCACCACCTCAACAGAGAAGAGACCGTGCGCGCTCCTGCAGGGGCGGTCTGCTCCAGCCTAAGAGCAGAACTGACCGCCATGCGCGAGGCGTTCGCGGCTGTGGCCGGCCTGGAGGACGGGGAGTTGGCATCGACCAAGTCGGTCCGCCTCCTCACCGACTCAAGGTCTGGGCTCCAACTACTTGGCCGCGGCCCAGCTAACCAGACCATGGCCCTGGCCGCCGAGGTGTGGAGGCTGCTGAGTGCTGAGCACCCTCACCGAGAACGGCACCGAGACGGTGCTCCAGTGGGTGCCAGGCCATGCCGGGCTGGACGGCAACGAAACCGCCGACCTCCTGGCTGGCGAGGCCACGGCGGGCGACCAAGACAGCGCACCGATCGACCTGTCGAGTGCGCGGGCCGCCGTCACGCGCCATGTCCGGGAGCTGTCGCGACAGAGGGCAACCGCTGCCCACCCGCACCCGGACCCCACGCCTGGCCACGACTCCCTGGCGCGCTGGGGTCGGTGACGCTGTCCCAGCTGAGGACCGGCACATCACCGCTGACCCGTGACACGCTCCACAAGATTGGCCCGGAAGCCGACGACGAATGCCCCGCGTGCGGGGAGCCCGACCGCGCGGCGCACCTACTGACCGATTGTCCGGCCTATGAGGCGGCCCGCCGCCGCCGCTGGGGTGTCGACCCTCGCCTGGTCGACGTCCTCGGCGGCCCGGCGACGAAGGTCGTCACCTTCATCGAGGATGTTGGGCGGACCGAGCCGCCGCTCGACCCGCCTGCGCCGCCGCCCCCCTGAGCGGGTTGGCAATGGGATGCAGAAGAAGAAGAAGAAGCAACTGCCAGCGCGCCACGGCGGCGAAGCCGAGTTCCGCCGCTGGACCGCCCGCGCAATGGCCAGCACAGACAAGAGACAACCGAATCACAACACCTACAATTACGTTATTATGGTATTGACATTGTTACAATTAACCCTGCTCTTTCGAGCGTGGATGCACGCTGAAATTGTCGCATAATTCCATGCAGCTTCCACCCTTCTGCAATACAAAGTTTGAATACAAAGTAGTCTTACAATAGGTTTAGAACTTATGTGCAGATTGTCGATGCTGGTTGACTTGATGATTGGAATTGTGTTTATCTGTTTATCTGTTTTGACTTAAATATATGGCCATGTACTATGGCCTACCTTGGGAAGTGTCTCTGATTTCAACAAAACATTTTTCATCAGGATACGCTGCAGGGTACATAGTACATACGTAGTGAAAATTTTGAGCATGTATGGGTGCGCATGTGGAGATGTAGACTGCGAATGAGACGGACTACGACGGTTTTTGAACCAATTAAATCTGATTGACAACATAATGTAGGATTAAAAACTGACTGTCAGAAGAATATTCACAGAATATTCACTTCACCCAGTACAACGAAAAGGGAAAGTCAGGAAACAGGCAGGGTACATCTCGAAGATCAATCAAATTGCAGGTGCCGATTGGTTATGGATCATTGTAGCTCAATGTACTGCCTTGTGCTGCTTTATTGATTGAAATTGCTTCCAGCTTGTATTGAAAGAAGTCATTATGGAAGAATTAAAAAGGTTCTTGAAAAATTTAAATACTTTGAATTGATATTTATGCAGAATTATACACCCGTATCATTCTTTACATGTCAATATTTGTATATTATCTAGCATATAAGAAAATAGTGGCCTCAAGTTTCTAGAAAATATCTGATTTTACTCTCAGAGCCACTGCAGATCCCTAAAAAGTTAGGAGCCGTCTTCATTATTGAATGTATAAACCCAAATAAATTATCACTGCTCAAAAGTGGAAGAAATGACAAATGAAATAAAGTTTTCCTACAGCGTTGCAATCCAGATTTCAAGATAGTGATGGGCGCACTAGAAAGCAAGTAAAAGTACTCCACAAGGCAAAAGTAAGGAACAAGAATATCCTTATACTGTTTCAGAATTCGGTAACAAACATTTTTTGTGTGTTTTAAATACCCGAACAAATCGATTCCAGAATCAGTCTTGATAATATTATATGGTTTTTGTATGGTGTTGGTGGTACTTGAATGACCAAAGTCAGTACATGTCCATCACCTTTCGATATTTCCGTGGTGCTCGTTCCCATTTCATAGCTGCTCACGGTGTTTTCTGCTGACGTCATATGGTGCTGCTCCACTAGCGCCACCATACGGCGTCAGCTGGCGAATTATCCAGTTAATACCAGAGCCCCACACACAAAGCACGTGTTGAACCTATGCGCCGCTGATGTAACAACTGCGCCATCAAATGCTGTTTTGGTAAATATATGTTCTAAAGCCGATGCTAAATCGGCCGATTTAGCCGATTTAGCAATTTGCTAGGAGAATTGTCGTTGAGGTTCATATTTGACGACAAGTTGCTAGGAAACGTCCGAGTCGATCCGTATTTCATACCTTCTTAGAACAGTACGAATATGTATTGTATTGCAATACATTCGTACGGCTGTATTTGTGTTGATATTGCAGTTTGGCTGTATTAGTGAAGTATTTAGTATCGTAAAGCCGTGGTACGATATCGGCAGATATCGGTACATCATTCTGTCATTTTTCTATACACCGCAACCTACCTTGTGTCAATATTAAATCGCCTACCTATTGGTCCCTCGGGCCTCGGCCCCTCCACCTCGGGAGGCTATTTGGTTAAGGGGCCTTGGGCTTTTGTGCTGTTTCGTTCTGAGAAAAAAACGAGACTGAAGCTCAAGCAGCTAAAGACGTCATCTGCGGCCGGGCCAGATGGTCTTCACCCTCGCGTCCTCCACGAGATCAGGGACTCGGTATCCAGCGAGCTTGCATCAATCTACAGGGAAACACTCGACACTGGAGTCCTACCAGAGGATTGGTCCCTGGCCGACGTAATCCCTATCTACAAGAAGGGCAGCAAGGACAATCCGAACAACTACAGACCCGTCAGTCTGACGTCGATACCGTGCAAAGTCATCGAATCGATCATCAGAGACGAGATCACGGACCACCTCAAAACCGAGGACCTCATCTCCGACGCCCAGCACGGGTTCCGCCCGGGCAGATCGTGCGCCACGCAGCTGCTGATCGCCATTGAGGAATGGAGCAGGTTGATCGAACGCGGCCATCCCATTGACGTCCTCTACCTTGACCTCGCCAAGGCGTTTAACACTGTCTCGACGCGGAGGCTTCTCCATAAGGTGGCAGCGCACGGAATCAGAGGGAAGCTGCTCCGATGGATCGAGGCATTCTTGGTGGGAAGGAAGCAGCGAGTGATTGTCGGCAACTCCCGTTCGGCTTGGATCCCCGTGCCGAGCGGAGTCCCGCAAGGTTCGGTGTTGGCCCCAACGCTGTTCCTGCTCTATGTCAACGACCTGCCTAGCGTCCTGAACTGCAATGTCAAAATTTTCGCTGACGACAGCAAACTCTACCAGGCCGTCCGAAATCCAGAGGATGCACTCTCCCTACAGTCCGACCTCGACGCCGCTACAAGGTGGAGTACGGATTGGCAGCTTAGTTTCAACGCTGACAAATGTAAGATCCTGCACATCGGCCGTCAGGCACTCAACCATGACTACTACATGAGTGGAACAGCGCTACAGGCGGTGACAGAGGAGAGAGATCTGGGAGTGATCGTCGACGCGGACCTGAAGTTCAGGCAGCAGGCAGCAGCGGCCGTCAGCAAGGCTTCGCGAATCATGGCGGTGATTCGTCGATCCTTCTGCCTGCTGGACCAGAAGACCCTGCCACTGCTCTTCAAGACGCTGGTGCGCCCACATCTCGAATATGGCAATATCGTCTGGGGCCCCTTCAACCGGACAGATCAGCTTCGTGTCGAGCGTGTCCAACGCAGGGCTACGAGGCTGGTTCGAGACATTCGCCACCTGCCATACGAAGCAAGGTTGAAGTCCCTGAAGCTGCCCTCGCTGCGATACCGACGTCGACGTGGGGACATGATCGCTGTCTTTCAACTGATACACGGGAAGCTGGATCTGAAGCCAGAAGAGTTCTTCGACAGAACACATGCCAGGGAAACCAGAGGACACCCGTGGCGCCTGGCCAAACCCCGAGCAACTTCACGCGTCCGTCGAAACGCCTTCTCAACGAGAGTCATCAACGACTGGAATGGACTACCGCTGGCAGTCGTGAGCGCCGACTCTCTCAACCAATTCAAGAATCGTCTCGACAAGCACTGGGCCCATCTCCTATACACACCACCTACGCCCTATGAGCCTTAACATGATCCGTCTAGAAGCTCGACTGGACCGGTAGTTTACAGGCCTTTGGCCTCTCTAAATTCCGTTCAACTTAAGTAAAGTAAGTAAAAGTAAAGAGAAATATGCATTAAATGAGATCAAGATGGAAACGACCTTGCAAGAAGAAAACGATAGTTGTTTTGCGACGAAGACTGATAATGTTTTTCAATCGTTGATTCGTGATGAAGATAGCTTAATAAATTGGCTTCAGGTGTGTTCTGCTCATGGACTTGTGATCACAAAAGAATACTTTTATGAAGAAATTCTTCATCGTTTGCAACTAACAACGAATGGACAGGTCTGGTAGGTATGAGTAGGTCAAGGTATCTTGATCTTGTATACCTACTTGCACAGGTACTTTTCCATCAGTGTACGTACTTAAGTGTTTGGAAGTCACCCATTGCGATCAGTTTGAATGGCTAGCCATTCCTCAGCCATTTGCTTGTTTCAAATGCTAACAAAAGTCTTAAATCTTTTAAATGCACTGTATTTGTAATGAAAGTTACAGATGTGAGAATATGTTGGCCGTTCTAACTCTGTATTATTGCCTCCCTTCCCTAGTGCTGACGATGTGCGTCAGTGGCTGGATGGGTTCTGCCTCCGCTGGGCAGACAAGCTGCGGTCTGGTCCGACTGGCGCATTGCTGGCTGACAACCCACCACCGACACCAACTCCAGCTTCCTGGTACAGCGCGGTGAGTTCGGCGGTGGCCGGCCGCTACCCCGCTGTGCCCCTCTCGGGGTCCGACCGGCTGCTGCACCTCGCCGCCGCCAATGTTCTGCTGGACCGCCGCACCGCGGCCGTGCGCCGTGTGCGCTCCGACACCGATGCGGCCGGCGCGCAGCGCGACAACGTGGCCTTCCTGGTGGCGGCGTCGGCGGACGGCGAGCGCGTGCCGCTGATGATGCTCACTCCGGCCGGCGGCCTGGTGCGCGGCGACCTCCGGCCGGAGGACAACTGTCTTCATCTGACCACCAGGAACGGTGGGTAGACGGCGGGAACAGGGCCGTGAATCGGTGTTCATTTCAGTGGAAGGATATTAGATGAAGGGGTATTGGGAATATTTCATCATTAGTAGCAGAAAGGCTCTGCGTGCTTCTTTAAACATTTCTGCAGTCTTCTGCTTCAGTAAGAACTGATACCAGAACGAGAAATACGAATAAATTAAAAATAATACCCTCCTGTCCCGCTCTGCTATCTGACAGGACGCGATTAAACTCGCCTCCCTGTGGTACTCTGCTGTCTGACAGGACGCGATTAAACTCACCTCCCTGTGGTACTCTGCTGTCTGACAGGCACGGTGACGTCTGACGCGCTGCGCCGGTACCTGTGTGAGTGTCTGGACCCGCACCTGACGGAGCGCCAGGTGGCGCGGCCCGTACTCGTGTTTGTCGACGGACGCCACCACCACGCCAGCCAGGAGCTGTGCCGGCTCTGTGATGACCTGGGCGTGGTGCTGATTGGCCTGCCCCCGGCGGCGGCGGCGCGCGGACCGCTGCGCAGCGCCGTCGCCGCTCTGCTGGCGGCTAACCTGACGCGTATGGCAGACGCGGCGCAGCGCGGCCGGCGCGCCGAGCCCGACGGCGGCTGCTCGACCTCGGCGCGCGCTCTGCTCGCCGGCTATCGGACGGCCACGCGGCGCGCCTCGCCGCAGGGCATCGCGCACGCCTTCCAGTGAGTCAGGGGGTGGGGGGCACTGACAGATGGCTGTTACATGCTGTTATCGGTTACCTATCTGCATATGAAGGGCATTACTGGCAACGGAAGCAACAGCAAGTGGAGCTATTAGTGTCAATTCTGCTGAGCGATATGTTTCAAAGGAACTGGTTTAACGTGCTTCGAGCAGCTGTTCTGTTACTATGCGTGTTTTTGTTATCGTTCCTTCATCAGTTCTCGTCTCGGAGCGTTGTTGATCGCTTTTGCGTGACCTGTTCCTGACGGTGAATTATTTTGCCGATCTCTCGCGAGTATTTCACCTCCGCTGTGAGGTTCCTACTCTCCGTTCCCGGCTTTGAGCGCGCACTGGAGTCTGGTATGCTCTCGTCTGTGAGTGTCCATGTGTTCCAGATGGAGCGGCCTGTCCACGTGGTCAGAGTCCATCATCTCCGCCTGCGGTTCGGGTGCGTCAGCTCCGGATGTCGCCGAGCTGCAGCTGCCGGAGCCGCCGCCACCTCCACTAACGGCGCCGGCCGGTCTGACATTACCGCCGGACGGCGCGAGCCTCGAGTGGGCCGTGCGGCTGCTGCTCAGCGCCGAGCGGCAGCGGCAGCAGCCGGCGCCGCTGAAGCCGTCCCAAGTGCCGCGGCCCGGTCCCAGCAGCGCCGCCTTCCTGGTGAGTGTGCCCCTCTCCGCGGACGGTGGCGGCGCGGCGCCCGACGGCCCGCCCCTGGACACCGGGGACGGCTGGGTGACCGGCTCGACAACCGTACTCAGCTACCTCATCAACGAGTCCGTGTTCGAGCGCGTCTACAGCAACCAGGCGGGCCGGCTCTGTCTGCTCGAGTCGAGGAGGCGGGAGCTGGAGTCACTGCTGACGCCCAGCGACCGGATCGTCCAGGTGCGCCGCGAACTCAGCACCTGGTGGAACGATACGGGGCGGGTGCGCCGGGTGACGCGCATCACTGGCTCAGCGGCGCAGCCGGTGGCGCTCTACGAGTTCTACCTGGACGACGGCCGGCCGCCGCCGCCGGGCTCGCAGGCGACAGGCGCAGGAGAGGCGGCTGAGGAGCCGGGGGGCGGAGACGCGAAGCTGGCGGAGACGGACGGACAGAAGGACGGTGCTGCGGAGGAGGATGGTGTCCTCGCGGACCCTGCCGCTCCGCTGGTGGCCGTGGATGTCGCCCCTGGCAGCCCGGGCCGCGGCGGGCGCACCTCGATTCCCATCCCGGCCACCGGTCTGCCGGACGCCGAGCTGCTCCGGCTTCTGATCGACCCGCTGCTGGACAGCCCAGCGCTCAGCCGTCCGCCGGCCGAGAAGGAGCCCAACACAGCCTACCTGATCAACAACGAGGCCAACGTGCAGCGCCGCCGGCGGGGCGCCCCGTGCCGCTACGACGACGAGCCAGAGCGCTGGCACGGCGGACCGCTGAAGACGGGAAAGCTCTACACGTTCCTCCTGGACGAGAACGGGGCGCGGCGCGTGTGCAACAGCTCGCGGGGCCCGTACTCGCGGCCCGCTCTGCGCAACGGCCGGTGGGTGCCGGAGCCTCTGAACCCGCCGCCGACGGGGCGCGAGACGGAGGTGCAGCTGCGCCGGCTGATCAGCCGACAGATGTGCGGCCGCCTGCAGCACGGCGGGCTGCTGCGGCGCATCTCCTGGGTGGAGGCGTGCGAGCCGCCGCCGGCCCGCCTGCCAGCCGTCGCGCTGTACGAGTATACTCGTATGTCGGTCGAGCCGCGCCAACGGGGCAACAGTGTCCAAGTGCAGCCGGTCAATGTGGCGGACAAACGGGAGGGCGACTTCGGCTCAGAGCTGGAGTCGGACGCGGACTCTGAGCCGGACATGGATGAGTCGTTGAAGCGGGCCTGGAGCGGACAAAACGGGACGGGGGCAGAGGGGTCAGACGTGAAGCGCAAGAGGAGCTGGAACCCCAGCACGTGAGATGAGACGGCACGTGACGGACGTTGTTTGAGTGTACTTGTGTGTGCTGCCCAGTGGTCATCCACTCGTGATGAATAATGTACAAACTAGATTAATATTTCACTACTGGTAAAGGTTATTTTAGGTAAAGATATGAAACTGCCGTTACATCTTGTTTTGAAAATAAAACAAACCCCGTATTGCTGCGTTTTTTCCTCTCTTTTTTTTTTGACTGATGTTGATGTGAAGGTTTATGCTGCCAAATAAACGAGCCGCTGGTGGGTGATCACCCGAATTTTTCTATTATCCAGCCCGGATCTATTCTCATATTACAGTTCCGGTCGCACTTAATTAATCGGCGAAGCCACTGGCCATTGGCCATTGGCTTCGCCGAAGCCCACGCAAAGCCCACGGCGCCTGCGGTTGGTGGCAGCAGGAGCCAGTTCAGGTCAGTACAGGCCATGTCCACTTCCAGCTTGAATGGGCCCGCTATATTTTTGCCGGCATATAATTTGTCCAATGTTCGTGACTGTCCCGCTGACCCCTGCGGACGGCCGCCGCGGATAAGCGAGCTTGACCCGCTGACTGTCTACCTCCCTGCATCTGTGCACAGCGTACGAATGTGTCATCGCCATTGGTGAATCGAGGGTTTGAGCGTAACGAGCAGATACATATTACATAGGCGCCCATGATTATTTTTGTATGCAAATCCATTTATCGACCACGATAAATAAAGGGGGGCGAGAGTTGCTACTGATCAATAAGGAGAGATGTTCTAAATATGAAAAGCACGTTTAAACGTGTGAGGAAAAAGTGAAAGCGAGTCTTGGTACAAAAGCCTTCAAAATCAACCCTGAAATTGCAAAATAGAATGAAAAATTTAAATTGGTGACGCTGTTTTGTTTTTAATTTTGAAAGCTGGGATTTGTCATAATTTTAGGAAAGTTCCTCCTTTTAGTGCAAAAGCAATAAAAATCTTCCCGCCGCATTCTTTTTTATTTGACCACTATGCTCAACAACGGATTTTAGGCAAATGCAGTTTTAACTTTTATCTTTGAGTTTGGCATCTTTTGCTTTATGAATACTTATATTTTGAGAGAATAAATTAAAAAACTAGTATTTTATAGGTGTGTTTTTGTAAATTCTCTTCTATTTTCAAATTGTGCTTCAAAGCATTCTGGGTAATGCTGAGCGTCAACATTTGTTTGATTGCCGCCGTGAATGTAGGATGTGAGTGATGTGCTAATATTTAGATATGTCTGCACCTATTTTAAAATGGAAGAGGATTGGGAATGCAAGTGGACCATGTCCCAGACCAAGACATGGGCACAGAGCAGTTGCCATCAAGGACCTGATGGTTGTTTTTGGTGGTGGAAACGAAGGCATCGTTGATGAACTCCATGTTTACAACACGGGTACGTTTGTCTTTCTTTGTTATTGTGAATGTTTTGCCATTTTCAGTGAATTACTTTCATTTATGTAACTACTCGCATATTTCATATTTGATATTGTGTTCTTCCATATGTTTGAAATTGGTTACTGAACAAAAGTTTTGGAACACTGGTAAGTAGGGCAAGGTCATGCTCAGCATATGTGTATATCTGTTTATATCCTATGTTCCTATATTGTTTTGCTGTGCTACTATTTCTGGAAGTTGTTAAGCCTGAATAATATTTTCCAAGTGCCTATGTGAATCATTAAGAAACATATGCTTACGTTAAACAGACCTACAAACTCGTAACTGGACTGTGTTGGTATTGTTCTTTGTTATTTGAGCAAAAGATGTGAGACATTGGGCTTTCTTGTTCCTTTTTGACAATGTTGTGATATGGAATGACTGTTTGATAATTTGGGCCTCATGAAGTTAGAAATTAAGTGTGTTTTTTCACCAAATGTATGACCTGTTAGTCCTCCCCGTGGCCTAGTGGATAAGGCGTCCGTCTCCTAACTCGGTGGCAGCGAGTTCGCGGCTGGGAAGCTCCACGCCGTTTGACCCGCGTTCCTACATTAAGCCAGCTGGCAACTGGCGAGACAGGGCCACGCTAGACCCGGGAGGACCGTGCCGCCATCTACCTGCGGCACGTTAAACTTTCGATCCAAATTATCACCGGTGAACCGGGCGCGGGCAAGGCGGGGTGGTGGGTCCGTGGTGTCATTCGCAACAAGCACTGCTTAGCGGGGCACCCGGGCCCATAGCCACCCATTCATCGATTCGGACAAAATTTCTAAAAAAAAAGCCTTGTGTTGTTTTGTTCCCTATGGCATATTTTGTTAACCATTTGGTGAAAATGACCAGGCCATGTCAGGTCAAGGAGCTATGATTTTATGAAAAAAGGGGCCAGAAATCAGGGCTGGAAAGAAATATTAATTAGTAGGTAATCATGATTCATGGGACATGGGGTGAAAGATTTGGGAACAGAGCACCTTTTACCCAGAAGTGATTATCATGCTCTATTTAAAGCAATTTATAAGTTAAATTGATATTAAGATCAAAGGCTGGTGTTTGATTTATCACTACAATGGCTTGTGGTGACCTCAGGTGATTTATTGTGTATTTGTCAAGTTAAAGTAATATATGTGCATAATGAATTCAATTTTGCTGCCTAAATTAATTTGGACTATACCTACACCTTTAAATCCACTTGTCCTAATCAGCCCTGAACCTTCTGCTTTTGCAAACAGCCTTGAGCTCTCCAGATTCAACAATAAGCTGCAACAGCAAACACACTGCAAGCATGGTTTTGTCACCTGTCATGGGTTGCCTTCCCAATACCATTGACTTAGTGAACCTGCACAGTTGATTGATTGAGAAACCATTTGATTGTGCACCCAAATTAATGAAGGAACATGTAGTGACCGTAGCCTATGGGTACCGTCGTACTGAGTACCGAGTACTCGTTTCTCTATTGTGTCGTTTCTCGTCCGCCACTATCGGAAATAAACAGTCTCCATCTTGGACAAATCGTGGCGTGTCGTGGCCCGGACCGTTCGACGGAATTACACACCCAGGACACTATATTGTGGCGACGAGTGGATACTTTTCGAACTTTTCACGTAATGTCGAGCGCGTGTGTTATATTGTCGTCAGTTTTCTTGTATTCGGCGACGCAATGAGCGCCTTCGACGGCGGAGTGCCACTCCCCGCGCCGTTCCTGCCGCACCCTGGTGCGCCGCAAACGCCGTGGGCGACGTGGGAGCGGCGGTTCGGGAACTACTTAATTGCTCGCAGTGGCGACACCCCTCTACCAGCGGCCCAGAGACGTGCACTGCTACTCTGTGCAATCGGAGATGAGGCATATCGCGTTTATGAAAACTTGCCGACGCTGGTGAAGGACGAGAACGAGGACGACTATGACGTCACCATTCGCCAACTACGCAACCACTACGAACCCAAGACCAACGTCATCGTAGAACGGTTCCAGTTTCGGCAGAGAGGCCAGCAGTCACATGAGTCTACGGCAGACTACGCTGCAGTTCTGCATGGACTTGCCAAGAAGTGCAACTTCGGAGCGATGGAGGACGAGCTGATCAGGGACCAAATTGTGGAGAAGACCCCTCACAATGCTCTGCGTCAGCGCCTTCTGCAGGAGCATGACCTAACACTGCCGAAGCTGCTCGGCATGGCAGAGGCTCATGAGCAGGCTCTGCAGCAGGCCGCTACTATTCAGCATGGTGTTGTCGCCGCTCCACCTGTTCCCGCTGTCGCAAAGGTGGAGACACGTAAAGGACATCAGCAACCTGCCCAGACCGTCAGCACCCCGTGCACCAACTGTGGACGTCACGATCACCCTGTCCGTGATCCCAGCTGCCCAGCCAGGCACATCGTCTGCCACATCTGCAACCGCCAGGGACACTTCGCTGCCTGGTGTCGCAGTCGCGACAACCCAGAACCCAGGGGTGGAGGTTCAAAACCCAAGAAACCAGGTCCTCGTGGCGGCAGATCTGGGTCCAGCCGTTCCAGACCACAAGCTGTCAGAGAACTGCACGTTCTGGCTTGTGAACAGGGCAAGTCAACGAAGCTGTCGTGTCCAGTGACCATCACAGCCGGTGACATCACACGTGAGGGTGTGCATCTTCAAGTGGATACAGGTGCCACCTGTTCGCTTCTAAGCCTGCAGCGTGCCAAGCAGCTGTTCAAGGGTGTCAGCTACGAGCCTACTTCTGCTAACCTGTACGGTTTCGGCCACAACCCCATTCAAGTTCATGGCACCCTCCCTGCCATCATCAGCTACAACGAGCGCAAGGTCGACGCATCATTCTACCTGGTGGACACGCCCCGCCTGGAGGCCATCATGGGTATGGATGTGCTGAGTGCCCTGGGATTAACTCTGCACCCAGCTTCGCACACCATCTTCGATCTGGATGAGCAGACCTCTGCGTCAGAGGAGCAACTTCATCTCCCAGCTATCGACGGATACGCTCACAGGATCCAGCTGAAGCCTGACGCTGTGCCTAAAGCGTTCAAGCTTCGTCGTCTGCCTCTCTCAGTCCGGGAGGAGGTGTCAGCCGAACTCAATCGACTTCTCCGAGCTGACGTCATCGAACGAGCAGACGCGTCTCAGTGGGTCAGCCCACTGGCTGTCACTCGCAAGAAGGATGGCAAACTCCGCATCTGCACTGATCTTCGATGGCCAAACTCTCAGATCATCGCAGAGGTACATCCACTTCCCACCATAGATGACCTGGAGCGGAACCTACGAGGCACCGTCTACAGCAGGATAGACCTGAAGTCCGCGTACTTCCAACTCTGCCTGCATGAAGATTCCCGAGACATCACTGCATTCCTCACCATGGACGGCCTCTTCCGCTGGAAACGAGTTCCCATGGGTCTCGTCAGTTCTGGCTCTGCGTTCCAGAAGCTCCTGGACCAAGTCCTGGACGGGATCGCAGGATGTGGTCACTACCTCGACGACATCTTGGTGTCCGGGCGCACTCAGTCCGAGCACGATGCCCGCCTGCATGCCGTCCTGGCCCGGCTTCGCGCAGCTCGCATCACAGTGAACATGCAGAAGTCCGTCTTCTCCCAGCCTGAGGTCGACTTCTGTGGTCACCGCCTGACGAAGCACGGAGTCGCACCTCTGCAGTCAGCAATCAGGGCTGTGGTGGGTGCACCACACCCCACCGACCTCAAGGAGCTACGGAGCTTCATCGGCACCACCGCCTGGTTCAGCAGGTTCATCCCCGCCTACTCCACGGTGGTCCAGCCGCTGACTGTGATGTTGAAGAAGGACGTCCCCTTCGAGTGGGGCCCAGCCGCGGAACACGCCTTCAACAGCGTCAAGAGCCTGATCTCCTCCAGTCCGGTGATGATGCCGTTCTCGCCGGCACTGGACACCATCGTCACCACGGACGCCAGTGACCGTGGTGCAGGCGCTGTCCTGACTCAGATCCAGGCGGACGGACAGGAGCGCCCAGTGGCCTACTGGTCACGTTCCTTCACAGATGCTGAAGCGAAGTACTCAGTCTCCGAGAAAGAAGCGCTGAGTGCTGTGAATGCCATCGAGCACTGGCGGATCTACCTCTGGGGCCGCCACTTCACCCTACGAACCGACCACTCCGCGCTGACAACGCTGCTGTCGCCTCAGTCAGCCAACCGCGCAGGAGCTCGGATCGCCAGATGGCAGTCACGACTGATGTCGTACTCTTATACCGTCCAGTACAAGCCTGGCCACAGTATCCCGGTCGCGGACACTCTCTCGCGACTACCGCTCCCAGACACCACTGCCGCTGAGACTGACAGTGACGATGTCGTCGCACTCGTCACTGATGCCGCTGCCGACGTCCTCACGGAGGAGGACATCCGAGCCGCTTCAGCCGCCGACCCGGTGATGGAGAAGCTGCGTTCTACAATCCGCTTCGGCTGGCCCGACACGGCTCGCAAGTGCGCGCCGGACCTTCGCGATTACTTCGCCGTGCGCCACGAACTCCAGTGCAGAGAAGATGGCATCGTCATGCGCGGACCTGAACGGGTCGTCGTCCCCGAGACGCTGCGCAGCAGGTACCTGGAGCTGGCACACGCCGGTCACCAAGGCGTTGTCCGGTCGAAACAACTCCTGAGAGACCTGGCGTGGTGGCCCGGCATGGCGACTGCTGCTGCCGCTCTCGTGAAGAACTGCCACGTGTGCTGTTCAAAGGACTCGGTGCTCGCCCAGCAGGCGCGACCAGCACCACTACAGCCCGTCCAGCTGCCTGACCGACCATGGTCCAAGCTCGGTATTGACATCGTGGGACCCATCTCCGCAGCGCCTCCTGCCGCACGGTTCGCGATCGTCGTTACCGATTACTACAGCAAGTGGCCAGAGATAGCTCTGACATCCACAGTCGAAACTGATGACATCATCAGGATGCTCAGCGCTCTCTGGGCTCGAGAAGGTTTCTGCGATGAAATCATCAGTGACAACGGTCCACAGTTCTCAAGTGAGAAGTTCCGCACGTACCTGCAGCGTCGCGGCATCACGCACCACCGGTCATCACTCTACTGGCCGCGTGGCAACGCTGCAGTCGAGCGGCTAAATCGAGAAGTCAAGAGCTGGCTGCAGGAAGCCGCCCAGTTGAGGCTCAGGACAGCAGACTCCTTCTCCAACCACGTCACACAGCGACTCGCGCTGTATCGGACGACCCCCCACTGTAGCACCGGTGAGGCGCCGTCAGTACTGCTGCATGGACGCCGGATGCGTCTGAATCTACCAGTCGTAGAGGAAGCAGCACATGACAAGAGGATTTCCGACCGTGTCGCCAAACAACAGCGCCGAAACAAACGGAACTACGCCGCACGTAAAGGTGTGAAGCGGCCTGGTCTGCGGCCGGGGGACCTGGTCCGTGTGAAGAAGCCAGGACACGTCCCGAAGGATCAAAGTCGATTCTCGGCTCCAGTCCCAGTCACCCAGCAGCTCGGCCCAGCAACCTACCTGCTGGCTGACGGCACCAGAAGGAACGCGGCTCACCTGGCTAGCGTGCCTAGTGGCAGCCAGGATGGAACCGGACCTGCCACACCGCCGTCAGGCACAGCCGGACCCGTCACTCCGCTGCTGTCTCAGCCGCCGACTCAGCGGTCACCGACTCTACTCCGGGACCAGCCGCCAGCGCCACCGCCGGAGACAGCACCGCCATCTACAGGACGAACAACGCCCCCGCGATCACAGCCAGCCACCGCCGGCGCTGATAGCGCGGACCGTGCCGTGCCTGACTCTGATCTGGCTGAACACGAGCTGCCGAGATCGTCGTTCGGTCGCCGTCGGTTCGTGCCTGTGAGGCTGCGCTGATTGTATTTTCAGAACCACAGTGTCTGATTGTTTCGTTTCAGTTATTGGCTCTAACCGCGTTTCTGTATTAGTTTAACAGCTTCGAGTATAAGCTGTGTCGTGTCTACTTGGCGTATCGTCCGGTGTCAATTATGTTCAACTTTATTGAGGTGGCGGATGTAGTGACCGTAGCCTATGGGTACCGTCGTACTGAGTACCGAGTACTCGTTTCTCTATTGTGTCGTTTCTCGTCCGCCACTATCGGAAATAAACAGTCTCCATCTTGGACAAATCGTGGCGTGTCGTGGCCCGGACCGTTCGACGGAATTACACACCCAGGACACTATAGAACACATAAAAAAGGTGAATGTTACTGCTGCCAAACAACTGCAAACATTGGCTCCAGGGTTGTAATATAATTATTCTGCAATCCATAATTTGATCTTTGATGGGCCATAACTAGGTTAAATATTGACCCAGGATAAAAGATGTGTCCCTTTTGGTACCTTCTGAGAAAAACAATATTTTTTAATAATAGCCATTAGCCACATTACTGCTTTAAAATAACAGCTTGGAAACAATAAAGAAATGTTACAAACTTGGAAAAGGCATTTTTACTGAGCATGGCTTTCTTAGCTCTTGCTGCATTTTTGTGAAGGCAATGCTGAAAATCTCCTGTAGGTTTATAACTTTTCATATTGCTTTCCATTTTTAACCATTCTCAAACCTTTTCTGAGTACCTTTGCACTTCAAAATGTATCATGCTGACTGAGCATACTTTGTTGCAGCCACAAACCAATGGTTTGTTCCGCCTGTCAAGGGAGACATCCCTCCCGGATGTGCTGCCTATGGCTTTGTGGTCGACGGCACTCGCATCCTTGTCTTTGGTGGCATGGTTGAGTATGGAAAGTACTCAAATGAAATCTATGAACTCCAGGTGAGTGACTGTTTGCTTTGTTATGCCCCTTTATTGTCACAATATTTGTTGTGTTCTTGTAGTTGAAATTAAGGACTAGTAAATTGGATGCATCAAAACTCATTCACAGATTCTGGCCAGTTGTCATTATAAATATGTACCCATTACCTGACACTACTGGCTCCCCTCTTCACTAGGCGAGTCGATGGGAATGGAAGCGGATCCGCGCCCGCCCGCCGCGCAACGGTCCGCCGCCGTGCCCCCGGCTGGGACACAGTTTCACACTGATCGGCAACAAGGCTTACCTGTTCGGTGGCCTGGCCAACGAGAGCGACGACCCCAAGAACAACATCCCGCGGTGAGTCGCGCAAACAGACTGGACTGGACAGACTGGTGTGGCGATCGTGGGGAGTCGTGGGAAGCGGAAAAAGGTTAAAACAACTCATGGCTTTGAGTAGAGTTGATGAGCTTTCCTGCGTTTTTTTTTTATTACCGTCGTTCCCAGCTCCTTTCCTGCCAAACTCTCAGTCCCCACACTTCCTACCCCCTGCCGCCCCACCCGTGCGTCACACGCTCCGTTTCCGTCTCCGGCAGCTACCTGAACGACCTGTACACACTGGAGCTGCGTCCGGGCGGCAACGCGCTCGGCTGGGACATCCCGCAGACCTACGGCCAGCCGCCGCCGCCGCGCGAGTCGCACACCGGCATCGCCTACACGAACGCGCAGCGAGACTCCTCGCAGCTCATCATCTACGGAGGTCAGAGCGCGGGCTCGGACGCTGGGTCATTGGTCGCCAGTTTTTTTCGACGTCTTTTAGTTCTCCTTTGTTTCGTTCGTCTTATTTTTGTTTGTATATTTTTGTCATTATTAAATATTCATTTTTGTTCATACTTTTGTGGTGTACTTTGATATAAACCATAGCGAACGTAAATAATTATCAAATAAGGTAGGTAGCAAATGGGCTATTCCCAGTTTACAGTAACAGCCTGTCTGATGGTTGAAAATGCCTGCCCCATGACCTTGACGGCCCCCTCGCCAGGTATGAGCGGCTGCCGCCTGGGCGACCTGTGGATGCTGGACGTGGACTCGATGATGTGGACGCGGCCGCAGGTAGGCGGCACGCCGCCGCTGCCGCGCTCACTTCACACCACGCAGCTGATCGGACAGCGCATGTTCGTGTTTGGCGGCTGGGTGCCGCTCGTTATCGATACGGACGTCAAGGTGGCCACACACGAGAAGGAGTGGAAGTGCACAAACACGCTGGCATCGCTCAACCTCGGTAAGACGCGGCGGTGGGGACTGGTGGGGCAGCGGGTGTCGCGCGGGTGGTGCGAGTAGCGAGATGGGACTTGGCTAGATGTTGATGTTTGAGATAGGACGTGGTTTTACGGGCCGTTTACGGTGACAGCATGGATTAGGAATACTTCATCCATGGTGACAGCGTCGACTGTCATGACTCTGGCTGACGGTGCCGGTGTCTCGGCTCTCCCCAGAGTCGATGGAGTGGGAGCCGCTGGCTATGGAGGCGTTCGAGGACGCCATTCCGCGCGCGCGCGCCGGCCACTGCGCCGTCACCATACACTCGCGGATGTACATCTGGTCCGGACGCGACGGATACAGAAAGGCCTGGAACAATCAGGTAAGGGGCTGGGAACAATCAAGTGAGTGGCGAGTACGACAAGGCGGGAAACAGTGAAGTAAACGGAGGATCTCAATCTCAAGGATATCGATCTCATATCGATCTCAAGGATATCGTGGAATAGATATTTAGTGTCATGGGCCGCCAAGTACGAGAGAAGCCAAAGCTTATAACACATTACACAATACAGTGGAACTTGGTTCGTAAAGCCGTGTGTGTATTGAATACCATCCCTGTTCCTATCTCAGGCGTGCTGTAAGGCCCTTTGGTACCTGGAGACGGGCCGCGTATATACTGAGTACCATCCCTGTCCTTCACTCAGGTGTGCTGTAAGGACCTGTGTGTAGTATGTGTGTACTGAGTGCCCTCCCTATCTCTATCTCAGGTGTGCTGTAAGGACCTGTGGTACTTGGAGACGGAGAAGCCGCCGTCGCCGGGCCGCGTGCAGCTGGTGCGCGCCTCCACACTGTCGCTGGAGGTGTGTTGGAGCCAGCTGCCCACCGCCGACTGCTACCTTCTCCAGGTGAGGCGCGCCGCAGACACAGCACTGGAGCGGTGACAATGCGGAGGTTTGTGATAAGCTGTCATGTGGAGCAGGAAAGCTGTACCTTATGTTCTACATTTTTCCCTTTTACATAACCGATATTACTTTTCAGCAAACGCCGTTATATTTTTTTTTTTTTTTACACGCTGCGCTACGTCCTCGTTATATATAATCTATAACGATTTTTGTCTCCACTCTGCGCACAGATTCAGAAGTACGAGATGCCGCCGCAGCCGGCCGGCCAGCCCAGTCCGGGCGCCGCCGCCCAGCCGGCCGGGGCGGGGGCGGGGGCGGCTCCCAGCCCGCCCACGCCGAGCGCGGCGCCCGTCCGCCCGTCCATCACGGCCACAGCGGGCATCCCGAGTCCGTACAGCCCGGCTAAACGTGAGTGGTGCACTACCGGACGACAGCATGGTAGCTACTTGATTATACTGGGGTAGTACTAATTATGCTCTCGCGACCTAGTTGTCAGGAAATGATCTGGATGTTCTGTCGATAATTGGTAGGTTGATCAAATAATTCAGTTAAATGCAGTGAATTATTAGCGCCTCATCCAATTGCAGGCTCTTAGGCTTTTGCGATAAATTGTAGCATTGGTTACCGCGTGTTTTGTCGCCTATTTGTTTCTCCGTCTTCACATACACTATCTCATGGTCCCGTGTGCCGGCAGTGGGGACCGGACTGCGGAAGGTGCTCACCAAACCGGAGCCCAAGTCGCCCGTCAGCAGCCAGCCCATGTCCGGTATCGCGGCGCTGGCGGCGGCGGCGGCACAGACGCAGCGCGCGCCGCCGGCGCAGCAGACCACAGCCGACAGTCCTGGAGTGAAGGTGGGTGGCTCCTATAACGGACATCTAAACCTTGAACGTCATTACAAACATATAAGTTGTGAGCGTACCATATCACCGATATTTACCGATGCTTTGCGGACAGGCCGGCTGTCGCTGACCCCCTGTGAGCTCTGTTGACATCCGTGGCGTGACGTGTGCCCTTCTCACTCCGGCAGGGAGTGCGTCTGTCCACGGCGGCGGTGGCGGGCGGCGGGAACGCCATCAGCTCGGTGCTGAAGTCGCCCGGCCAGCCGAAACAGATAATCCTGCAGAAGCCGGGCGCCGGTGGCCAGCCACAGATTGTGACCCTGGTGAAGACCAGTCAGGGGATGCAGGTGGCCACGGTACGTGGAGAGGGGACGGGACGGGACCAACTGGGGTGGATTGAAGAGAGTGGCGAGTGAAATGGACGGGAAATTGGTAGGTGGGGGTCTGCAGCAGATGTCAAATGCAATTAGCTCAATCTGTGCTGAAATGAGTATCTTTCGAAGTCTTCGTTTTCTAAGTCCATACTGACTCCCCCCTCCCGCCTTCGACCCTCAGGTGCCCAAGGTGAACCTGCTGCAGGGCAAACCGTCCGCTCAGATGACCGCCGTGTCGGCCGGCAAGTCGCTGCCGCAGGGCGCCACCATTGTCAAACTGGTGGCCACACAGGCCGGTGAGTGGTCGCGACTCCGAACTGGCGCTGTTTGCAGAGATAGGGCTTTGTTGGGTAACAGGGCCTTCTGCTTAAGATTGTTGCAGAGTTATAGCTTCTCGATGGGTAAAATAGGGAATTGTTTCATTCGCATTGCTTTGGTTGTTAGTCCTCATCACGTTTTTATGCTTCATCTGTTCTAAGGGATCGTTTTAAAAGCAGCGACCTGATCAAGCGTTGAAGCCCTTCAAGTCTATAAGAAAGAATGTGTCTTTAAAATTCGTGTCTCACCTCACCAGTGACTCCGACTGACCGCGTACCGTGTCCGCCGCCAGCAGGCGCCAACCGCTCGATCGGATCGAACGTCATCACCATCGCCAAGCCGCAGACGGTGTCGACGCCGGCCGGCGGCAAGCAGACGATCGTCATCACGCGCCCGCCGCGCGCGGCCACCCAGCAGGTCACCATGGTGTCCTCCGCAGCGGCTCCGGCCGCCGGCGCGGCGGTCGTCCCGTCCGCGGCTGCCGGCAGCCCGGCGGCACCGCCACAGACGGCCGGCCAGGCGGGGGTCAAGATGATCGTGGTGTCGTCTCCGTCTGGCACCAACACCACGCCGGCCATCTCTCGTCCGATCACCATCTCCGTGCCGGGCCAGTCGGGCCAGGCCACCAAGACGGTCACCATCGCGGCCAAGTCAAATACGCTGGTGGGTCTGCCGGCGCAGGGTCTGCTGCCGGCCGGGCCGCGGCCTGTCGCCGTACAGGTATCCACGGCCGCCGGGCAGAAGACGGTGACGCTGATGGCGGGCTCGGCGGCGGCAACAGCGGCGGGCGGAGGCTCCCCGGCGCAGCAGAAGGTGGTGCTGCTCAACCAGCCGGCCACCACGGACGCGGCGCTGGCGGCGCTGGCCGCGGAGGCCGGTCTGGGCGTGCTGCCGGAGTCAGGCGGTGGAGAGCCGGCCGAGCAGGCCGCGCCGGAGGCGGCGCCGGCCCAGCAGCCGGCGGCCGTGCCGCAGGTAGACGGGGCAGACGACAGCGAGGACGAAACGCCGCCGCCGCCGCAGTCGGACGAGGGCGCGCCGGCAGCGCCGGCCGCCGCTCCGGCCGCCGAGGGGCCGGCTGAGGAGGCGCCGCCGCCGCCGGCAGACGAGGAGCCGCTGGTGGGCCAGCCTGTGGACCCGGAGACGGAAAACCCAGGGCCGGCCGGACGCGCCGCCGCCGCCGCCGCTGAGGCAGCTGAGAAGGAAGCTAAGACGGACGCCGAGGCAGCTGGAGATGCAGCCGCGACTGAAACCCCCGCAGAGGGCAGCTCTACTGAACAGAAACCCGCAGAAGACTCTGCCCCGGAGGAAAAGCCCATGGAGCAGGACAGTGCTGCGGATGATAAGCCTGCTGCGGAGAGTGCTCCGTCGGAGACTGCTCCGGCGGAGAGCCCTGCTGCGGAGAGTGCCGCTACGGAGCCGGCGGCTGCTGAGGGTGCCGCTGCGCAGGAGTCGGCCCCTGTCCAGCCGGCCCCAGCAGCTACTGACGGCACGAAGCCGGCACCGAGCGACGACACTCCGGCCGAGAGCGCTCCACCGGCCGGTGAGCCGATGGATACCGCCCCGGAGGGCGGCACCACCACCGCGGCTCCGCCGGCTCAGCCCAAGGAGGAGCCGTCGGACGCCGACGCAGAGACGGCCGCCGACCCGCTGGCCACGCTGGCGTCGGCGGCCATCTCGACGGCGGCGGCGGCGGCGGCCGTCAAGTCTGAGCCGCGCGCCGAGAACGGCGTCACCAAGAGCGGCGCCGACTCTGAGGAGAAGCGCCGCGACGCGCTGTGGTTCGACGTCGGTATCATCAAGGGCACCTCGTGCACGGTCGAGTCGTTCTACCTGCCTGTCGACGAGAACGGCGACGTCCTCTCCGAGAGCGACCAGAACATGATGCGCAAGGTGGACCTGCAGCCCGGGCTGGCCTACAAGTTCCGCGTGGCGGGCATCAACGCCTGCGGCCGCGGCCCGTGGAGCGAGGTGTCGGCCTTCAAGACGTGTCTGCCGGGCTACCCGGGCGCACCGTCGGCCATCAAGATCTCCAAGTCGGCGGACGGAGCGAATTTATCGTGGGAGCCGCCTCAGAACCCGGCCGGGGAGATCACAGAGTACTCTGTGTACCTGGCTGTGCGCAGCGCCACCACCCAGGCACAGGTGAGCGGGTGGGAGGGCGCGGCTGGCAGGGGCGGGCCATTATCGAGGAGGTCGGGAATGTGACCAATACTAAGATGATAACTTTTAGTATATGTAGTTTTCATTCTTGTTCGTGTGGTGGCTGTTTTTACTGGAATAGCCGTTTCACATACCGTGGTTCCGGCTGGAAAAGTTTTTAATCGATAAAGTATTACAGCCTAGCTGCACTATCGGGCGTTCCGACCCTCTGCACCTGCTGAATCCCTCTCTAAAGCCCTTTCCCTCTGACCTCTCTCCCTCAGGGCGACACAAAGACGGTGGCCAGCTCTCCGTCTCAGCTGGCGTTTGTGCGCGTCTACTGCGGCCCCATCAACCAGTGCACGGTGACGCACATATCGCTGGCCGCCGCGCACCTCGACACCACCTCCAAACCGGCCATCATATTCCGGATCGCAGCCAGAAACGAGAAGGGCTACGGCCCGGCCACACAAGTCAGGTGGCTCCAAGGTGAGTACTGAGCACGGCATAGTTCGGGACAAGGTGCGAGAGCACGGTGTTTGGGAAGTGAACAAAACTCGTGCGTGGATTTTCACTTTGTAGGGGCGATTCGTACCACTTATTACAGGTGGTAAGTCTCAACTGCCAGTTATGCTTGGATGTGCCCGTCAGTCCATATTTGTGTGTGTAGGAGGGGAGGGAGTTCTAGAGTAACTCACACCCGCCGGTCCCGTGCTGACGCGCCTCTCCGCCCGCAGACGCACACGCCGGAGGAGTGAAGGCCGTGAAGCGGGTGATGGACCCGCGCACGCCCGGCCCCGCCGGCATCAAGCGGCCGCGCACGGACAGCGGTCAGTAGGCCGGCGCGGCCGCCGGCGCCATCTCACCCTCAGTACAACACGCCTCTCATTGGGCGCGCGCGACGCCACTCGCCTCATCGTGCCGCGCGCCGTGCGGCGGATAGTTTTAGGCGCGGGCGGCACGCCGCGGCGGTACCGTTCCGCCCAGCGACTGTACATAGATGGCCGGACCGCTGCCAGCGCGAAACGAAATGAAGTGACTTATGACGTGAGTGACGAAACGAGTGAATGGTTGGGAGAATGATGTTCATTGAGTGAGTGAGTGAGTGAGTGAGTCAGCATCGGAGCCATTATGCCTAGTTAGGACGTCTCGCCTGTAGTCTATAGCGCGGCGCCCACCCGGTCTGACCGGGCGGGCGGAGCGGTACGCCAACTGGAGTCCGCTCGGCCGGGCGGAGCGGGGCGCCGAGCCTGACCGGGGCCCGCTCGGGCGGCTCGCCGCCGGCCAATCGGTTCACACTTCCATTGTGCTTAGGATAAGGACCGCTCCGTAGCGGGCTAATTGTACACTATGCTAAGAATCGGGCGCTTTCCGTCGCCACGTTTGAAATAAACTGTCGCAACATACATCTTGACTTGTCCAGTGTTCTGGCGGCCGATGAAAATATCGGTAAATTTGTATATAATCTACATAGCTTTGCAGCAGTGAGGAGCACATATATTGCTTAGAGCAGAATCGATCTCGATGATATTGTATTCAGCCTTCAACACAACGTGAGTTGAGATGCACAGTTTGATACAAATTCGCTGCCAGTTTTCGGGCTCGGGCCTGGCCTACTAGCCCGGGTGTTCATGCTGAGTCCGTGCATGACTCAGACGCTGAGCAGACGCTGACTTATTACGACACCTCACACCTGTGCCGGGGACAGCGATGGTCGGGACAGTTCAGCGATAACTGTCAGTCGGACGCCGCTGCCGGTCCGGCTGACAGAGTCAGGTCCTCCATCCCTTGCCGTCACATGAATACGCTGCGGGTGTCAGGTCGAAAGAGCTCCGTCGCCGTCCCATCTGTTCACAGGAACACACTGCGAGCGTCCGGGGCCAGACACGACTCCTCCTTCTCGTAGGCGCAGCCGATGCAGCTGGGAAACGGGAGGCGATCAGCCCTTCTGACGGATAGGACGTGGCAGTAGACATTATTTGGCGAGGGCGATGTGGCACGCTTAATGCGTTATTAGACACTTTCACAGGGGTCTTTATCTCTTCATAGACGTCTTGGCAATCTGTTTTACAGCCCACGGAGCTCTGACCGAATCAAATCAAACTTTGACCGTTTACCTTTCCTGTCTCTCCCCTTCCATCACCTAACTCGCCTCCCGGCCGCGCGCGGGGCGCAGGTACTCACGAACTTCCACCATCGATGGACTTATCTCTCTCTATATTTGACCGAGCTACTCACAAGAAGTCCACCATGGAGCCGTACATGAGGCCGACCACGTAGTCGGCGGGGTTGGCGCCGGAGCGGACGAACGCCCGAGAGGCCACCGAAGCCACTGAGTCGAGCGGCGGCCGGCCGGCAGAGACGGCGCTCACCGCCTGGGGGAAGAGAGAGATGGGCAGGCGGCCGGCGAGCGGAATGGGCAACAGCTACCTCAGTGAGCTGGGGCAGGTTGTCAGACAAAGTCGAGCTTCAGACTGACCACGTTTGCACAAACCAGGACGGAGAGGTATCATCCAAAAGACTAGCTTGAGCTTGATATCACGGCTAGATATTTGATAGATGATTGATCTGCATGTTCATCCCAGTTAGGTATAATTTAACATTCGAGCGTGGAGAGAGTGCGACGCCAAGCTTGTCTCTTAGCTCAGACGGTTCCTGCATATATCTACTTCTGCGACGCACTGATCCCTCTACGAAATGTCTGAAAAAGTATGAACTCAACAACCACCAGCCGCTCTCCCCGATCTCCGCCGGCACCGAGCGCCTCCACCGTTCCCTCTCCACGCCACCTACCAGGACCAGCAGCGAGCAGCAGCAGAGGAGCGCGGCCGTCCTCGACATGGTGCGTGCTGTCGGCGGAGTGTGGCGCGTGCTGTCGGCGGAGTGTGGCGGCCCCCTCCCGGTCGGTACCGGACAGGCCTCGGACGCCGGTCATTACAGCGGCACACAGCTGGCCGGGGCGGACCAGACGACCCATTACCGGCCGCTCAAACGGGCTGGTAATGGCCAGCAGAGACGGCGCAGCTGGCTGTCCGACCGGCAGGCGGGCTCATTAACCCTCGCCCGCACATGGGGGGGGGGGGGTGGTTGCCACCCCCCCCCCAGGTAGTCTTTTTGCTCTGCACTCAACATTTTTAACCCTCGCCGGCCGAGGGGGGGGGCGGGTGCCGCCCCCCCCCCATAGGGTTTTTTCGCGATAGCTCCGAACACGCTGGCGATAGAGAGCTGAAACTTGGCATACCTGACCTTTGATCCAAGCCGCATCTTTTGACACCAACCGCATTTTTGGGTCAGGTCAGGTCACTGACCTATGACGTCATAAGTGAACCTCTGCACAGTCTTCAGATGTCGCAACTTCGCAACGCCCTCACTGCCAGAGGAGATGTCACAGGGAAATGAAACTTGCAGGATCTAGTGTCCATTATGAGTCCCACAACTTGTATATCTCGGATTTTTCCTAAAGGTCATATGAGGTCAGGTCATTTTCGTGACCTCACCATTATAAGTCAATGGGGAAAAATGAAAACTGCTATTCTGGCGCCGGGAACGATCTCCAACTATCTCAAGCACACAGAATCGTGATTTGATGCACTCCTTGCAAGGTTAGATGCGTCACTTTTGCAATGTTGACCTTGCGTGACGTCATTTATGACGTCATCAAGGTCAAATTAGTTTTTCGTCAATAACTCTTGATCAAATTGAGCTAGCGAGTCGGGAAAGGCACCAATGGACTCAGGAAGGCCTGCCGAATCGAATGATATGCGACATGACCTCTTTCGACCAGCTTCGTGACCTGGGGGTGCTGACCTGACCTTGACCTGAGGTCAACACCCCAAGTTGACCTGACCCGGACAAAAAGTATATCATTCGACGCGCCTGAGCGAGGGGAGCACGATGCTGCCAAAATCGGCGCTCTGCGGCCGTTTTTTGCGAAGTTATTCACCAAAAACTGAACCGTACCCTGGGGCACTTGACCTGACCTCAGAGGTCACCGGTTGACCTAGGACCTTAAAATCGGGTACCAATCTCTGCGTCTCGTAACGGCGCACACGCTCGTTTTTTTCGCGACGCGCTAGCTCCACCAGGGGCGAAACGGCGAGGGGGGGGGTCGTACCCGCCCCCCCCCCCCTCGGCCGGCGCGTATGTAGAAAACCAATAGGTCCGGCGAGGGTTAAAGCTAGAAGGCTGATTTTTCGTATAGCTGCTCCTCTATCCTTTCTTGATGTCCACTGAAAATTTCAAGTTTCTGTGATTTTTGGTTTCGGAGATATGACCTTGTTTTTCAGGTCATGTCATGACCCAAATGGCCAATTCTCAACATCTTGCGTTTGCCATGGGCCTTATGAGCTTTTGACACCCTGATTTCGGCCTTTTTTGCCAGTCTTACCTCCCACCTATCATGGAACATGTTGTTCGACGATGTACAGGGGTCAAGGTCAGGGTCAAGGTCAACCTAGGTCATCTAAGATAATTGCGTTTTAGGCAAGCTGAATTTACTTTTTTTGAAGTTTTTTGACTGCATTTTTGGTAAAAGCTTCTCAGATCATGATTTCATGTAGTATGGACCCAAAAACAATCGGTGCACACATCAGTATACACAGACACACACAGACATACAAACACATATAATTGACCTTGACCTAACTTGACCTGAAATGACCTCAGCAGCAAAATTCTGGTCGGGTAGTGTGACAAAGAGGTTCTAGCTGGCTTGGCACCAGAAAACAGCATCGTCATCGGTATTTGATAAGCAGCACACTTGATATCCAACGGTGACCCAAAACAGCAACATTTTTTAGTTTGACCTGACCTGGAAGGTCAATGACTGACCTGAGAAGGTAAAACTGGGTATCATCGGATTCGTCTCTTCCCAAAGAATCTTTTTGGTCTTTACTGCTAAGCTCTATCTCCAACAGGAACGAAATGGCGCGGGGGGGTGGCAACCACTCCCCCCCCCCCCATGTGCGTTCTAGGATGGGAAAATGGCATGTGCGGGCGAGGGTTAACTCTTACCTTATCAAAGATTATCACAGCAAAGCCGTGAGCTCAGAGCTGTGATTGTGAAAATCACTCACTGCATCTCAACGCCGCAACCGTAACGACGCATAGGTGGCGTCGTGCGGCACAGCATACCACTTCAGGAATATACTACTAGTGCCATCTAGCGCCTGGATGGAAAGCATGAAGTCGGGCGGCACAGCCTACCACTCCAGAAGTTTACTACTAGTGCCATCTAGGAGCTGAGCGAAGAAGCCTCCGCGCGGCGCAGCATTACGTCTGAAGGGGAGATATTGGACCGGACATTGATCAATCTGCAGCGTGCATAGAGGCGCCAATCATTATTCGGTCAGCCATATGTTGTGTGCTCTCGCCCTCAACACCAGTCCTAGCCTAGCACAGTCAGTCATACGTTGTGTGCTCTTGCCCTCAACACCCGTCCAGGCGCAGCACAGCTCGCACTGAGCTGCCGCTCTCCCGCTACCCGGCTCTGTAGTCAGTCCTATCAGCCGGGCCAGGCACAAGCGCCCTCAAGGCTCTGCTGATCTCCAGAACGGAGAGGCCATCACCCCTTTTTACAGGTCACGGGGAGGAATGAAGAGCACGGGGAACGGGCTGCGGCTTCAGCGACAGGTAAAACGGGCTGGAGACGATCCGACGCAAGAGCGGACGGCGACTTTCATTCACCAGTCCAGCACTCGCCAGTGCCTGTTTGGTATTTTGATTGAAAACAACCGGTTAACCCGAAACGGCCTCTTTATTTAAACATCACCAAATGCACGCATAAATGCCAAGAATAGCTCTATTTTTACAACTACATTTTGATCACCAAGCTGGACAAGTGTCTTTTGCAAAAGGAAAAACGGCAATAATCGGTACGTTTTCGTTCCGTTCCAATGTGCATTTGTCGTGCAGGTCTGATCCTCCATCGATCACATCGAACCCAGTACCACCCAACGCCCCTATATATTTCACCTAGCCAGTGCCTATCGGCCTACCCATGTGAAATCGTACGGTCCCTGTGTCCCTCAGGCGGTCAGCCGCTGACGGACGGTCAGCCGCTGTCGTACGGTCCCTTCCCTGTGTCCCTCAGGCGGTCAGCCGCTGACGGTCAGCCTCAGTTGGCGGCCGGGTCGCTGCAGTACTCGCCGTCGGCGGCGTTGGCTGAAATCCAGGTGAGCGCATCGGTGACCCTGGCGTAGACGCCCGGGTAGCTGGGGTCGGCGCAGCTGATGCCCCACGAGACAACGCCGATCAGCGAGTAGCGGTTGTTCTCGAGGCTGACCAGCGGGCCGCCGCTGTCGCCCTGGCACGAGTCCTTGCCGCCGGTGCCCAGCAGGCCGGCGCAGACCATGCTGGAGGTGATGGAGTAGCCCGAGTAGGCCGACTGGCAGGCCGAGTTGCTGATGACGGGGACGGTGACCTCGCGCAGCGCCGTGGCCTGCGAGCCGCCCGACGCGGTGGTGCCGAATCCGGTGACGATGGCGTCGGCGCCGACAAAGTCGTTGGAGGCGGTCGGCAGGCAGGCGGGCGCGATCTTGTTGTCGGCGGGGAAGGTGATGGCCGTGGCCAGCTTCAGCAGCGAGAAGTCGTTGGCGTATGTGCCAGAGTTGTAGTTGGGATGATTCTTGATCTGGGCGATGTTGAAGCGGATCTCTCCGTCGTCCTGGTTGATGAGGTGCTCGCGCAGCAGGACCTGGATGCGACTGGCCGACGATCCGGCCGTGCAGTGAGCCGCCGTCAGCACGTAGCGGCTGTTGATGACGGTGCCACCGCACCAGGTGCGACTGTTGCCGGTGCTGACCAGACCTGCCTGCCACGGGTACTCGTTGGCCTCGGTCTGCACGCCGCCGACGATGCGCGAGGCGCGGTTGACGTTGCCGCAGGCGCAGTTGTCGGAGGGCGGCGGCGGCGCGGCCGTGGTGGTCGGAGGCGGCGCCTCGCCGACCGTGACAGCGCACACGAACCCGGAGCGCACCACCGAGTAGTCGGTGTGCCAGTGGATCGCCATCTGGTCGATGGCGGCCACGCCGCTCGGCCCGTTGGAGCCGCAGAACTTGTTGCCATCCACAGACAGCCAGTCGTACGCGCAGCTCGAGTGGGACTCGACGTCGAACTGCGAGCACGTCACCGACAGCTGGTCGCCGGCCTGGTCGGCGTACAGCTGGTAGTGGCAGTCGACGTCGTTGCTGTAGTCGCCGTCGCCGTCGGTGATAGCGTGCTGGCCGCGCGCCAGCCGACTGCCTCCGCAGCTGAGCTGCGAGCCGGCCGGCACCACGGTCGGCTCCACCACCGTCACCGTGCACCGGTAGCCCGACCGGACGACGCTGTAGTCGCTGTGGAAGTCGATGTCGAGCTGAGGTGCGGCCATGGTCGACGGCCCGCTGGAGCCGCAATACTTGATGCCGTTGACTCGGAGCCAGTCGTACCGGCACTGGGAGTGAGACTCGAGGTCGAACGCCTCGCAGCTCAGCTCGAGGTCCTTGCCGGTGTCGGTGGTCAGTGTGTAGACGCAGTCCTCGTAGTTAGGGTAGTTGGACGGGTAGTTGGGCGACTCGATAACCACCGTCGAGCCCTCGGCGACCACATGAGAGTCGCAGGACAGGGCGCCAGAGCGCGGGCTGGGAACGCCGGTGTCGCCCTTAGGACCCGGCTTCCTTTCTTCGGGAGGCGGCTTCTTACCCTCAGGCTCCGGCTTCTTCTCTTCGGGAGGCGGCTTCTTGTCCTCAGGGGGCGGTTTCCTGGCATCCTTGCCCTGGAGCGTGCTGGGCAGCGCCAGAGCGCCGGCCAGCAGACAGCCGAGCAGCAGCAGCTGACACGTCTTCATCCTGTGACCTCCGGAGAGCAGAGCTGACTGGGACGCCGACACCACGGGACACGCCCTATTTATACCGCCGGGAGTGCCGCTCTCAGCTGCAGCGGATCCGCAGAAAATCAGCCGAATCAGCTCGGGCGTGACAAGCCCGAGCTGAAACGACATGAAACCGAGCACATCCAGAGCGGTTGATACAAAGACTTCGGGCCATCGGACACCGTCACACAGGTGTCCTGCGCTATAGAGACAATGGTGGTTGGCTGTTCCGGATGAGATTGCAATAAAACAACACGACGACCGCAAAAACGACCTATGCTAAAAACTCTGCGACACAAAGAAACAGCTGTTGGTGGGCCAGCGACAGAACAGCTGAGGAACACAGTGACGAACGAACGGGTTATCTTTCACACTTTTTGCTCAGAGTCCGGAGTGATCGGCAATATGATAGACTATTTCAATTTTGCCGCGGACTGCTACCACGAGCAACTTTGCGTCAGATCAGACGCCCATTCCAAATCATCCCGAGTGACCAGAAGTCAGAACATACCCAACCAAATGTTCTTTAGGCAAAGCTTCCAATAGTTCGCGCATAGCATACCATCTTCGGGAGCACATACTCGTACGTCCCATAGTTGAACTTCTAATAGAAAAGCTAACGCTTTCGAGCCTCGACTGTCGAAGTTGTCGGCAACATTCTTCTCGCCCTGTGGCCGTTTTGGGCCATTCGTCGTAAATCGAAACCCGATCTCGAAGCAATTTTCCGAAAAGCTCCATCTTAGAGCCAAAAGCCGATCTTGGAACTAAAAGCCGATCTTTGAGGCCATTGATTGGCCTGTTGTGCGAGGTCACCGAACGGTAAAATCGTGTTTTGTTGGGATGGGCCTCCTATAGTGGATACCAATCCGTCCATCTTACACGGTCTGTCCTATCCCAATCTGAAGAGGCCCACAGATCAGCAGGGGGAGCGGGTCCCAACTACACCGCTGATCTATTGGAGGACGCGTTATAATTTATAGGTAGGACGATCTATATAGGTAACCTGCATTATAGCGTTGCCAAGCGTTACATGGGCCGGCGCCATGTATGGTTAGCTCGCTCGTCAACAAGACTTCGGCCGACCACTCGTCATGCTTTTTCCGATGCCCACGAATATAGCGCTTTTATGCAGTCCGTGATACAAATAGCCGTTAAAACGGGAAACTTGACAACGTCGTCGAGACTTTTCTTCGCCAAATTTGAACGTGGTCCGCAGTCTGCAGTGCCCGCAGTGGTGCTAATATTCGATTTGCTGCGACAAGCTGTTCAAACGAAGAGATATTTCGCTTTCCAGTCGTCCGACTAATGCAGGCCAACAAGAAGGTATCACTGAATTACATATACAGGTTATCTTGTCAGTTGTCGTGTGTGCAAAGTACCTCACTCGTTATGCATGGATACGGAGATCATCGCTTGGAAGCAAACCTAGCTTTATGTTCAGACTTCCGAGCGTGTGAATCATCCTCAGGGTATGCGTGCCAAATGTGTGCGTGCGAATGGATCAACAGGTCGGACTGAGCAGTGGACCAGACACTTCCCTAGCCCGGCAGCGTTTCACCAGCGGCAGGTAGCGGTGTGGGGCGGTTCGGCCCGCCGTTACCCCACCAGGGTGACCTAGGGACGGCCCTGCGCGGCACACGTCCGGTGGAGCCACTCGCTGCTCCCCACCTCCCCGCCACCGCCGCCGCCATGCCACCGCCGTAGCCAGTGGCATCGAGCGATGAACGTCGTCAGGCACCCACGGCCACGTCTCGTATTTCAGCCCGCCTAATCCTCAGCAGTGAAAAGAAGTGGTAAAAACAATACATGTATTGCACCGTCTCGTATCACAGTCGGTTACATCGTTATCACTTGCTGGCCAGCAACTGGCTTTGTACTGGGAAGCCGGGACGCAGGCCGCACACCAAACCTGTAAAATAGAGCCGGTTAGAATAGGGCGCGGAAGATTCAGAGCAGTGACAATCTTTGACCGAAAGTGAATAAAGCTAATATCAAACCATAAACGTTATAAGCTATATTTACTCAATGAATCGATGATTAAGGAAACAAAGATAACCGATGTAAGACTAATTCCACTAATTATCATTACGTGATAGGTGCATTGAGTCATTGTGACCACTGGTTGTGATGAAAACAAACAATATTTTACAAATTGAATTTAAAGGTAAACAATAGGTTCAATAAATGCCGCAACCATAACTAATGAACCAAGTTACTACACGTGACAACAACAAAGAAAGATACATCAAATGGAAAACAGCGTCTACGCAAAAAAACCCTCATTATCTTTTTTAACGTTTGACTTAAAAATGCTCATGGAAACTCATATTAATCTCAATGTGATCACAAATACTGATCTGAAAAGAAAAGTACCTGCAGAACTACATACAACAGAGCCCAGTAGCCTTACCCTGTCGGTGGCCAGCCCTTCGGCTGCCTGCCTCGCCTACCTCCTATCGAACCGTCTCAGAGCCGGCGACTGACGCCTCCTACACGGTCTAGCTGATCCTGTCGCCTGTCTGCCTACCCTGCCGCGGCCGGCGGGCGCGCCAGAGGCGGCCGCGCGCTGCACCGCTACTCGGCCGAGACACAAACTAGCCTGTCAGATTAGCCTGTGAGTGGCCGGCGCTGTGCCGCGCCCTGCCTGGCTGAGTGGGGACGGCCCGCCCCAGAGCCTGCTTAGAAGAGACACCCTACACAGTGATATCACAGCTGGGTCATCGCCATGTATTATCTGTCACTGTCTGCGTACTGGTTACAGCGCACGGGCGGGAGGGGGGCGGGCGGCCGCTGTCGGCTCCCGGGCCTGCCACAGCAGCTCGTGCGACCTCTCGGGGGCTCGGGACCTACCGGCGGCCGGCTAGTCGGCCGCCGCCTCCAAACGGCTCAGACGCCGCACACTGACGTACAGACAATGTTATCATCGGTCAAACCCGCCTCTAAAAACGGACACCACAATAAGCAGCCAATCACTTAATGAATGATAGATGATGAGACATTATGCCGGGGTCGGACGTAGGCCGATGGCCGCGGCTGAAAATGGACCTGATGGCTGGCGGCCGGCCCAACGGGCGCCGTGGCGAGCGTAAAACCCCTCCCACTAGTAACTGCCCTGCCCCCTGCCCCCGGCTGTCAGACCCGGGGCGATGCTGACCGGACGGCCGGAGGGAGAGTGGAGGGCGAGACGACTCGAGCCGGCCCGGCAGCCGCTCAGTACCGGTTGTAGCCGCCGCCGCCTGCCGACAGGGGACGACAACCGTCAGTTCAGCGGCACAGAAGGGGAGTCTGCGCACTGGCTGAATACGCAGAAAGCACAGGACAGCCGAAGCTAACAGCATTTAACCAGAAATGAGTAACTACGAGGGTAACAAACACTGCCCCTTCCCCACCTACCGCAAATGGCTCATAAGCTCCCGAATGAAAACAAAGATGGATGTTCTAAACTATGCACAGGTTTACTATGCACACTGAGCGCTCCACCGATCACACATCACCAGATCCCACCAAGCACGTACAGGGGGGACCCGCTGTTGCTTATGTGCACATATATTGCCGGCTTACAATTGTGCTTTTATTTGCTAACTGCTGGCCAGCTTATTGTATTTCAGCTCGATGGTCTGTAAAAACTGCTATCAGAGGAAAACTGGGTGCTTCGGGCCGGCACTTAAACGCCAATAGGTATTCAACCCTCGTCCGTTTTGGCACTTTTTCAGCGTGTTACGTATATAGGAAGGGGAGAAGAAATCCCCAGTCGTTCGGCCCCTGATAGAGCCATAGAGCTTCACGGAAAAGGAAATTATGAGCGTGCTGCTCGGGACTAGACGGGACGGGACTAGACTAGAATAGAATCAACTTTTTTTAGATTAACGTTATAGGTCAGGTTAATGACCCAAATGCACGGGACATCTGGTCCTGCTATAATTTCTTCAAGTTAGGTTTAATAATTTATCCCGTACCGCCGATATCTTTCGGGCGCTTAGAGGTAAAAAATACATTTAACATAAAAATACGACTATGTATTCCAGACTAGACGAAATGTTTTTTTTCTGGACGTTTCACAATTTGTTAATCGTCTAGACGTTTAACAAATCAGTTACACAACTGATAATTTTCTCTTTTTGCACGTGAAGCAATTGTAAACAGTTAAACACTGTCTACGGTACGGGATATTGGAGGTTTGCTTGCTCCTGACTTCCAATTTTGCATTTGTTCTAATCAAAGATGATGTAGCAAAGAATTTCGGGTAGGTCGGGTCTCGCCAGGTCATCAAGAAAGCGTCCCGCCGGCTATTTATAGGAACTGGAGTGCAAAACTGGAGCAGAAACTAGCGCCGGAACTAGTAACCAGGGCCCTGTTCGGTGGCTGTTTTTATATCAGCGTGCTGTCGGTTTTTCCCATATAAGGAAGTTATTGCTGGCGCTTCTTGGCCTCTCATTGGTCTAACGAATAGACCACTTGAATTCGACCAATGAGGAGCCAAGAAGTAGCAGCATGCTCGCAGCCTGCTGATAAATAAACGGGGGGCGAAAAGAGCTCGGCACGACCATCGTTAGATGGCAGGTCGAGTGAATGCAATAAACGGTTCCAGATTTCAGGAGTGGGGCAGGAAATAGTGCTAAAAACAATGTTTTGCCGATACAACCATAAAAAGATGATTCAATTAGGAGATATTTTCATCAATTTGAAGCCTTTCAAACGACGGTTTCAATAAGCCTACAATCAATTCCTAATTCACTTTCAATGGTGTCACAGGCCAAGAATACTCTGAAATATGTCTGATATATGAAAATGTCCTCTCCGTGGCCGAGTGGATAAAAGCGCCGGAATTCGACGCTTAGCCGGAAGTGAGAGCCCGGTTCAAGCCCCGGTGCGGGCGGCCACATTTAGCTCCTACGTGTAATGGCGTGCGTGTCTGTGGCAGGGGCCGCACAGAAGCCAGGTAACGTGAGTGAGCGGAGGGGACCGTGTCCAGTCGTGAGGGCACGTTTAACGTTCGGACAAAATTCTGCCATACAACTGGAATTGCGCGATCGGGTGGTGGGGTCAGGGTCAGCACAACAAGCTATGCTTAGTGCGGGCTCTGATTCCTCAAATCCGCCCATTCAGCCATTCGGACTAAATTTATAAAAAAATACTAGTATGTACCGAAGCAACCGCGGGTCCCAGTACAGTAGCAGCCGCGTGTCTCTGTACCTCCGCCGTATCCGCCGCGCTGGCCGGAGCTGTAGGGCGCCGAGCGGGCCGTCTGGCCGTAGCCGCCCTTCATCGGACCGCCGCCCTGGCCACCGCCGTAGCCGCCCCCGTATCCGCCGCCCTGGCCGCCCCCGTATCCGCCGCCCTGGCCACCGCCGTATCCGCCGCCCTGGCCACCGCCGTATCCGCCGCCGCCCTGGCCGCCCCAGCCGCCGCCGCCTGAAATACACGGCCAGAAAACGTGTGCAATGTCAAAGAAGTCGCTCAAAGCCATGTGAAGTGATCATATGTAAACGCGAATGTCAAAGAAGCAGACAAATACAAAGAAAAAAAAAACATTGGTTGCATTCTTGGAGCTAGCAAAAAAAAAAAAAAAAAAAACACGAAAAAACAGCTCAGTAATGATGACCCGGAAAGCCGAGAATGTTTTTGAGTAGTGTTTTCGTTTTGTGACTCGGCGACTTCCCTCGGCACACGGGAGCAGGCTCTGCCACTCACCGCCGCCGTAGTTATCGAAGCCGCCGCCGCCGCCGTAGCCACCACCGCCGTAGCCGCCGCCACCTCCGTAGCCGCCGCCGCCGTATCCACCGCCGCCCTGGCCGTAGCCGCCGCCCCACTGGCCGCCGGGGCTGTCCCACGGCCCGCTCTGGCCCCAGCCGCCGCCACCGCGACCGCCGCCGCGGCCGCCCTCGCCCCAGCCGCCGCCGCCGCGGCCGCCCCGGAATCCGCCGCCGCCGCGACCACCGCGGCCGCCGCTGCCCAGCTCCGCCATCTCGGCCTTGCTGAGAGCCTTCTTCACGTCCACAGACTTGCCACAGACCTCGTGGCCCTTTTGCACTGCATTGGCGAGAGAGAAGAGGAAATGTCAACACAATGAAAGGATGAAACAAAGAAAAAACAATAATATAACAATGCAAGCACACCAATCAGTTTGATCTGAGCCAACCGAGGACACCGATTCATTGTTTGACTTACATACGATCTTGTCGACCGAGTCGTAGTCCTGGAACTCGATGAAGGCAAAGCCGCGCATCTTGCCGGTACTCTTGTCAATGGGCATGTTCACGGAAACGATATCGCCAAAACTCTGTGGGAGTTCAGAAGATACAAGTTAATATTGCCAGCAATTTCAATCACTTCAAAATCACATCGATTGATGACACTGGTATAGTTCCCTCCATTAGAGAAACCGTCACAAACAAATGGAGCGTGCACTCCGCGAGGTTCGCCCGTCCGGCAGACTCACCCCGAAGTAGGCCTGCAGGTCGCTCTCCTGCACCTCGTCCTTGATGCCGCCGATGAAGATTTTCTTGACGGTGACGTTGTTCTCCATGCGGCCCGAGTCGTCGCGCGGGATGGCCCGCTTGGCCTCCACCTCTCGGCCGTCGATCACGTGCGGCCGGTTGGCCATCGCGTCATCCACCATCCCGGGCTTGGCGTACGTGACGAACCCAAAGCCGCGCGACCTGGCCACACCGCGCCACCGTCAGCCCAGGCCGGCCCATACCTACCAACTGGGCCGTTATAATGACGGCAGACAAGCACCTCTGATGAAAGTATACAAATATAGGTTCTTTGATTCAACAGGAGCAACATTATTTAACTTACTCTTACTACTGACAACCACTAAATAGACAGCTGGTGGCATTATTCCTGTCAAATACCAAAGTTTTCTAAAAATACTTGTGCACCACTACCGTTGCACACGTCCGTTTCGGGGAGCTCACCGTTTGGTCTTCGGGTCCTTCATCACGATAACGTCCACGATTTCGCCCCATTGCTCGTAGAAGGCCTTGAGGCCATCGTCCGTTGTCCGGTAGTCCAGACCACCGATGAACAGCTTCCGGTGCTGCTCGAACGGGTTGCTAACACCCTGCCAAGGAACAGGCAATCTCCATTATATCACCTAACCGTAAGTCGTATCAAAATCTGACATTAATTGGCTTCAAGCGCAGGTACCAATCACTCCAGAGCTCTGTTCGGTCGCTGTTTTTATATCAGCGTGCTGTCGGTTTTCCCCATATAAGGAAGTTATTGCTGACGCCTCTTCGCCTCTCATTGGTCTAACGAATAGACCACTTGAATTCGACCAATGAGGAGCCAAAAAGTAGCAGCATGCTCGCAGCCTGCTGATAAATAAACGGGAGGCGAACAGAGCTCAGGACACTTCAGGGAACTTATCAACATCTAGAGCGCTCAGAAAGTTGCTTTGTATTGTAAGGTGTAAAGTCAGAGGTGCTAAACAAGCTGAGTATGGGTCATCATAGCTTCCAGGAGCTTCTATGCTTCTATGTTGGGAATTACCATTTGGTGTAATATAGTCCTTCAGTAAGCATCACAGTTCCGTGTAAGCATGCCGCTGGACATGCAGTGATGGGATATCACTTCATTCAACGGTGCTTGAGCCTTGAACATTGCACATTAACATGACTCACGACTTCAACGGAGATGGATGAAACACATTGATGGAAGGACTGGACTGAACAATGCACAGTGGCCCTTTTTCAGAATTAGCACGCATAAATTCAAAATATTTTTTCTCTTCTTTTGTGTATCTTTTCTCTTCTCTTCTTTTTGTGTATGTCTCGTCTTTTGTGTCGTATTATGCATCGTTCGAATCGCCGATCTCTTCTGACCATATCCACCAAAGGGCATCGCGCCATTTTGCGCCATTTTGCTTCTACGGTGGATAACGTGAGTCAGTTCAGTCCGCGAGAGGCTGTGGCTCCTACGACTAAGCTCATTGACCTAGCTCGAAGCTGGTATCACCTGGTGTGCGCCTAAATGTGGCTTGACTTTTGCCATAGGATGTGCTAAGAAATGTCATGCATAACGCTGTGCCCAAGAAAAACTGTCCGATTTCTTGTCGCGTTTGATGTCCAAGCCGCACAAGTCCCGTGGCCGGGTTAAGATCGAACGTCAAAAGCGCTATGTTTTTGTATTGTTCGCGCCGCGCTGATCTTAGCTGCTGCCCGGCCGGGGTCGACTAACGGTGGCTGGCAACAGCTGTAGATGCGGTCACGTGACGCCCTGGGGCGTCCTGGCGGTCAGTGCAGCGCGGTTGGCTGGCGGGCTCGCCATACAGTTCTCTATATACCGTGGCCACACGCGTTCGGAGCGGCCTGCCGGCGGGCGAGCCGTGCGAACGTGCGCCAAATCTTGGGCCGAGCGGCCTGCCGCTGTTGGGCCGAATCTCCTTGGGCAGTTCGTTTCTTTTTTTCTTCTCTTTGCATTGGCAGGGAATACGTCCTTGATCACGTGGTGATGTCTTGCACCACTTTCAGGTAATGTGGAAATTAATGCGTGCTAATTCTGAAAAAGGGCCACTGTGCAACGGAGAAAGGTTAGCTGCCTTGGACCTCTATTCAGTACAGGGTACACTGCTGCGGACTGACCTGATCCAGTGCTGGAAAATCCTAAATAACCACTCCTGTATCAATCCAAGAGACATTTTCCAGAGGCCTTGATATCGCAGTGGTACCAGGGGTCACGGATGCAAGGTATTTCCCCTATCCACCAGAACTGACACTCAGTATCGGCGGAACACCTTCAATTAAGGGGGGACACTGCCGACTTTTGATCCCATTCTTTCCATGCAACGCCCATGATAGGGCTAATGTTAAAATGCCGAAATCAAAGGGGGGCACGGTGCCCCGGTGCCCTCCCCGTTCCACCGCCTATGCAGACACTCGCAAATGCTAATTTCTGTTCTCTGTATTCACATATGGAATACATATATGAATAAATTCGAAGGTACATTTTAACACAGGGGAGCAATGCCGCTTCAACTCAACCCTATTGGCCGTAGTGTCTGACAGTGGCGGCCATATTGCGCAGACCAGGAACCGGCCGCCGCATGTGTTGAGGAATAGGGAATTCGGGACCTCGATTTACGTTTGCGGCCGCCGCATCCGTTACGTTCAAGTTACGTAGATACGGAACCCGGCATCTTCCGCGAAATTGAGTGGGGAACACTATTGGATCTTCAGAATTCCTCAAATTCACTCGCTGGACCATCGTCTTTCTACATTTGGCCTGGCCGAGAGGGTTGATTGAACCCACCTCGCTAATGCGCCGCTAATTCAACAAGAATTTAGCGGTAAAGTGGTCGTATGCGGCAGAGTACGATGCAGAGTGACTGGTAGGAATCCGCTTTAACCCGCGCCCTGCTGGGGGGGGGGGGGGTGTTTGAACCAGGGGTAGCCAGTAACAGTTGGTAGCATTAGGCCAAATGGGCGCTCAAAAACTACTACCCCATAGGGTTTCCATGTTAAATCGACATTTTTCAAGCGAGCCTCACACGTAACCTAAAAGATAAAGTGCCAATATTATTGTGGGGAAAGGTAGCTTCAAGCTTCCTCTACAACCTTTTTATCTAGCGTTTTTCGATGCGGAGGCCATAACAGGTCCAAAAAGCATTGGGCGCTGCCCGAGGTACCAAAAGCCCCTCCATGAGAGCACAAGTTCCTGCGCATGCGCACATTGCCTCAACCCTGTACTAGCGTAAATTAGTGATACTGCTCACGGACTCGGTCAGCCAATCAGCGTCCCCGATAACGTTAATAGATGTCGCTAGCATCACGTAAATCCTACTTGCGAACACATTTTAAGAATGAAACAGCTGCGCCATTTCGGCCTTCCAGTGATTCCTGCCATCTTAGTATCAACTATACGATTTTCAACTAACTTTAGACTAAGTTTTAAACTATGGTCAGTATGTTATTTCTGGTACATATAATTTAAAAATAACTGCTTTATGAATTTGGCTTTACTCGTCAGAATAGAATACTCTATTTTTTCCATATTCAAAAAATATATCACCTACCATGCAACTCATCCAGGTAAAATGGGCGCTTTCCGCGTCGTTGGTGTACCCGTTGTTCTATATACCCTGGTTTGAACACCCCCCCTTGTGGTTTTTCGCGAATATCTCAAAAACGGCGGCGCGGAGCGCCGCCGTTTTTGGTACACCTTATCATACATCAATTCCACACATGTTGTGAAAATTTCAGACCAAGGTCATTCAAGGTCAGGTCACCAGGTCACTTGAAGTGACCTCACCTCATAAAAAGTTTCAATGTCTGTCATAGCTACACCGAGTGACCGATCGCTTTGAAACTTTCAGCGATTGCTAAGAGCAATAGCATGTACAAAATGTATATCTCAGAATTTTGATATCGATGACCTAAGGTCAGGTCAATTTTGTGACCTCCCCATTATAAGTCAATGGGAGAAAATTGAAATGCGCCTCTTTTGGATAAAAGACATTATAAACACTCCCAAACACCGAATTACAAGTGGTTTAGACACACTGAACATGAAAATGGCGTCCGTGACTCTTGTTTATGCCCTGAGGTCATCTTAGGTCACGAATGGTATCTAACAGTTTTTCGCAAATAACTTTTGATAGAGGCATGCTAGAGCAATGAAAACGCCTTAGATGTGTTCAGCTCGACGATACGGATCGACTGATATGCAACATGACCCTTTCCGGTCAGGTCATGACCTTGACCTGAGGTCAAATTTTCAAGTTGACCTTTCAAGGTCAAGTTATAGTTCATTCGATGCGTCTCGACGAGAGGAACACGATGCCGGTGAAAGTAAGCTCGTACAAGGCTTGGGTCAAAAGTTATTGCGGAAAAACTATTTCCGAAAAAATCGGCTATTTTTGCAGTTGACCTGCAGGCAAAACCGTTGACGTTAGGTCAAATCTGAGAGAATTACTCAGAAAGGGCGTTAATAGGGCTATCGAATGCGCTTTTCCGCGGCGCTGTAGCTCTATTGGTTCCCGAGTTATGCGTTGGCTTCTTGGAAATTTTCGACATTCGACCTGGAAATCGGCGAAATTTTGCCTTCAATGACCTCTGGTGACCTGACCTTTGACCTGACCAAAAAATTGACCGAAGTGATTTCGTCATTATTTTTGACGCTCTTTCGAACGCCGCCTTCCGCGTATCGCTACGTGGCCCAGGAGCCGAGTTACAGGGGGGGGGGGGGGGGTGTTCAAACACCCCTCCCCCAGCAGGGCGTGGAAATCCAGGACCCCCAGCCGGGCGCGGGTTAAAGGTTTCAGGTCAACCGGTGACATCTGAGGTCAGGTCAAGTGACCTAAGGCACGGGTTGTTTTTGTAAATAACTTCGTCAAAAATGGCCGTAGAGCCGCGATTTGGGCATCATCGTGTTCACCTAGCTCAGGCGCATGGAGTGATATACTTATTGTTCGGATGAGGTCAATTTAAGGCATTGACCTCGTGACAAGGTCAGGTCAGAGCTCTGTCACAAAGCTGGTCGAGTAAGGTCATGTTGCATATCATTCAATTAGGCAGGTCTTTTTTCTGAGTCCATTTGTGGCTTTTGCTAACTATATTTGATCGTGAATTATTGAAGAAAAGTTTATGACCCTTGTGACGTCACAAATGACGTCACGCAAGGGCAACAATGCAAATGTGAAGCATCGAACCTTGCAAGGAGTGCATGAAATCACGATTCTATATGCTTGATAGTTTCAAATCATTTCCGGCGCGAAAATAGCAATTTCCATGTTTCCCCATTGACTTTTGACCTGCACCCCGTAGGACTATCGGCGGACCCTACCACCCGTGGGGGGGGGGGGGGCGTTTCGGCCCCCCTAAGATCTCGGAAATTTACCGGCCGATTTTCAAAACTCAAACGGCGTTCGATAGCCCCACTGGGGAACTACCTTGTGACGAACTTTCATTGACCTAGGTCAAACCGATGACGTCAAAGGCCAAGTCAAAGGTAGGATTTTCACCATGCACAGGCATTTCAAGAAATGTGCTGTGAAATCGAGTAAATTTGTAAGTTATTGAAAACCATCGATAATATATTGTTCGTCAAACACATACTTTGCTATCTGAGGTCATCGACACCAGGTCAGGTCACAGAGGTCAGGTCACTGGGGGTCACAATATGAAAGTGTTGCGTGATACATGTTTTATGGTCGATTTTACATGACAAATGCGATTAGTGGGTCAGGCAGCCCTTGGGACCAGCTTAGGTCACGATTTGGTGAAGATCAGGTCAAGGTCAGGTCAAAATAGGTCAAAGTTCAAAGTTGATATTTTTGCATAAAAGGGGTATAGATTCGATGCAGCTCGTCACGGGGAGTCTAATGGTGGTCTTTGTTTTGCCCTACGTGGTCTCGAATTGCCAAAAATTGAGTTCGAAAATTTGATATCATTTTTGAAGTTGTTTTGCTATAACTTGGCCAAAAAACAAGACATTGATCTGAAATTTGGTATGTAGATAGAAGATGGTGGCTACTATCACATATATTTAGTTTTTTTCTTAACTCAAAAAACTTTTTGGATATTTTGGCAAAAATATCCAAAAAATGCTTTTTTGATTTTTGGGTCAATTTTTCTGTATCTTCAAAGTTGTAGGCCTGACAGCTCTTCTCTCGAAGGTCTTTTTCCGGTCGAAAACGCCAGAACATTGATGTCATTTGTGGCCAACTTAACATAGCCTCTGGAAAAATTTTTGGTCACAATGTGTAAATTGATACCCGGAGGGGTCCTGAAAGTTTGGTGGCGATATCTCCACCCGTTTTGGTGATATCGACTGAAAAGGACAGGGGGGGACGTTTCAGCCCCCCTACGGAGCGCGGGTTAAGGGTTTAACCTATAATAGGCTATAAGTTCCCTGTATCTAAGGATTTTTTAAAGATTTCATCTCGTTCTCCACTTCATTCTGCCAAGATGCCGGGTTCTGGGTCTACATAGCTTGAACGTAACAGATGCGTCGTCGGCCACAAACGTAAATCAAGGTCCCAAATTCCCTAATCCCAAACACAGGCGGCGGCCCCTTCCTGTACTGCGCAACATGGCGGCACCGTTGGACACCATCTGGCGGCCGATGAGCCTTCCACATTAAGAGTTCAGTGATTTTAACATTAGCGCCAGATATGTCACAGTTGCGTCATAACTGTCACATTTACTCAACTTGACATTTAAAGGCAAACAGAACATGAAACAGCCTAAAAAACATCCATAATACATGCAAAACATCTTCTTAAAACCAGACTTTTGTATTTCCAAGCATTACACCCGCTACCGGCATATGTGGTGCAGAGGGAAGGCCCCCGGTCAGGACCGAGGGGTTCCAGTAATCTTGATCTGTGTTCACCACAAAATCAACAGAAAACTCTCACTTACCGGCATACTTCAGATTGTGTAGGAAGATTCGTGTACGCTGGATGTAAAAAGCATAAAAATCTAAATCTTTTTGGGCGAAGCACGCACTGCAACCAACCGATCTCCCAATACTTGCGCACGCTTCCGGAAAGCGCAAACTTCCGACAGACGCAAATCGAAAATCTTGCTTCTAAAACAGCCTAGTATGAATACTTTTTTATGCTTATTTTTTCAATTGTATCATTTTATCACTCGCACTTGTGACCCTTAAATTAGTATGAACATAAAATAGGACTAAAATATAAAAGAAAACCATACAAAATCATTGCTGATCCAATTCTGCCTTCTACTTATAAGTGAAAAATGTACTAGTTTAAGTATCGACTTTTCAACTTATTAAGTAATCTTTGGAAATCAAACACATATTTTGATCAAATTCATTTCGAGCAAAAAAATGATTCAAATTTTTTATTCAAATTTATACCATTAGTCAAAATAGAAAAAAATAAATCGAGGGTTATCAAAAAGCTACTAGATTTGAAGCAACAAATCGTTTCTCGTTTCCCGCTTCCGAGGGATTGTGGCGCGGGTACCGGTGTTTTGTGTAAAGAAATTTGGTGAGGACATATCAATATCGGATGAGGGTTGATGTCACGTATCATGTACATTTTGATCCATAAGCTGCATTTCTCATGTGAACTCTCTTTCATTTGCTTATAAGTGCCATTTCGTTTTGCGGCCATTGAGGGCAAGTCGTGTGCATTTGAACATGAATTGGAATAGCAATTGGCAATGTTCTGGAATCATAGCTTGAATGTATGAATTTAGTTGACAATACTTATTTTGAGTACATATTTCTTTTAAATTTATGATAATTTAGTTATAGTTTTCAGGGACTGAGCCCTGGTGCACATATTCTCGGAGGCTGGCGGTTGGGAGCTTCACATTCAGAGGCGGTTGGTCTGAATCCGCTGCTCGAGATTCGGTTGTCTAGAATATGCTACTATCAGCAGCGTATTCATCACATGTCTGTATCAGCAGCAGCTTCTAGCTAATACCGCATATAGGCGCAGTGGACTTAGTGTCATGCTCTTGGTATTGGTCTCAGTCCTTGGGGAGGGAGGCAGTGAAGTTGACTGCTGCAGTGTTTGGTGTTTGCATCAGAGTATGACGTTAACGTGTTTCTCATGCTAAGTACAGCTCACAGTGTCTCCTTGACTGTGACCCACAGGTGTAAGGCCTGATAGGTGCTCATTGGCTATCAGTCTGGTCTGGTGGCATAACTAGAGAGCCAAAATGTTTTGTCCTCAGCGCTGTGTGCTGATCGATCCTGTCACTAGAGGTAGAGGATTCTCATAATGCTAAGGGTGCTTTTCCTGCACCTGACAAGTAGGACCTTCAAATTCTTGTGTTTTAAAACACATTTAGGTAGGTTTCCCAACATCATCACTGTTTTATGTGAAGTAGTCTGTGTCTAATATGAAATTTAAGCAATTGCTCTAACATTATGTGGTAACCTTTGAATTTTAGGCACCCCAAAGCTGCTATATCTCCCCCTCCCCCTCTTGGTTCCAAGAACACATTTTGTCATACGTAGGCTGGTTTAACAGATACTTTATGCATCTGGCAAATTATGGGGCTTTCTGTTGTTGAATTTACCAAAATTTACCTTGAGTCACTTCCAGTACCCAGAACTTGACCAACAAGTAATTAGACTGGAAGTAACGCTTGGTGGTCGATGCATCCTTTTATGGTGGTATTCCATCCCGCTGTGATAATTTCACCCCTCGTCCTCGCAATCTGTAACCCACCCCTTATCAAATGTATCGCTGGGTGACTCTGAAGGACTGTTTTCATGGCGCTGGGGTCCAGGGGGTCGCTGCTCCCCCGTCTCGCCCTAATCGTCACAGTGCTGGCCCCACTGCCGATTCTCGGTTAAGGAGCACTATGGGAGTAGGTATTTGGTGAGCTGGAGATTTGATGGATGCGTAGCAGACTGCGAGTCAAGTCGGGATGTTTACTGTTTGCCCGATGACCCGTTTAATGTCGACTGGACTTAATGGCCTATGATTGTTGGAGAAGATGGGCGCAAAATGACCCCAGCAGACCAGAGGGGTGTTCACGGGCACCGCAAACTGCTGAGTGCGGTGTGTGCAGCAGGCGTGGGGGTAGGGGATGGGTAGGCGTTTCTGACGTGACTGCGTGCGGTGGATGGTCCGCTGTGGCCAGTCCCGACCGGCCACAGCGGTCGCTGTGTGCGGTGACGGAAGGCTGACGCAGTGGGCGGAGCTTGGAGGCTGTGTACGGTCCGGCCGCACACAGGGCCCGTGAAGAGCCCTCAGCAGTCTGTGCGCCCTAAAGCTCTAATAAACAAACGATTGTTGGAGAGGGCGGTCATGTGTTCGGGACTGGGGTCCGAGTAGGGCAAAATACGAATGCAATTAACATCATTTAGTGCTGCTGTTTCTAACATCACACTAACAATCCAAATGATGGTACGACAGCGGTCCTTACGGGCCATTCGGCGATATTATCATGATGGGCGAGGGAGGATGATATAATGTGAGTTGTTCGTGCGGATCCTCACTTACCTATATAATAGGCGAATATCTGGGTGTACAAAGATTGCCCTACAAAGATTTGCGCTCAAACGTATGTGAACAAATTTTGGTGATCCTTTACAGACAAAGGCTATTGATCAGATCAAAAGTACCTATCTCAACATGAGTGGGGAAATATGTCGCTGATTTGGCTTTTGATGAGCTGATTTGTGATTTTTATTTGAAATGCATTTATGCAAAATACGAATGTAATTAACATCATTTAGTGCTGCTGTTTCTAACATCACACTAACAATCCAAATGATGGTACGACAGTCAGCGCTGCTATGTGACCGGCCTGTTGCTCCGTTGTTGCAGTGAGGCGGTGACCGTTGGCACACACACTCACCATGTCTGACGAGGCCAAGGAGCTGAAGGACAAGGCGACGGACGAGGAGGGAGCCGAGGAGGAGGAGGAGTACTCGGTCGAGAAGGTGCTCTCCAAACGCATCCGAAACGGAAAGCTCGAGTACCTCCTCAAATGGAAGGGATATTCAGAGTAAGTTGGCGCCGAATCATAATAATGATTTTAGGGTATGAATGGGATGAGTGGAGGGTTGTTGCTCGGAATAGGAGTTTCGGCGTTGTTGTTTGAGGCGAGATAAAGAGGTGGGATGAGATATAGTTCGTTTATTTTAAGTTTGACCCTCACTGTAAGCATCCTTTTAAACACAGCACAATAATTACTGCCTGAATTACTGAGAAAACTGGTCAGCGCACATTGTATTGAAGATGTTAACAATATTTTCTTAAGTTTTGAACACCGATGATGAACCGTTATGTTTAACGCCGTGCGATTTATTAATTAGTTCAGTTATCATTCCTGACAAATCGTCTATCCCTGTGGGGCTGTAAATATGGGCAAATACGGGCTGGGAGTCTGGGAACTGGGAGCCAGGAAGAAATAATTTTGATGATTTTAATAAAGATGATCGTCGTTTTCTCAGTAATTCAGACAGCAATTCTCGTGCTGTGTTCAAAGAGACGTTTACAGTGAGGGTCAAACTGAGAATAAACGAACTGTAGTTTGTCTGTCTTTGGCCTTATGCCGCTTATCTGGTATTTTGGAATTAATTTTTTTGTAAGACAATTTGCGCAGTTTGCGGCAAAATGCTATGTAATGGGGCATTTCTTTTCGCGCATGTCGGTTTGCTTGCGTCACACTCTGGCGAGGTTACAACGCAGTAATAATGATGCAACAGCACAGATGGCAGCACTGCGGTCATACCCGTTGTCTGCGCTGACGGTATGTGCCGGTAGAGTGAGAACTCTGGCACCGATCCGCTCTGCTCACGGTCCCTGGGTCGGCGCTGGCTCCATTTCACCCGTCTCCAAGGGCTGGCACTGTGGCTGACCCGAGACGCCGTTCCAGTGAGGACAACACCTGGGAGCCGGCCGAGAACCTCGACTGCCCAGAGCTGATCTCCGCATTCGAGGAGGCCGACCGCAAGAAGAAGGAGAAGGAGAAGGAAAAGAAGCGGAAGACGGGCGCCGGCGGCGCTGGAGACGACTCGACCAAGAAGAAGAAGAAGCCGGCCGAGGACGACTCGAAGCCGCGCGGCTTCGACCGGGGCCTGGAGCCGGATCGGATCATCGGCGCTACCGACTCGAGCGGCGAGCTCATGTTCCTCATCAAATGGTCAGTAGTGCGACGCATTGGTGGAGTTGTTTGGCCCATGAAATAGTTTGTGTTGCCCTTTGCGATGTGTGTGCAACAACACTTATTAACGATATTTGGTCTCATCTGTTAGCCACTATGTGATCAGATTAACCTATACGCGATCAGGACTGGTGTTCTGATCATCCGATGTGATCAGAGTCGATGTGTTGATCGTTGTGTTCTCGTGGTTTGGCCCTATCGTATTTAGATGTATGTCCTTTTGCTCATAGTTTGATCGCACTTCAACTGTGTCTTCGTGAACTGGCCGTAACCCCTTGGTTTGGCCGTCCGCTATCAAATGTCGCTACGTCGCCCGTCTAACCGCGTCTGTTCGTCTGCAGGAAGGGCAGTGACGAGGCGGACCTGGTGCCGGCGCGACAGGCCAACGTGCGCTGTCCGCAGACGGTCATCCAGTTCTACGAGGAGCGGCTTACCTGGCACACGTCCAACGCCGACGAGGAGGATAAGAACTAGGCTCGCGCGCGCGCACGCGCGGTCTCTCATCGGTCGGCCGGGCGCCGCCGCCACACTCCATTTATCATCATGGGCTGAAACTGGGCGGGAGGGGTGTCTCGGGGGCGGGGTCAGGGGAGGGCGGGGATGTCGGGTAGGGTGTTCGCGCGCTGAGGTGTCTCGGACCGGCGGCCTCGGGCGCGGCGGGCGGGGCACGCCCACAGCCAAGCACAGTGACCTGCAGGAGCGTTCGGTCAGCGCCGTTTTCATGTCTTATTCCTGAGTTTTGGCCATTCATCATTGTGTAGCATTGTCCTTTTAATAAAGGCTCCTTAGTGTGAGAGGCGTGTGTGATGGAGGTGAGGAGTAGTAAAGGTAAATGCCGAGTGGAGGGTGTGAATGAACTCGCGGACATGGGTACCAAATGTTTTCTATTCCCTAAATCCCTCTCGCCATTGAATGGTTTGTTCACAACTCTCGGGTGATCCTCGTAAAAACATGCACAAGTGTGTGCTCATTCTGTGCAAACTGGGAACGATATGCAGATGTGCGGCAGGTCTCCGCTCCTACAGGGACCGTGGTGAGCGGACCACTCGAGCCTTAGCCAAACGCATTCCGACTCTGCGGCGGGGGAAACACGAGATTACACTGAACAGCAATGTGCAATGGGGAGAGCTGATGTTACGTGTGACCTACCGGCTACCACTCGTCTATTTCAAAGACCATCGATTCATCCCCCATCGCCCGTTTACTCCGCCCCTCGGCCCAACGTTATCCCACCTCGCTACCTCGTCCTGACCACCCGCCTGTTCTTTCAGCGCCGCAGTCCGCACCTTACCACCACGGCCCCTTCCCGACCCGGCCTTCTCCGTCGTCACCCGCCGGGCCGCGCTGCTACCGTAGCGGCACGGCCTTCTCCGTTCACCGCCGCGCCGGGCCGGGCCGCCTCCTTAGCCCGATCACCTTCCTTTTCGTAATTCGGTGAGTACAGCAGCTCGGCTTGGTTGGGTGGCTCTCGTCATTGGTGCAAATGTAGGGGGGGGGGGGGGGGATGGACGCTGACAAACTCAGTGTTTTTTGTTTGTTTTTGTTTTTTAGTGCGACTGACTGATCGTCCACGAGCCTCGACATTGCCTCAGATCGCTGTACCCCATCGTTTTCCGTCATATCCTTTGTGCGCTATTCATACGGACCAAATGGGAATAGAACCTTCGCGTGATAGTCTTTACTGTAACTGTCATACCTACTGAATCTTGGCTGATAACGTCTGAAAACCCTGTAGTGGTATTATTGTAATTTGTTTGACTTGATTGTGCACCGAGGCGGTCGCCGGCGCACCATTTACGACCCCAGCAGGCCCCTCCGAGACCTTGAGGTGCGAAGTGGCTCCACCCCGAGCTACGAGATCTAATCGCAATCCTCCTTAGTTACGCCAGCCCCACACAGATGTTGTTGAACCCAGTGAAATGCGCCCTTGGAATGACACACGGTTTACAGTGACTCGCACGACCGTCCTGCGCCAGTCACATGACATTTTGTAATGATACTTGATCCAGCGTTTACAACGCCGAATTCTCTGAAAATTCAGAGCCTCCGATCCTCTACCATTTAATTTTCCGTCCGGCTGTGCTGTGAATGGTTATCCTAATCACTTTACCGCCCCTTTCCGGGTGGCCGGGGCGCTATGGCCCAGGCCATGTGGGGCCCATATGGGGCCGTTCTGAGCCGGCCCTGTGCCGCTCTGCCAATCAGCAGCCACTCGAATGTAACCCGGAGACTACTGGGCGTCAGTGATCCTCTTCCCGTCGTAAGGGACTGCGGTACCGGACAATAATTACACATTGGCAAGTACGACACGAACTTGATAGGTACGTACGTTATAAACGGACAACGGTTTTATATTAAGTACTGGCAAAACATTCGATGCTATTGCCAGACTCCAGTGCAGAACGTTGACGGTTTCAGTTTTTCCTTGTCGTTTTAACCTTGTTATTCTAAAATTAATGGGCGCTAATTTTAAGCATATCATTTCTAGTTTTAGTCTTCCAGGCCCTGTCGTGCAGCCGCGTCTGACATTCTTTAGCTTAGATGAAATCTTGATTGTGGCACACTGATCGCCGGCTGTGATAGTGTGAAAGGGAACACAAAAACACTTTCCCGTGCCGCTTAGCTCCGCGCCGATATGAGATCCATTGTCCCGATCTGATGGACTGGTTCAAGACAATGTGCGACCGTCTCGCATCGTTGCGATGAAATTGGCAACAAATGGCTCCTGCGGAGATACAATCATCAGCTTTGGTCGATGCCGTGGTTATGCGTTGCGCCAAACATCTAGCGGGGCACAGTCGCTGGACGTGTGCGTTACAGGAATAGGCACCTTCCTCGAGCCCCGATCTTAGTCCGTCTCCGTCAAATCTTCTGAAATTACGACACCTCTCAACTTGACAAGAAATCTCTTCGAGTCGATGACCTGCACCGGCAGATAGCGACTGCTGCTGAAGCTCCGCACCTCTTTGCATCCGTTCGCTATCGGTGCGTTCGTTACCAGGTCATTACTCACTCACTCTCACCTGTATTGTTCGCGGACCGAACCGGGCCGAGCCGTGGATGGGTCATCGGTCGGCGGGGGGGGGGGGGGGTCCCCACGCCCGTGACACGCGTCCCCACCCAATGTAAGCGGAGCGGCGTCGGTCGGCAGTGAAGCGGCACCGCATCTGAATGCGATCCCCGCGCGTGCCGCCCCAAAACCGGAACAGCGGCTCTAATTGCCGTCCTGCCGCGGGCGGCGGCGCCGTCCGGATGCGGCGTCAAACGGGCCGGGCGGGGAGGCGCGGGGCGCGGCCGGCGGCGTCCCGGCTCTGACCCGGGCGGGCCGGCCGGGCTGGGGGTCCCCACTGCTCCGCCTCCACCTGTGGACTCGGCCCCACCCCGCGACAGCACTGATGCGACGTGTTCGGGAAACCGCCCACGGCCAGCTGCCGGTGTTTGAGGGATGCGTGTGGACCAACTCTGAGGATGGAAATCGAGCGTGAATATTCAACAGGAGAGGTCGATGTCCGACCGAAGTGAGTGACCGGATCAAATTGGGGACACTGCAGGAGTGCCTAATTACGGGAGAATCAAAATGGTAGTGGAGTCGCCGTGGAATAAGGACGTTACTTCCGTATAGTAACGCTGGATGCACTGAGCGGGGTTTACGATATAAAACTTATAAGGAACGTCCGTTAAACCCGAAAATGAGAAATGATTTGTAACAGCTCTTAGTAATGGCCTTTCCCCAATCGATGTAGCGTAAAACTGAACCGTTTTGTGGCCACTTTATCAGCCATAATGTGCCCGTTTACCGGGCTCTGATGTGCCCGTTAACCTGCCGCAAGGTGTTATTTAGATTTAGACATACATTTACTGGCCGCGATATACATTGTTTTTGTGCGTCCATTTAATCGGTCGAAGTACAATGCTCGTGTTAGTAGTGTAAGGTAAGTAGCGTTTTGTCAGTTTTATTGTCTTTACCGAGCCCATTTGATCTGTCGTGACCGTTTACTCTTACATATTGGTGGTATTTGGCCGGATGTAGTCCTAAGAATGAATTCTCTAGGCATCTAGTGCGTTCTCTCGCTATCTGTAACCGTGCGCTTTCAAAGTTTTTTTCCTCAAACTGGAAATTGGCTCCCTTTGAAAGCAGGATCACACTCACTCACACTGTCCGTTGTCAGCGCACTGTCAGCTCATCGTTTCACCGACCCCTGAACTCTGAAGCACGACTCACCCCACCGTATCATGTCGCGATATCAAAAGTTGTTCGTTCCTTGACACGCTTTCTTTTCCTTTCCTTTTTCAGTCCGTGGCAGCATATCGACTTTATGGGGAACCCTGCTGTGCCCGGATCTCTTACCTATCGTGGAGAACAACCTCATCTCCCTCAAATTCCCCGTGGAAAATCTCGCACAACGCCCGGCCCGGCGGGGCGCCGGGTGCGCGGAAATTCCGCGTCCTTCCGCGCGGGTCCGCTGCCGGAGCCGCCCGGTGTGACACGACCTGACGTGTGACGACGTGACGACCCGTGACGGAGCGCGGCGTGACGCCGGCCGCGCGCGCCGCCGCCCGCCAGTCGCGTCATCCGCCGCACGCCGCGCGCACGGCCGCTGGAGAACCGGACAGCCGCCGCGGACATCCGCCAACTAACCTGACCGGTCACCGGTCTCCGAGTGGTGCGGCCGGAGACTGAGCGCGGAGAGCGCACTGAGAGGAGCGCGCGGACACAACCCGTCCGTGCCCAGTGGCTGTGAGAGGACCCGCCGCGCTGACGAGGCCCCGCCGGGACCATGGTGGCCGGCGCGATGGTAGCCGGGACGCTGATGGTCATGAGCGCGATACTGCAGACGGCGGCAGACAGAGGTGAGTGGCCGCGACTCCGCCGGCCGGCAGCGTACCGCGGAGGCCGCACTGCACAATGGAGACAGTTATTTCCTCATTCTGATGAGTGAGATAGAGTAGAGTGAGTCGCCCACCATGACACTGCTTCCGAAAGTCGGTATGCATATTGCATGTGTTTGTCACTTTTCTGACCACTTTCGATCAATCCACTGGAACCTTTTCCGCATCGCGATACGGGCATTTCAACAGCAGGGTTTATCTGCTAAAATTTCACGGTAAATATAAAAAATAACTTCAGAAAACTATGGTCATATTTTTTTTCGCATTGATCAGAGCTTTTAAGGTTTTACGTTTTATCGATAAAAATTTATGAAGAGCCGCATGCCTTTTTCTCATGACCTTTATTTCCAAATGTTTATTAATGTTCATTCAATACCTAATCAATTATACCAAAAATAAAAGCTGTCTACCGAACTCCGCCGTAAGACCTTTCAAGCTTACGCTAGAGCATCAATCTTGACCGGGATTTGTAAGTAAAAGCCCGCGGTACAATTTATATGCAGGTATGATGGGCTGGATTATTCCTATATGCGTTGCATTCAAAAACTATATTTTATTCCTCAGACCAAACCCACTTGTACCCCAACACCATTAATTCATTCGGAGATCACTTTTTGCCATAACTATACCACTGAAACTCCGTTGAACCGCCGAGCCGATAATCCAGCTATATCGCAGTTATCTTCTTGTGTTCCCGAACAGTCTCCGCTGTGGATGAGGATATTTCCAAACAAGGGCTAGCCTGTGACGTATGGAGAGCCGCTAGCTTATGGATGAGTGGAGTTTTCGATGTCACCAACCGACCGTTCCACAGACGCATGTACAATAAATAAGTCGTCCTGCCATGGACACCTGGTCCTGTGCCTCCCCATGACACGATCCCACTAGGGACCGGTAGTCGCTTCCGCTACACTTACTCGCGATGCTCCGTTTAGCTCGACCGTAACGAAGTGCCTAGCAGCTGGGCACCGTTTACCTCGGCAATAAACAGTATTCACTCGTGACCGAGTCCCAGACCGTTAGTGGCGGATTCTACAGCCATATGTTCAACGGATTGTTGTGTGGGCTGACTGTGCATACATTTGAGTGTATATATATTCTTCTTCATGCTTTATTCACTTCATACGTTACTTTTCGTGACATATCGCTACTTCTGATGTTCTTGCTCTCATTCGTTCCCTTTCCCTAGTTTCTAATTATGTCTGTCTCTTCTCCTTGTCAGCCTACCACCCATTTATTTATGTTGTTGCATTCAGTTTTGCATGCTTCATTGTAATGCGTTTCTTTGTATCATGGGTCAGACGATGAAGAATGAATGCAATGCATGAAAAGTCCAACACATCAATTATCACCAGAGTCGGGTTTCTCCGACTTTCGAGACTAAGCTTAGGTACATATCCCCAAATGGAGACATGGATATTAACAAAAATAATTTTTTGTCCCATCATAAAATATCGACACAACGGACAAACAAATTGTCAAGGTTCTTTAACCTAGGCTTCCGTCCTGCCCGCACTGGTTGCCATCACCGGACAGCCATTTGTTCGGTTGGACCTTTCCTCGCTATATCTTACCAGTATAACGCCTTATGGGGCGACTAACGGAGCGAGCGAGAGGGTGGGCCTTGCACGTGCGAAATTTCGAGGGGGTACCTCCAACTGACTTGTGCACGGCACCCTACTAACCGGTCTCTAGCGATGTGCCAAATTTGAGCACAATCGGCCCAGCCGTTCTCGAGATCTGGAAGCGGCACCCTGCACGTGCGCACGTGCAAAATGGGTCCCAACTGACTTGTGCACGGCACCCTACTAACTGGTCCCTAACCGTGTACCAAATTTGAGCGCCATCGGTCCAGCCGTTCTCGAGATCTGGAAACGACCCCTGCACGTGCGCACGTGCAGCAGCACCCCAACCTTAACACATGCAGATGAATTATGTGATGGAGACCTAACTGTGTACCGAGTTTCAATTCAATCGGCCCAGCCGTTGTGCCGTTATTGAGGTTGCAATTTTGGGGGTTCTTAAAAAATGTCCAACTTCACCACGCGCCACGTGCGGTGGTTGGCAAGAACGCATGGTGGCCATCACACCACAGAACTTTTACGTCCAAGTGACATTCAGTAAAGAAGACCGCTTGTCAATCGGATTTCCCGTTCCTAAGATATTAGCTTTTGAAGAGCGTCCCCACGGCCGGCCGGCCGGCCGGCCGGCCGCTCATACTCAGGATTTTCCCTTAATTCAGTATGAGACTCCGCTCGCTTCGCTCGCTCCGTAACAAGGTAAACAAAGTCACCATGACGTCGCTCTTTTTCTAATTTTGCTAGCATGTTGGCGTCAACATTAACCCTTCGGGATGTTTCTAACCGGACCACTGATATTTCTACATGTATCGGTAAAGGCAAGGCGCGAATGACGCCCTGGAACAGTCATCTCATAGTCGTTCCCCCGGCGCTGCCGATCATCCATTGCCAGTCGCCGACCCTTCCCGTGTGTCCGGAGAGCCGTCCTTGGCTGCATCAGCCAGAGAGCGGGCGTGACGGTGGTCCGTGCGAGTGTCGCGTCACGCCCGTCACCGGAGCCGGCCGCAGCTCGCCGTGACGCAGCGACGGCCACGAGTCAATTGAGCTCCCGGCCGCAGCGGCCAGTCACAATATCCGGCACGTGCTGTCTGATGATGACTTGTCCATTCGGAAACGCGCCAAGGACCCCGGGTCGGCTTTCAGTGGTTTTGTGGACTGGCTGGAAACGTCAACAACTGGGCAATGACACGTCCGAGTGAATAAAAGGCCGAGTGGCCTTTGCGGGGAGACGTGGTGCGTGAACGGAGCAGTAAAAGGATATTGGGCAGGACTGAGAGTCGCCCAATCACGTGCCATAAACCTTGCGACGAAGGACAATGAGGGAGCAGCTCAGATTGTTCTGGAATTGTGGGTGGTGGAGGCAGCGACCCGAAGACAACTTCCGGCCGCTGTGGAATGCGTGGCAGAATTGAAAACAATTATCCGCCATTTAAAATGCTAAGGAATACTGAGGCCTTGGCCCTTCTACCTTTTTACTTTGGACGGGCTCATTATTCCTGAATTGTACTGATTATTTTTACGTCTAAATTGAAAGCATTTCTCCATTGCACACGAATGTAGCTATCATAGATGCTATCGTTTCTCATTCCCATCCGGGTTCGTGGCCATTTGCCGTATCATCTCCCTGCTGCAGGCATGGTCCGGTCCCCAAGTTTGTAGCTTGCTCCGAAGTACCGCAGTGTCGGCGGTTCTGCCACGATACCAGCGCAGACTGTGCCCGTTCGCTCTCCGACTGAGCGGAGACGCCAGCGTCGCTGGTGGTGTCGGTGCCGGCGGAAACAGCAGCGAACGGGTGGTCACGGCTCTGCGAGTTCACGCCGCTGCTCCGTGAGTTCACGGCCGGCGGTGCTCGCGTGAGTTCACGGCCGGTTCCATGTCCAGGCGCCGTGAGGCAGCTGGGACGACGAGCCGCGTCTGGGGGCGAGAGTCAGCGGGTGGCCGTCCCGAGTCCGGCCTTATCCCGAGGAAAATGGAGGCAAGGCAACCCGAGCAAAGCGAAGCCGGTGCAAGGGAGTAGGGAAACAAAAGGGGAGCAAGGGAGCAAGAGCATCCGGAGATTATTTTGCTGAGGAAACGCTTTACGCGAGGACTGGGAGAGCCCACTGAAGCTGCCGATTACCATCAGTATTGTGGCATTGTGAGCTGAACCTGAAGCTGAATTGGGTGGCAAGAGAAACTGACAATTGGCCCCTGCATGCTAATTTGCGAATGCATGATACTACGCAGCGCACGTAACCAGCGTCAATTGCTCCACCGTGTGGTCATGTGATACTGTTTTATGACGAACTGTTTTGGTGTAAAACTGCCGAGCAAGGGTTGAAGTCCATGACGTTACGACATTTAAAATGACCACAGAATTACCTGGTAAGATTGAATAGCGCTACTGCGAAACCAAAGTCAAAGCTGTAAGCTGTTAGCTGTGGGCCACAGAATGCATATTTTCTACGCCTTCAGAGACTTAATTTTTTACCGAAAGTGATTGCTCCAAGGCTTGTTGGCTGGCAGCATGATTTTCTATGTCATTGCATGTAAGTAAGTAGATTTGGCATATGCATGTCCTAGTCCTTTCCGTCTCTTTCACTCCCCCCAAAAAAACCTACATTTGACATTTGTCACTTCTAATAAACTTGTCTTCTTACTTCCTTTCATTCTCGTTGCAGATATGCCGGAAGATGCGTGTTGCCTCGTCCCTCAACTAAACGTTGCATCACGAGTCACGACCTTACAATGGAGATTGTTCTGGATCCACACACCAAATGTGCCGACGTACGAATGTTATTGTTCAGTGCCCGCCGGTACCTACGATTTCGAGGTCCGTGCCGTACCAGGGCGTATCACGGTGCCGTAAAATCCGAGCCGACGCGCAGTCCGAATCAAATGGTTTCTCCGGCCGCCGGATGCCTCAGTTCGCTCGGGCTGTCACACCGAGGGTGCCAGCATCAACGGCACGCGCCCGAGACGCGTCACTTTCACAGAGCGAATTTCGTGGCCGGCCGCTGTAAAATGCCCGTCGCCGCTCTGTGTGGTAGAAGCTGCGCTGTGGTTTCATTGTGCGAGACCGTCTCGCCTTGAAAGGCGGGCCGCGGATGGGTGGCGGCCCTGGCGCCTGAACAAGAAGCGCGTTACGTAGCTACGCAGCACAAAACAGCTTTACGACAGAAAATTGTTCCGTCTGTGTGTGACTGGAAAGCATGACGGCTTCGAACTGACGGCTCCAATTAAAATACGATCACAATAAAACTGGTCGTGTAACATTGCATCACTATCACTCTAACTGTATCATGCTCTCAACAACATCTTGCTCACTGCTCAGTTGCGACGATCTGCTGCTTGGTTCAAAGCACCATGATAATTGATAGACATTAGAGATAGCCTACAAATTTTCACCTTGTGCTTTACTGCAAGTCTATTTAACTTTTTTTTTACCATGAAGTTCATGGCGTACGCTCCAAATGGACCGTATCACTCCTATCGTCACAACTCAGGGCGGCTCATTAGCGCGGCGGTGGAGAGTTTTGGGCGGCGGAGAGCTCAGCATTGGTGAGCTCTCCGCCGGATCGGAGCGGGTGTGTTTAGCTGCTGCACCGCCAGTCTGCTGTGATCTTCACAAACTGGCTGAGGATATGCCGTGAGTCGGAGTGTACGGTTACAGCGTCAACTGGCAGCGGTTATACATATTTCTGTAGGAAGGATGTGCTTAAGTTTTATAGCTAAGGAAGTCACTTCCTTTCCCTTACGCCGATAAGAGCAAATGTATTGCTCCAGCGGCAGCGTCTTTGCCCAGTGTCAGTGGTTGCTGTCCCTCCCCATTGCCCAGCTTTCATTTGTCATTACTGCGGTTTTAGGCCACGCATACCAGCTGCATTCCCCTCGGTATCGTCTCCAGCCGACCAGAGCAGCCCTCCTGTCGCTCTGGGCAGCCGTCGTCCCCATAGCGTCCCACCACGGCTGAGCAGTTCCAGGGCCGGGCGCTGGACTCTCGCAGGGGCGCAGGTGCCACCCTCACGGCTCGTTCGGCTTCACGGCTCATCCTGTCACCCTACTCACCCTCAGCGGCCGCCTCGGGCGCCTGTCACCCTGCTGAGTGCCCACCCTGCGCCGCCCCACTCGGGAGTAATACCGCACGCAGTCAGTTTCCCCGCAATCAGTCCAATTACAGCGTCACGCCTATGTGTGAGCCCGGCGAGCGGTCCGTAACACCGTGTCGGTGGCGACACCGCGCCGGCACCCGCCACGCGCGCGCGTCGGTCAGCTGACGTCACGCGAGTGACGTGCGTCATCAGTCATCGCCGACAACAGAGCGGGCGCCGCCGCTGCAGTCGGGTCGTAACAGGGACGGCGGATTGATTTATCGGGACTCGGCTAGTTGGAGTGAATGGATCGACTTTCTGTGATGACAGGACGAGAAACGGACACGCAGGGTGAATCGGCCTCAAATCGTGTCGGAATATCAAAATAAAACCTACATCGCTCACCCATTGAACTACAAAATAACTCAACCGACACACCACTGCCAAAGCTTATTTTCGACTTGTTCTTGTCCCACTTCTTTTTCGAGAGTGCAACTCTGTCTTCTGCAACACAATAGGCCGCTACATCTATAGGCTATAGCGTTACTGCCGACTCCTGGTATAGAGCGACCCTGTCACTGATCTTCCTTATTTTCCCAGCCACCTTTTTACTTCTTGTACTCATTTTTACTTTCCCAGATGGTGACCATTCGCTTACTTCTGGTTTATCTACCTCCCCGTCACTGACCGTCTCCCCTGCCGCCCGCAGACTGTTACCGTCCGCTGGCGTCCGGACGGCGGCTGGGAGTCCAGTTTATCTCACGTCGTTACAGTGAGACCACGCTGGACGAGTGTGCCGACAAGTGCCTGAGGTCGGAGACGACCTGCCGCGCCTTCAGCTACCGACAGTGAGTGAGCAGAGTGGGGAGTGTGAGATGTGAGGTAGGAGAGTTCAGTTGAAAATAGGGGGTGTTGTGGTGAGCCACGAGTATTCCGACTCGAGTTTGACGGGAAGTGTGAGGATAGTCGCAGATAAGACAGAAGTGTCCTGAGTTTGAGTTTAGCTCTAATAAACGTCCAGCTCCGTCTCAAGATATCTTGTATTTATAACTTCACTTGCATATTTTGTACTCATCCGCACATTCTGCGATCTGCATGGATTTACCACGCTGTGCGTTGTGCTCTGACCTGCGTCTCTGCCCCTGTCCCGCTCCAGGCCGGACACGGTGGTGAACGGCGTGTCCGTGGACCTGAACTGCGAGCTGACCACCACCCCCGTGAACGGCATCGAGCGGATGCTGACGGTGGACGCCGACTACGAGACGTTCGAGCCGGTACAGAGCGCCGCCTGCCGCACCACGCTGCCAGGCTCATCTGGAAACTCGGCCGTCGAGAGCAGGGGTGGGTGACGGGCAATGGGGAGAGGAAGGGGAGGCTATGGACCATAATAGTGATAGAAAGAGGAATACGGAGCAATGCCGTTCAGCTGCGCTTCAAGCTCGATCACTTATGTACATAGGCGGCGGAACGATTTGAGACAAGGGGGGGCACCATGGCTCAAGGAGCCAAACCTAGGGTACCCCCAAATCCTATTTTCTCATCGGATTTAGGCCACTTATTTTTCGTCACAGCCCTGACACGATGATTTTTTTTTAATTTTATTTTTTACTAAACGAAAATGGCAGTTCACCCCCGTATGCAGGGGTGTAATTTTATATCTCTTTGTGGGGGCATATGCACCCACAATCCTGAATTATGTATGCCCACACAATGATGAAAATGCACCCACAAGTCGTTTACAAGGCTGCAAGCGTCCTTTCGAGAGTACGGTGCCCTTCGCATGCTCTAACGGCGTCCTCCTGACCGTCTCGCGTTCATGGATAATATAGCGTTTTTAATCACTCGGCGCCCTTCTGGGAGAATGGCGCACTTTTGACAGCACCGCGCCATTCTCATGGTCTAACGGCGCCCTCCTGACCGTCTCGCGTCCTTAGGTCTCTGTTCACCGTGCATCCCTCGACTGTTCGGCGCCCTTCTGGCCTCTCAGCGCCCCTGAACCACATATAGCGTTTTCAATCACTCGGCACCCTTTTACGAGAATGGCGCCCTTTTCATGATCTCAATGCGCCCTCGTAACCATCTGGCGTCCCCACGTCCCCACCAACGTAGCACTACTGACTGTGCGGCGCCCTTCTGGCCTCTTAGCGCCCCTGGACCACATAGCGTTTTCAATCACTCGGCGCCCTCCCAAGAGAATGGCGCCCTTTTCATCGTCTCACGGCGCCCTCGTAAGTCGTAACCGTCTGGTGCCTCCACATTTGGTGCCCCTCCTACTGGATGGCGCCCTCTACAGCTTTTTACGTCCTTCCGGTCAGTTTCCACTTTTAAGCGTGTATTTGCTTAGTCAGACACGTCACTTGAAGCGCCATTCGGCTAGCAATGTTATCAAATTCGGTGTTAATTTAGGCTCCCACATAAAGAATATCTATCGCGCCCCAAAACGGCCTGGCGCCGGGCGCCCCTACAGCTGGGCACCCACAATCATTTTAGGAAAATTACACCCCTGCCCGTATGTGTGGTTAACTTTAAGCTGATCCCCAAGTACCTATGTGTTTGTCTCTTCCTTATTCTCGTTTGATAAATTCTATTAATCCTACATGTAACAAATTACCAAGAAGCCATCGCATGGTACTAATCAGTGGCGAATCCCAGGGTGGAGGTCACATGGGTCATGACTTAGGGCCTGGGGTCACCACATGCCTGCCAGGAGCACCACAGGCCTGACAGCCGACAGGGGCACCACAGGCCCGCCAGGGGTACCATAGGCCTAGCAGGGGCACCACGGGCCTGTCAGTGGCACCACAGGCCTGTCAGGAGCACCATCGGCCTAGCAAAAGCACTACAGGTCTTCCAGGGGCACCACAGACCTGCCAGGGGCATCAGAGGCCTGCCAGGGGCACTATCGGATTCGCAGGGGAACCACCGGCCTCGCAAGGGCACCATGGGCCTGTCAAGGGCACCACAAGCCTGTCGTTGGCAATTTAGGATTGTCAGAGGCACCACAAACCTGTCAAGGGCACCTGCGTTCTAACAGGGGCACCACAAACCTGCCAAGGCCCAGGGACACCACAGGCTTAGCAAGGACACCACAGGCCTGTCAGGGCCCATGGGCACCTAAGTCATGTCAGGGCCCACCGTAGGCTTGTCAGGGGGCAGGGTAGGGAGGTACCACAGTCTTTCCAGGGGCATCAGCGGCCTAGCAGGTGCAGGGGCACCAGTCATCACATGACTAACCAAAAATAAAGAAAATAAAAAAAACTGAAAATAGGGCACCACCAAAATTAAGTGGCCGAAATCCGTTGAGGTTTTAATTTTGGGCATAGGTAGAGGCACCACTTCGATTCATGGCCCTCCCCTTGGAGTTTTCCCCGAATCTGCCCCTAGTACTAATACATCAAATTTAAGGGGGGGCACCTTGCTATTGGTGCCCCCCTTGCAGAATTCAAGGGGGGGCACGGTGCCCCGGTGCCCCCCCCGTTCCGCCGCCTATGCTTATGTATAATGGATGAAACGACACGGCTGTTTGAAATTAATTGCGATATTTTGTGTTTTGAGTATGTGGATGTGCAGTGTGTAATGTGCAGCTGCATACATTATTGCTATAACTTGCTAGCTTCACAAACTTTTTTTGCGGTTGACATAGTTTTTTCACTCTCAACTTGAGGCCTGTTTCACTAAAAACTTGCGATTACAAGTGTTTGAACTTTACAATTCATAAGTACTAGATGGCATGTTTTGCGCTATAACTGTGCGTTTTGATAGATGAGTTTGAGGGGGCATTAGTTAGGGTGTGGGAACTTTTGATTTTTATTTGTCTCATTTTGTCGGAGTTGGATATTTGTTTGTACGGCATGGTATGCTGGTGCTGGTTGCGGGTTGTTAGAGCCTTTCTCATGGTTTGCCTTTATCGAACTCAAACCCACCCTACCCTACCCTAACCTACCCATACCCTACCTTACTGATAACACATAGCTACCCTTCTCATACTCGATTAAAGTGACGTACCAAATTTGAGCGCCATCGGCCGAGCCGTTCTTGAGATATAAAACTGGCCCACTGCACATCCGCACGCGGAAACTGAGACTCCAGATGACTTGTGCCAGCTACCTTTCGAAATTGTCGTTATCAGTGTACAAAATTTGAGCGAAATCGGCCCAGCCGTTCTTGAGATTTATAAATGGACCCCTCACGTGCGCACGTGCAATCGATTTACCCTACCTGTCACAAATGACCATGCATCGCCAGGTTATAGCCCCCTCCACCCACAGTCCAAGTTTCAGTTCAATCGGCCCAGTAGCTGCTGAGTTATTCCTAGTACAAAAATGTACTGTTTACTGCTTAGCGCTTATTTCAAGTATTTGGGATTCCGCTGGGCGGGCGGTGCATTGCAGCCCATGCTTTGATAGCTATTGTCAAAAGTTGTATGACCTGCCGGCCATAAGCCATCGATCGGATTTTGTCGAAAAATACCTGTAACGTTAACAAAACACGGTCGCATGCTTGAGTCATTTTCACAAAAGTTTATTGACTTTTCGATAATATTTTGGGTGGATATTGGTCAGAAAAGAATGTTCTTTCCGAATATGTAGGTTTCATAACGATTGATCATCGTTTTCAATACGTTTTGATGTTGTAAAGGACATCGCGCTCCGCCCGAATCAAATTTTCAAATTAATTTTTCATTATTAAGGAAATGGTACGGATCATCAGTTTTTGTTTGCTATTCTCTGATTACACATACATTTGTCTGCAAAATGCTACAACACCGATTTCATTCCGTCAAGCCGTTTTCCAGCGGCATCGATTTTCCCGTCACAATGCACGAAATCGGTCATTTTTTCATAACCGGGGGTGCTGTCTTGCACGTGGCGCGTGCTATACTATGAAACCATATCAATACGCTAGGCCCATCTCTCCTCTATCGAGTGGTGTAAACCGCTTCTCGCTACGACCCTCCGTTGCCGATTTATACAGCCGGGAAGCGGGTGCCGCAGGCCGGTTTTCGCCCGATCGTCGATTTGACCGTTTCCTGTGTTAACCCTATGGCGCACCCTTTTGCACGTGCTGACGGCGCACCCCTGGCCCGATCACGCCCAAATTTTAATACCAAGACCGCCCACGCCCACAGATTCGGCATGCCAAATTTCACGCCGATACGCGGCGCCTTTCAGGCGCATTAAGACACATAAGTCATGACACATGGATGGATGGATGGAGAACGCACGGACGACTTATAAATCATAATATAGACTAGATGGCATGTTTTGCGCTATAACTTTATGTTTTGATTAAATTGGTTTTACGGATGCATTATGCTGGGTTAAAAATCGTTTTATTGGTATTATTTGGGTCCTAACCCATACCCTACCTGCCCATACCCTACCTGCCCATACCCTATCCTGCCCATACCCAACTTCTATCCTATCCTACCCATCACCTAACCATACTCTGCCCTGCCCATACCCTGCCCTGCCCATACTCTAACACTGCCATTATCCTACCCTGCCCATACCCTACCCGGCCCATACCCAACTTCTACCCTATCCTACCAGTCACCTAACCATACCCTACCCTGCCCATACCTACTCTGCCCATACACTACTTAGTACTCATACCCTAGATGGCCAGCTTTCGGTATATTGATCTGAGAGTAAGAATGCTTTGTTGCTGAGTCGATGCCTAACGGTACGCCAGCTCGTTAAAATGTAACATTCGCAGCCCTCTCGGCGGTTGCCGGCTGGCCGAATGCTACCTAGGGACGAATTCGGGCGAAAAACTTTGCCGCTGACCGGCCGCGAACCATCCGCTTTCGGATTAGGAGACTGACATCTTATCCACTCGGCCACGCCGTCAGCGGACGAAAGGGGAGTATTAGACAAATATAAAGCACACGGTAATATTACTGCGCCGGTGCCGCGTTCAAGGCCGGCCGCCGCCGCTCAACCGGTAAAAAATGCGTCGAAAACGGTATAATCATTGCTCTGTTTCTTAGAGCCCTTGATGACTTTTTGAAAATATTTTGGGTGGATATTGATCAGAAAAGAGTGTTCTTTCGATCTGGGGTAGATTTATAGCCATAAGTCGACGTTATCAATACATTATGACGGTGCAAAGGTGAGCATGAACGTAACACGTCAAACCCTCAATTTGTAAGCGTTTAATTATAAAGATGTGCGGGTGAATGGGCAAAAATATATATTTTCTGAACAGTTCAGATCCTCTTGTAGTCCGCGAAATGCATCCCGTGTCATTCCAATGCATCGTTTTCAACTGCTGGTTTTTCCTGAAATGTGTAAAAAATGCCCGTTTTCTCGAGATTAGAGGCTATTTCTTTCCACGTGGTACATACCTAAGAAAAAAACTTATTGCATACGATAGACCCATCTCTTCTGTATCCAGCAGTGAAAACCGCATGTGGCTGCCACTTACGGTTGCCGAGATATAAGCTCGGGAAAGGAGCGCTGCAGGCCCGATTTTCGCCCGTTGGCGGTTTTCGCCGGCCACGTGTTAAGCCTATGGGAGCACCCTTTTGCACGTGCCGACGGCGCACCCCTGGGCCGATCACCCCCAAATTTTAATACAAAGGCCGCCCACGCCCACAGATTCGGCATGCCAAATTTCAAGTCGCTACGCCGCGCCGTTCTCGCGCAATTAGACATAATAGGCATGACACACGGATGGATGGATGGAGAACGCACGGACGACTTATAAATCATAATATAGACTAGGGTAGGGCAGGGCACGGGGCCAAAAGACGGGAAGGCAGCGCATCAAATTTCCAGGCAGAATATATAAAGTATCGTGTTTGAGGGCAGGGCAGAGCGGGGCACAGGGCCTGAAGAAAGGGCAGGGCAAGGTACAAGACCTAAGGACAGGGCACTGGGCAGGGCACATATCCTAGGGGTATAGTAGGGAAGAACATAATAAGGTGTATGACCAAGGGTAGGGCAGGGCACAAGGACTGGAGAGGGCATGTATGTGCTTAGGTACATAGTAAATCAGGGCTCAAAGCAATCGGAAAGCCAACATCTTTTACACAGTAAAAGACCGAGGCATGTTACTTATTTTTGCTCGCACTTTTCGGCTGAAACCGTGGCATTTCAGTGTGGGACGCAGTGGTCCAAATTTCGCGAGGGCTACGTCCCAAAGGCAGGGGGCTGCGTCCCAAAATGGGACGCAGTCAGTATGTTAAAATATGCCCTGATTATGACGGTGCAAAGGTGAGCATGAACGTAACACGTCAAACCCTCAATTTGTAAACGTTTAATTATAAAGATGTGCGAGTGAATGGGAAAAAATTATTATTTTCTGAACAGTTCAGATCCTCTTGTAGTCCGCGAAATGTATCCCGTGTCATTCCAATGCATCGTTTTCAAATGCCAACGTTTTTCCTGAAATGTGTAAAAAATGCCCGTTTTCTCGAGATTAGAGGCTATTTCTTTGCACGTGGTACATACCTAAGAAAAAAACTTATTGCATACGATAGACCCATCTCTTCTGTATCCATCAGTGAAAACCGCATGTGGCTGCGACTTACGGTTGCCGAGATATAAGCTCGGGAAAGGAGCGCTGCAGGCCCGATTTTCGCCCGTTGGCGGTTTTCGCCGGCCACGTGTTAAGCCTATGGGAGCACCCTTTTGCACGTGCCGACGGCGCACCCCTGGGCCGATCACCCCCAAATTTTGATACAAAGGCCGCCCACGCCCACAGATTCGGCATGCCAAATTTCAAGTCGCTACGCCGCGCCGTTCTCGCGCAATTAGACATAATAGGCATGACACACGGATGGATGGATGGATGGAGATTGGACGGACGACTTATAATTCATAATATAGATTTTTGCAAACTATGTAAAATCGGATTTCACTAAACTTCACCACCAGCGGCACCTCCGATAAAAAGAGTTGGTAAATAAACTTGTTAACAGTAAAATTGTTTTTAACCCTCGCCCCGTTGGGGGGGGACCATTTTGGCCCCCCCCCCTGTGGTTTTTCCTGAATAACAAGAAAACGGCGGCGCGCAGCGCCGCCAAATTTTCCGTACCTTCCCGGGCATCAATTTGACACCTTCACACCAAATTTCAAGTCTTAGGTCACCTTAGGTCAGGAGTTATTGAGGTCAAACTGAGGTCATGTTCGAGCAAAAATGAGCAAAAAACATGCAATCTTGAAACGCTCACCAAATCTACAGTTATCAAGCAATTTCAAAGTTCTTTATATGGTCTAGTAGACAAAAAGAGGCGCTACAAAACTGCTATCTCGGATTTTCAAAATTTTTGGTTTTTGACCAAAAAAAATTCAAAAAATTGATTTTTTTAGAAAAACTTTGAAAAAATCCAAAATTTTTCCGAATTTCGAAAAAACCGGAATATATGTAATAGTCCCAGCGCTCTTCTATATACATACCAAATTTCAGATCGATATCTCATTTTTTGGCCAAGTTATAGCGAAAAAACTGTTCAAAAATGATGACGTCAAATTTTTGAACTCAATTTTTAGCAATTTTAGACCACGTACGGCAAAACAAAGACCACCATTGAACTCCCCGTGACGAGCTGCATCGATTCGATACCCATTTTATGCAAAAATATTAACTTTGAAATTTGACCTAATTTGACCTGACCTTGACCTGACCTTGACCTGACCTTGACCAAAACGTGATCTAAGCTGGCCCCAAAGGCTGCCTGACCCATATAATCGCATTTGTCATGTAAAATGGATAATAAAACATGTATCACACGACACTTTCATATTGTGACCCCCCCGTGACCTGACCTCTGTGACCTGACCTGGTATCAGTGACCTCAAATAGCAAAATATGTGTTTGAAGAACATTTCCCCATCGATGATTTTCAATGAAATGCATTTTACTCGATTTTACAACGCATTTCTTGAAGTCCCTGTAAACGGTGAAAATTGGACCTTTGACCTGACCTGTGACGTCATCGGTTTGACCTAGGTCAATAAAATTGGGTCACAAGGTAGTTCCCCGTTGGGGCTATCCAACGCCGTTTACCGCTTGTCGCTATGTTGCGTGGTTCTCGAGATCTTAGGGGGGGGCCAAAATGGCCCCCCCCCCAACCGGGCGCGTTGCTCGGCAGAGCCCAACGGGGCGCGGGTTAATCAAGAACTATAACATGTTACAGATATTGCTTCTTTTTATCAACCTATGTCTAGTTTTCATGTCAGAAATTGCAGGAATAAATTAAAAATAATGATGCTGTTTCTGAATGGTATAAATGATAGTTCACAATATCTTATTATTGAAAGAAAATAGCACGTAAAGCATTTGACAGCAGAAGACTGTTGAATGCAATTATGGCGTGCGAATGACAAAGCATGACGATATTTATTTATTGCTCGTAGCTGGTTCGTAGGGAATGTGCTAAGTGAAAAAGAACATATAATGACTCAGCATATCATATTTGTTTTAAATAATTGATTGCTTTGCATCATTGCACAAAAAGTAATAAAATTCCAAACGTAAGGGCCACTGGAATTTCGGGTTTGTAAGTACAACGTTTTCTTTCAAGTTTTTGGTCTTCGTGAAACAGAAAGTTTGCGATTTCGATGTTTCTTACAAACTTTTTTCTTGTAAAAAAGTTGGTAAACTTTAAACTCAAAATTCATGCCCGAAGGTTTCGTGAAATCCAAATTTCAAATGTTAGTAATTATTTCTTTTAAACTCAAGTTTTTTCTTTGTAATTACACACTTTATTTGTTAGTGAAACAGGCCTTTGATAGTGAAAGCTTCCAAGATACTGCATCGTTCAAGTGTTTTTGCCGTCCCAGATTTATTCTCGTGAGAGACCGGCAACTCTCTTAGAAGCGCCGACACAATTATCGAACCGGTCTGGCCTGTTCCACGGACGGACCAGCCGCCGTTCATTTTTGATGTCCATTGCCACGTGGTTCCTCTGTACTGTCATTAGCTGACCGGTACCCTCCCCTCCTCGCTAACCAGTTACCCTCCCCTCGCTAACCAGTGCTGGGGAGTTTTAGGGGAGCACCAGTGTTAGCGGGAGGAGGGCCCTCCCGTTGGTCAGTGACCTCTCCCCGCTGACCAATGCCCCCCCCCCCCCCTTTGGCAGACTGTTTCCGTCGCGTGATCACCGGCCGCCGCCTGCCCACCGGCTCCGTCCGCTACTCGCTCCGTTCCAGCTCCCTCAGCCGGTGTCAGCAGAGCTGCCTGGACGCCGACTTCTTCTGCACAGTCTTCTCCTACAAGTAATGTTCTCATAATTACAAGGACCTTCGCGAGTCTCCGGCTGAGAGTGAGACTGAATGACTGTGGATGTGTGGTGTGGGAGCGTGCATGATGGGCAGCGTGAAATTCGATCGTGATTGTTCTGATTCTGCCATTCGTTTCCTCCCAACATACCGTTGAAACGTGAGAGATTGGTGTGGGTCTTATATAACTCAGAATCACGATTTCGTGTTACAGGTTTCACGACTTCGATGCTTTGCTGTCATCAGTGTGCTGTAATATGAACGGATCCATACATGATGCGTTACAAAGCCCTTTTGTAACGCAATCTGTGTCAACTATGCACGGACATTCACCGATACCCGTTTGCTACCTCACCCACCAGTCAGGGGTGTCCCATTCACACCGTGACCTGTGATGACCCCAATCTCTCCGCCCCAGGACGGAGTACGATACGAACGAGATCAACTGCGAGCTTTCTGCTGAGGAGGACTGGGAGACCTCGCTCGAGTCGGCCACGCTGTTTGACACTTACGAGCGGGAGAAGACGCCCGAGTGTGGCTACTACGGCGGCTCCGGCTCCGGTGGTTCGGGCGGCTCCGGAGGCAGGGACGGTAAGAACGGGGGTGGAGCGGGCAGGCATGTTGAAAGCATTATGTAGGTAGATCGACCCAACAACAACACTTCTGTGCTCAACATCCCTGGCTGTGCTGGCTTTCGACGCACGTGTTCGCAGCAGCGGTCTATTTGGCGCTCCAGATTGCCTCCCATCACCATCAGCCATATCCCAGCCGACAGTGCGGCCTGTGTACCGCGTTATAGAGTGGCGGCGCAAAGTCTGTTTGAATGAGCCCCGCTGTATGCAGCTCAGAGCCCCCGGTGCCAGTAATACCGTCGGTATGTGAATACCCTGATAAAGCACGACCTTCATAGCGGGCTGTCCCCGCCCCGCCTCGCCCGGTCCCGTGCGGCTGACACAGGCGGCACCGCGGCACCGGTACGCGCTCCCTCCCCCTGTGTCAGCGGGAATCCTGCTGATCCCTCCTGGCTTTGCACATCCGCGGCTGCCGCCACATGACGTCACTATCCGATTTTGTGACGTCATTTTGCCCTTATATGTTACGACTTTGACTGTCGATATGTCTGTCGTCATTTTCCGAGGCTGCCCATTACTTGTACGTCACTGTCCGCTGTTGCGATGTGCTGGTGCTGTGAGTGATGTCATTAATCGATATGTGACGTCACTGTCGATGTGATTTACCTGCTCATCTGTTTTGTAACATCAATATCCACTGTTATGTCTCTCTATATGACGTCACTGCCTCCCCGATTACGTCACTATATCTCTCATCTGTGACAATACGGCCGCTATACCTAACCCCCGCCCGCCCGCCGTTGGTCCTCAGACTGTTTCCTGCTGGCGGAGCGGGGCCGGGCCATCGACGTGCAGGACGTCACCCGTCAGGTGGCCTCCGAGAGCCTCCGCCGGTGTCAGCGGGCCTGCAGCCAGGCGCCGTTCGGCTGTCAGGCTCTCAGCTACAGGTCAGTCATCACGGGATAGGGGGTTATTGACTAATTCGGCCGAGGAAATGTCGGGTCATCCTTCACGTTCATGTTGTGTATTACCACTTATCAAGGTTTGATGATAGCGAAGCCACGCATTTTTGCATACAACGGTAACACAATCACGACAGTCATGTCAATATTTGTCAATATTACAAATCACGTCTGTATTTGTAAATGTCTGTAAATGAAACACAAACTTTGGTCATCAATAAGTCAGCTGTGGCCGTAGTGCCCACTCGACCGTGCTGACTACTGACCATACCCTGCTGTGCCAGGCGGGCCGACTACTCTGGTGACCGCAACTGCCAGCTGTCGGGCCGCTCGGGCCGCCTGCACACGGTCCCCCAGAGCGAGTACAGCACCTATCGGCGTGGCTACGGACGCGAGTGTGACGATTCGGGCAGCGGCGGCGGCGGCAGCAGTGGCGGATCGTCTGGAATGATTCGTGAGTGAAGGAGGGGACATTGGGTTACATGCTCATTTGCGATAAATTATTCGGGCTTCGCAAATGCCTCGTAGCAGTACATCATTCCTTGGACAGACGGATGACAGCCAGGGAAGACCAACGAAGTGTTGTAATGAAATCACATGACCGCTATCATGAACTCTTAAATAATTATCGAAACACATCCCTCCAATTTCTTGTGATATGATTACGGGTTTTCAATAAATTACCTCAATCAGTCCTGACACAATAAATCGACGATATAGGTGCTTCTTTATTACCTGACCCACCAGCCGTTTCTTTTAGCGCCGTTCGTTTGTCTTTGTCAGTTGCCCGATAGTTACCGTTACCTGTTGTTACCGCCCCCGCTGTTTACCGTTCCCGATCGGGTCGGCACGCCTCCAGGCTGTTTCCGACTGAACGCGCCCGACTCACGCCTGCGGATCAGTAATGTGATCAGAAACGTGATGACCACGACGGTGCAGAACTGCGCAGAGGCGTGCAAGATCACCGACGGATGCCGATCATTCAGCTACAGGTAGGTGGGGAGGGGGAGTCCACGGGGCGAGGCGGTGGTTTTGGCCACGTTTTGGCTTTGTATTTGGCCTGGGATGTGACGGATTGGGAGCGGTGTTTACTCGGATAGAATATATGCTCTCTATTAAAGTTATTGATGCGTGCATTGATCCTGCCAGTTTTTGCTCATTGCTTCGCACTTCTTCCACTTCTTAATTTTTAAATTCATTTATTTTTATACTTTATCTGTTCATTTTCAAGCTTATCTCCTTTTGCCGAGTTCTGTGTGAGCTTCTCTGACCTACCCCGACATGATCTACCCTGACCCGACCCGCCTCTCCCCCGCAGGCGGGACACGGCCGGCGCTCAGCTCAACTGTGAGATGGCCCGCGTGGCGGTGCGCTCGGCCGACGACAGAGCGGTGGAGCCCGATCAGCTTTACGACACGTACAGCCGGGAGTACGGAGCCGCCTGCCAGACCGGTACCGGTACCGGTACCGGTACCGATAGCTCAGGTACGGCGGACGACACGGGAGCGGCACGGGGTTACTTGTAGGTGCACTATCGCGGGGACTACGGGAGAGTATGATGCACTATAGCATACGACGCTTGTCCCCAGTAGAAGAACCTTCAACCTACAGCATGACAAGCTATGTGCCCGTATTCAACATAGTGTGATCAATCAGATTTCATGCTGTTTTTCATGAAGTATCGCCACCCGTTACGGTATCTTTCAACACTCCATCGTTTAGCAACACCTGCTTTGAGCTCGCAGCGCGTCAGCGTGACTTGAATTCTGCCTCAGCTGAACACTTGTGTGCCTTTTAAAGCACATCCGTGCGCTTAATAAGCGTTCATTTCCGACTCCGACCGGGACGTTCTCGAACAACTTAAACGAAAACAAACCCTGAGTAGTGAATGCAGCTGCTCCAGCCTAGTAACAAGATCAAATTATGAGGTGTCGGGCCTCGCCATCTCTCCGGCCGCGCGACGTGGGGTGCCTTTTCCGGCGCTCCGGCTCAACCCGTATGCGCGGCGGATGGCGCCGTTTCCGTGTGGGCTCTCCAGTAACGGTGTCGGGTCTGTGCGGAACACACCGTGACCGCCCGGCCTCCCCTCCCCTGTGCGGGCGGCGCACCGCGGGCACGCGCTGTGACCGCGCCGCCAGCCACTTTCTCGACCCCGGCCGATGCTGCAGTGTGTAGTGTTAGACCGGTGGTAGACCCGGCGGCGCTCGAGGCGGCTTTAGGTGTTCTTGGCGCGTGCGGCGGTGACGCCCCGGTCGACACGGGCTGACCCACGCGCCGTGACCGCGCGCCAGACCGTGTCCGTGCCGACCGGGTGGGGGGGGGGGGGGGTGTCGGGTACCGGGGCTATTTATCGCAGTCGCCAGGCAGTTGGAGGGGGGGGGGGGCTATCCACCCCGGTTCACTACTCCGAGCAAATAGTTCCCAGGCGGTGTCTCCAATCAGTTACTCTCTGGTGACGCTGCGAGCGATATTTTATATCCTTGTCTCCGTTCCGACGGCAGGCCTTTGTCGCGTCCTTGGCGGCGCAGACGGAAAAACTAACCTCGGAATGTCGGCACGAGTGATGGAGACGTCGGCAGCATCGCTCAGACTCGGCGTCACGTCTGGGAGGAGTCGAACAATAGGGGCAGGCGGAAGGCACCTGAAAGCAATCTGGAAGTTTAGGAAATTAATGAGTTGTTTATCTAAGGCGGGGTGTTTTTATTCAGTTACGGATTATGATTTCATTAGTGAGGCTGGGTCACCGACTGATAACGAACAGTTAACGAGCTGCAGAGCACTTTGTTAGTTGTTTGTAATAATGCGAGCATTTTAACGCCATCTTATCATAACACTTTTTGTTCCTGTTATTAATATTCATGCCTGCCTACATAACGTACACTGCGTCCCGGCATGCTTTGCACTTGCCTTTCAATCATGAGCTCATCATATTCAGGTTTACCATATTCGCGAATTGCCTTCTCCAGCTTCTCCAGCGCGATTTCGACCACTTTCCTTATTATCGTACCTCAGCCAGTCACAGACCAGGCACATCGTAGCCGACCAATCACATCTCCCTCCTCATTTTAATATCCGCCCACCGCCGTCACCAGCAGCATCACGTTCGACCAATCACCGTCTCGGACCCCATCACGCTCGACCAATCATCGTCTCACACCCCGTCACGCTCGACCAATCACAGCCTCTTGTTCTCAGTCTGTCTGCGTACGGCCGTCGGCCACCAACCATTCCTTCCAATCGTGTGTTTTCCTCCTCTCGTCTCTCTCTCTCTCTCTCTCTCTCTCTCTCTCTCTCTCTCTCTCTCTCTCTCTCTCTCTCTCTCTCTCTCTCTCTCTCTCTCTCTCTCTCTCTCTCTCTCTCTCTCTCACTCACTTCCCCCTCTATCTGTACCTCCCTGACTACATATATATGCCTTCCTCTTCCTCCCTCTCTCTCTCTCTCTTCATCTGCTTCTCTCTCTCCTCTCTCTCTCTCTCTCCCTCTCTTTTTTCTCTTTTTCTCATTCTTCCTGCTCGCCCGGCCGGCGGAGAGCGGACATTGTCACTACACTGCCCGATCATCTCCTCTTTGCGTCGCTCAGACGAGTCACTGAGCGGAGGGCTGTGAAAGCTCCCATAACCACCGCGACGGGCCAGCTCCGGCCGCAGAGCCGCCGCTTTGTGCTCGCGTTATACCGTGCGGACTGCGGACCAGTGTTCGGCTGGCGTGGTGTGGTGCTCAGACAGCCCGGTCGGCGGTCCGGCAACTCATGGTGAATGGTCAGACGGCAGACGCCGGGGGTTTCAGACGGCCAATCACCGACTCGGGACATGATCGGGGACGGGGGTTAGGATGTTTTAGGTGCAATGGTTTGGTAAGAGTTTTGTGTTATACCTACCCAAACAGCGAAGGTTATAGGTGATGATGCAGGGAGCACAAAGACTGGAAACTGATGATGTAGAGTGTGCACTTTGCGCACGATCACAGAAGACCTGATCCGTGCAAACTGCAAACGGTTTGACGGGCTGTTGGCTCCCCAGTTGCTTGTTCACAAGCTCACCACCAGACTACTGCAGCAGTGAGCTCAATTGAGGATCAGGTCATGGTTAACACAGCTCATGCCCGGCCTCCGCGTTTCTGGCGGTATTATTTGAGCCGGCTCAAAGTGATGCTGGATATGCATTGAGTATATTATAGAGAAGTTCATGACATTGCCTGTATTGGGCTGACCTCTTTGCAAATGACCGAGACCTGAAATGATGGCGAGCGACCATAGTTGGGCGAGATGAGCGTACGACCTACATACTTTACGGACTAGACAAAGTGGAGCGGAGTGGACTCAACAGTGTTTAGCTGGGTACTTTACTAGCGACCACGGCGGTCCCTCGCCCACCCACCACCTACAGCTACCGCTCCCTGGCGGTCAATTCCGTACTAACGCCTCCCGTTCTGCCCGCCAGATGGCTGTTACCGGCTGGTGAGCAGCCGCAGTCGCCTGCAGCGGAGCCGCATCGACGCAGTGTTCAGCGCCATGTCCCGTACCGAGTGTGAGCGCATCTGCTACATGTCCTACACGGGCTGCCGCTCCTTCAGCTACATGTGAGTCGCGGAGGCGTGCTGGTCAGTCGATAAATGTACTCGAATCCATATGGAAACTCGCTACCCTCAGCCTTGATTGCAGATTAATTGCACACCGCTCTCTAACATTTTAGATATGTCTATCAGACTCAGGGATATTGATTCATTCAGTAAAATTCCCTTTCAGTAACGTTCCTATATCGACCACTACCGTCTGTCAATGCCGTGACATCCGTAAAGTGCCGGTCTGTGTTCCCTAAAGTGACGTCCACCTCTGCTAATATCTACCGTCCACCCCCGGCCTTACGCCCACGTCTCCCCGCAGGTCTCAGGCGAGACGGAACAACTGCGCCGTCTCGCGGGAGGACGCCTACCCGAGTCGGCTGGAGCCCGACTCGCGCGCCGACACCTACCAGCGTGACTTCAGTCGGGCCTGCGACTTCGAGACCGAGGAGGGCAACGATGACGGTACTGACACCTAGCGGAAATCGCAGGAAACACTGTAGCGTAGTTGCTACACGTTAGAACCATTGCCTGGGCCAGAGATACGACAGAAGCCGTAAATTTTTGTGCAGTTTTTTAATTTGATTAGTGGCTTCTAGCCAAAATTTGTTGCTTGTGCTTAGATGTCATGCATTCTTTTCAAAATACGCATTTTGCATAATTATCGTGGATTTCGCTCGGTTAATTTTCCGTCACCGTTTACCGCCAATGCTCGTTTGTCCGTGTTTCACCCCTGCACTGTGCGTCTTCCTCAGAGTGTTTCCGGCTGCTGACCCGGGACGCGCGCGTCTCCAACTCCCGGACGGACAACTCTGTGCAGGCGGGCTCCCTGCTGGCCTGTCAGCAGGAGTGCCGCCGCACCGGCTGCGAGACCCTCAGTTACCGGTGAGCTGCCGGATACGGAGGGCTGCTGGGGAGGAGAGGGAGGGTCTGACGGTCGGGGTCGGCTTCCTGGCTCAGTCAGACTGAGGATGGACGATAAAGAAAACGAACTTTGAAGCCAATACGTGTAGGGAAAGTTAACGAGTGTAAAGGCATGATTTTGGGATAGGAATACTATATTTTTGGCCTTGATCTCGGCAACCTTGATAGCCTCTTTTGCAGTGACTAGTAACTTATTCAACTGTATTGTCGTCATTTCTATGTCCATTATTGTCTCCCGCTGTATAACTTCACTGTATCTACCTCGCCTCTCTGTGCGCCTCTACAGTCGCTCGTCGTTCGTGGGCGAGACCAACTGCCGCCTGAGCCGGGACCTGCTCGACTCCCGCGACCTGATACCAGAGAACGAGCACGACGCGTACACCCGTCTGCCGAGCAGCCGGTGCGATGGCCGGCCGCCGCCGGGACCACCGGGACCGCCCGGACCGTCCGGTCCGCCCGGACCGCCCGCCAACACCGGTCAGTGGGGGCGGGAAACGGAACTGAGATGTCTGAGCGAATGGATTAGGGTGAACTAAGTTATAAATGGTGATTCGACGCTGATTACCCTGACCTTTGCCACCGTGACCTGGACTAAGAGACTCTCGGACCACACCTAACCTCTGGTGACCTCCAGACGTGACCTCGATCTGACTATTGAGCACCTAGTCAACTGGTGAATCAGCTGTATGTGACCTCAGGTGACCCTAAGCCGACCTCAGGTGACCTCTTGTGACCCTGATCTGAACCCCGATGATCTCTAGTGACCTCGATCTGACCTCTGTTGACCTCTGGCAGGGCTCTGTTTCCGGATGGTGATGCCCGATGCCCGGCTCCGCGACAACTACGTTCTGGGTGTGGTGCAGGTCACTGACCTCAGACAGTGCGAGGACGAGTGTCTGCGACTCAGGGACTGCGGCATCTTCAGCTTCAGGTGGGTGACACCGGGAGAGAGGTCAGGTCAGGGCGTGGGCGTGTCACAGTTTGCAGGCCTCGGTTTGCAGACGGCATTCATATGTCGTGTATTCTTTAAGCGGTACAAAACCTGGGATGCGGTGCCATACAATTTTTGGGCAGTCCTGGCTCCGTCGTCCGAGGAAAATGTTCCGCCTGTTCCGGCTCCGGCAACTATGCACTAAATAGGTGGGCAACTCTACCACCCGAGACGGTGTGCCTCATTCGGAATCAGATGCATGGAAGTTAAGTTCACGGTGCGTTATCTTATTCATGGGGTTGTAAAATTAAAAAGAAACCACAGTAGCTACACTTTCATGGTGTTTTCACTCTCACTCACTCATTGGTCATGCGTCGACGCGCACACTACGCACGTAGCACAGTTCAGATTTGGTGAATGCTTAACCTCAACTTGAAAAGATAAAAACCGGGGCCGTTGAACTATCACTGAAGTGCGAAATAAGCGTAAGGGTAGTTCACCTTGCTCGAGAAGCAGTTCCTGTTGATCCGGGTTATTCTGTTATAAACTCACCAGCTGTTTCGGGATGGGTATTGGGCGTGGTTTCAAATTCCATCCCATGTGCAGCTCTGACCGAATCCTTTTTTTTCTCGGGATGCTCGTTTACAAAATGATCCCACACCTTATGAATTAACTTGAATGTGGAAGTCGATGCCCGTGGTCTAAGAAAGAAAAAATATCTCGGAATATCCCGGGAAAGCTACCGTCTCCTACTCCTTATGTGGATGTCCCATAGGATGCCTGTAGGGCCCTGAGGGAGGACCTTGGAACCCGTCTCGCCATGGCGAGTCCAGTGCCGAGCCTCCCTGACTTGTCCTTGTCTTGGCCTGCGACACCTGCTGGTGCAGGGCACCCATCCCCTGTGGATGGATGATCCTCTCTGACTGTGATTTATATGCGTATTGTTGTTACGTCATTTCCGTGCGACTTTTGTGGCGATTTAGGCCATTGTTATACTTAGGTTGAACTGGATCCTCAGTAGCCGTGCTTTACTGTTGCCCTTGCATAAAAGAATAGCTTTCTAACTGGCGCCCTTGAGATCCGAGGTTTGACGTCAGATTCACCGAAGTCGTTGCATAGGTATGAAAATGAACCAAAGCTCAAGGATGATTCAGCCCCCGTAGTGCCTGCCAGGATCAAACTATGAAACTGTTACGCATAGTGCATACGCAGGCCATGGAACTCTTGCTGCGGATGTAACTGCGCCCACTTTCTTCCCTCCTCTGAAACATTTTTGTTGTTGTTTGTTTGAGCTGCATAGTATAAGGCATCCAAGCGAGTGACTTAGCAGGGATTTAACATCTAACAATTGAGCTCATGACGGCACCCGGAGCCTGATAAATTCCCCATGAGCGTAGACTGAAGAACTCTTGCTAATACGGTCTTAAATCACCATACAGATGAGACCTTTCACGGTAGCAAGGACAGACGACAAATGGCAGCAGGTGCGCGGCTGCTGGGACCGTTCAGTCATGCGGCTGCTCTACCCGTGCCCGAGTCTCGGAACCTCGAACCGTTTCCTGTCGAAGGAGATTATAGCCGCGCCAGACGGTCCTTTCGGTCGAATCATCGTGACTGGTATCACCACGGTATCACGAGCGCGCTACCGTGAACAAAGTAGACGGTCGTTTCATCATCTGACCTTACCAGGCCAAAACAGGCGCAGAGAAAGTGGTTTGCTTAGAAAAGGTACCCGAAATCCCCTTTTGAAATACAGTTACCGTTTAGTCAGTTAGGTTGGACCTCGGAAAGGACGATGGTTCATGAATTTTCATGCGCATGAGCCAAGTATTTTAAAAAGGCGGCGCTGCTATGCCTAATGGTCTAGTGCACACTGCACGTTGGTCAGTTCACTCGACTTCCACTCCCGTTGTCTCCCAGTCTCGTCTCCTCCTCCGTCTCCGTCCGCCCGTCTCTCGCCTCCTCCAGCCGTCCGCCCGTCTGTTTTAGGGCCTCGCCCGTCTGTGCCGGGTGTCGGTCCGTCTCTCGTCTCCGTCCGCCCGTCTGTGCCGGGTGTCGGTCCGTCTCTCGTCTCCGGCCGCCCGTCTGTGCCGGGTGTCGGTCCGTCTCTCGTCTCTGTCCGCCCGTCTGGGCCGGGTGTCGGTCCGTCTCTCGTCTCTGTCTGCCCGTCCGGGCCGGGTGTCGGGCCGTGTCTCGTCTCTGTCCGCCCGTCAGGGACTGGTGTCGGCCCGTCTCTCGTCTCTGTCCGCCCGTCTGGGCCGGGTGTCTGCCGCTGCATTGTTCTTAGCTAATGACATCCGGCGGACCGTGTTTACGGCGAGCCACCGGTCGAGGTCGGTAAACAAGGCGGTGCGCGTGTCGGCGTGCGCACACGCAAACCTTACCCCATCCAGGGCCTGAACAGGACGGGAGGGTAGAGAGACGTACGGGACAGTCATTTACCGGAGGGCCCGACTCCGAACAAGGCGACTGATTTACGGCCCGTTTAGTACGGTGACGTTTATGAGGCAGCAAAGGGGGCTGACTGCGCAATCCGCATATATGTAAAGCCGATTGACCGGTTACAGGTTTATTAAAAGAAGGGGCTGTATCGAAAGTTCATGTTTGAAGTTCATGTTCGAATTTGGATATATCGGAGTTCCCAAATCCCAACTCCCTATAAGCTCAGACTTGATTGAATCGGTCACATCACCACCGATTCACAGCCCTAGAATAGCTCACAACTCTCGGTGTCTCTTCCTAACCCCGAACCCCCGGATTAGCCGTTCCGGTGTCGCGTTCCACTCTCACCCTCGACTCGTCTCCAGCTAGTCCCGTATTGTCGGCGAGCGGCAGACGACACGGAGCGCCGGATTCGGCGGACAATCGCAGCGGTTGTGCAATGACGTCAGGGGCAGAGGATCGCAGGGAATGGTGCAACGGGAGCGGCTCCTGGTGTGTGTGGATTTATGTATTCTGTACCTACAGAGATCTAAACTGAACAGAAATTTGCTACGGAAACAAACTTTTGGCGCGTCTTTCCACACTCTTTTGAATTAGTTTTATTACTGTGTTATCAATTCACATAGACGATTCAGAAGTACCGAAGGGTGCGTTTAACCCGCGCCCTGGTGGGGTCTGTTTATAACGCGACCTGGTGGGGGGGGGGCTATTTTTTGCCCCCCCCCTCGTATCTCCGAAACTACTGGACGGATCCGCAAAATTCAAACGGCGTTCGAAAGGCCTGTCAAATTTGTTGAGGGAAACCAAATTTCATTGACCTCGGGGTCACCGATGACGTCACAGGTCAGGTCAAAGATGAAATGTTTCACCGTTCACGGGTCTTCTAGGGAATGCGCTATAACACCGAGGAAAACGCATTTTGTCGAGAATCAGCGGTAGGGCGTCAGTTGCCTAGTAGATATGTTGCTATTAGAGGTCACTGGTAATACCAGGTCAGGTCACAGGTCAGGTCACCAAGGGTCACAGGTCAGGTCACATGAGCCCAACTTTACTAAGGTTGTGTGATACATGTTTTATGGCCAATTTTTCATTTCCAACTGAATGGTGTTGGTTATAAGACTATCAGGTACCGCTTAGGTCACTTTCTGGTGAAGTTCAGGTCAAGGTCAGGCCAAAAAAGGTCAAATTTTAAAGTTGATAGTTTTGCATAAAATGGGTGTTGATTCGATGCAGCTCGTCACGGGGAGTCTAATGGTGGTCTTTGTTTTGCGCTACGGGGTCTAGAATTGCTAAAAATTGAGTTTGAAAATTTGACGTCATCAATTTTGAACAGTTTTTTCGCTATCATCATCATCATTCTTTATTATGCACCGCTTTTACAGCGACAAATACAAGTATATACATGCGTGGTCCCAAATAATGGGAGCCTGAAAAGCTGTTATCTCAGATATAGGTGCTCAATGGCCTCAATGTGAGCACGTGAGGAGCCTCAATAGGCGCCTGGAGGCCTCACATGTTCCTTGAAGAACCAGCCGAATGCTATCCGCCAAGCCGTCCTCCAACCGCGGTGCCCGCACACGGTCAGGGTCCACCGGCCCACCAGCCGCCAGCTCCATAACTGCTCGAAAGTCCCTGTTGTACATTTCAAACACTTGTAGAAGGAATGAGCCCTCAAGGTCTCTGGGGCACATGGCCAGCTTCGCTAGGGAGGTGATCATGGTCTGTTTTAAGCGGTGCTCCGCTACCATCGCTGACCTGAGAGCAGAGAATATTGCGCCTCTCAACAACTCTCGAACCGGCGCCAAACCAGCGGCCGTCAGGAGGGCAGAGTGATGTGCGAAGCGGGGCAGCCCGAATGCCGCCTTCACACATCCGGCTTGAAGGGCATCCAGGCGGTCCACCTCGGATGGACGAAGAGGAGCTGTGCTACACCCGTACATCAAAGTCGGGAGGACAACAGCTTTCCAAAGGTAAGCTTTGTCAGCCGGGCTTAAGCTTTTGGCCAGTATGCCAGCTGGTGCTAGGCCATAAAAGGCAGCTCGAGCCCTTTTGACACGCTGGTCGACGTGTCGGGAAGCCGTGGAGCGGGCGTCGAGCGTCACGCCGAGGTGCTCGGAATAAGGCCGTGTTTGGAGCGGTTGGCCAGCTAGCTTCCACGTTGGTGACTGCGCCAAAAGCTCGCCACCGAAGACGATGCAGTGACTTTTTGTCTTCTGATGGTCTGGATGGACGAATTCTAGTCGCCAGTCCCGCGCAAAGTCACCGACCTGGACCAATAGTGCACTGAGATGAGCGGCGTTCGTTGACAGCAGGAGCAGGTCATCAGCATAACACACTCCCGGCACGTGGTGCTGATGAAGGTAAGCGCCGTCGCCGCTGCGGTCCAGCGTCGCCAATAATGGACGCAAGAACACATTCGCAAAGGTCGGCGAGAGGATAGCGCCTTGCCTGGTTCCTCGTAAAACCTCAAAAGTTTCGGAGCTGGTGCCACCAAATGTAACTCTGGCGGATAGATGCCGATACCAGTAGACGATCAGGAGCCAGCAGTTGACGCTCATATATTCTGTGAGTCGGTAAAACAGTCCGTCATGCCAAATCTTGTCAAAACATTTGCGTGCGTCCAGGTTGGCAGCGAACACAGGGAGACCAGCGCGCCGGTTATAATGTACGGTCTCTTCGACGAGCATAGAAGCTTCCGCTGTGCCACGATTAGGGATGAAGCCAAACTGCAGGTCGTGAGGGTGAAAAGAAGACTGCAGTTCCTCCAAAATCAGCAGTTCCAGGAGCTTTGAAGCACACGTTGTGATTGAGATGGGCCGGTAGTTATCAAGACAACTGGGATCGAAACGACTATTCTTCAGAAGCGGCACCACTATACTCTCGGTGAAAGAAGCCGGGACAGTGCAGGAAGATAGGCAGCCAGTCAAAAGGCGAGCCAGCGCGTCTCGAAGAGGGGGAGAAGAGCCGAACATTAAGTGCTCGGCTGACACTCCATCCACACCAGGTGCCTTGCCAGGATGAAGGCGGTTCAGCAGATGAGTGACCTCATCTGGCGTTACAGTTCGGTGGATGATCTCCGCACGAGCTTCTAAGACACGAGTTTCGACAGCGTCAGCAATGAGCCGCTGCTCGTCGCTGAGCTGCTCCCGGCTGTCGTGGTGGACAGTCTTGAAGTGGGTATAGAAATCAATCACAGAGCAGGCAGAGCCGACCGCAAGGCCGCCTCGCCGGGCCAGCTGGACGCGGTGCCAGAACTTGTTCAGCTTGCGATCACGACGCAGAAGACGGAGTAGCCGCGCCTGCTTCTCGATGTGTGAGGTGGCGGCCTTACGGCGTGCGTGACGATACGATCGTCTAGCTTCACGGTAGCAGTCGGCGACAGGAGCTGAATCTGGGCGACCGGCACAGACCCAGAGTCGGTACCAGAAGCGAGAGCGATCCCGAGCCGCTGCAGCGCTTGCAGTCCACCAAGACTTTGGCGAACGGCGTGGCTTCGAGCATTCGGCGATGCGAGCAGCATCATGGGCGCATTGCGAAATGGCTGCGTCAAGGGCATCAAGGGAGTCGTCGCAGGCGGGAAGAACTTCAGACAGCAGCCCGCTCAGTACTGCTCTGTAAGTTTCGTTCTTTTTAGGACAGCTCCAATCGAGGATGTCTGGATGCTTTGCAAGGCCGACATCCTGATGCAGTATTGGGTTCCTGCTAGCAGGGGCAGAGACGGCCAGTCTGCAGATGAGCGGCAGATGAGGACTCAGGTTGTTCAAATCTGGAGGCACAATCTTGCAGCTTAGCACTTGCGGCATGAGAAGTTTGGGCACAGCGACATGGTCAATGTGTGACCGATTGCCAGCGCGTGAGTATGTATTACTAACCGGTTGGTTAAAATTGAACTCAGCAACCGAGAATTCATGATCATCCAGAAGCTCCTGCATGGCCATACTGTTCGGCGTGTAGCCTCGAAGGCGGTGCCAGGTGGATGGGCGAGATTCTCGAGGCAGCGGGCATAAAGCACAATTGAAGTCGCCGAGCAGCACTGCGGGCGCGCTCGGCCGAAGAAAGGAGAGGATTGCGGACAATTTCCCCGTGACGTCAGCAAATTCACCTGTATTAGCGCCGGACGAGTCCCAGTAGGGCATGTAGCACCCTACAACGCTGAGTAGCGGGCGGTCGTCAGCAATAACGGTGACACCACAGAGGCGCGAATCACCGCAGTCCACAGAACGGTAACTGAGACCTGGGCGACGGCGGCAGATCAGAGCAACTCCACCCCGCGGCCGGCCCTCTCCGGCACGCGGGGGTATCTCCATGGCAAACTGTTGCACGCAGTAAAAATCAGCAGGTTCTAGAGACGACAAAATGGTGGGCAGGTATGATTCCTCAGCACGTGATAGCCAGACTTCTGCCAGAAATAGAATGTCGCACTGGGACAGTAATTCATCAGCGATGTAATGCGCTGCTGAGAGGAAGCCCTCACAATTATACGCGCCTATAGTGAGACTGCTGCCGGCGCTGCAGTTCTCCATTACCGGGCCGCTGGTCCCAGTACGTCCGCTGTGCGCGACCTCTGTTGTTGCCGTTGTACGTCGCCAAAAAAGAGGTATCAATCTCAAATTAACGTCGCCAAAAAAGAGGTATCAATCTCAAATTTGGTATGTGGATGGAAGGCGGTAAGGAATATCACATATATTCCGGTTTTTGCGAAATTCAAAAAACTTTTTGGATTTTTCGATCATTATATCCAAAAACATTATTTTTTGATTTTTGGGGGTCAAAATCCAGAAATTTCAAAAATCCGAGATAGCAGTTTTGTAGCCCTGTCCAATCTACAGCTTTTATGTCTTTATCATTTTTCTGTATTTGCAAAGCTATAGGCCTGACAGCTGGGGCATTCCACGATAGATCGTACCAGGCCCGTCACCCTCATCTCTCAGATTTTAATGAAAATCGGTCCTAGGGGTAATCATAGGCCCCAAAGACGCCTGGCAAAATATCAGACTTCTCAGATCAAAACTTTTTGAGTTATATTGCATTACATTTTTTTAACTTCGGTATGTAACGGTGAGTTTGATGTCCTATAACTCAAGAACGGGTTAAGCAACCAACAAAAAGTAAACAACACTAAGCTTGCGATGAATCAAAAATTAATATTACTATTTAAAAATTCCAAAGAAAAAATTTCATTGTTGAGCAAAAACCTTAATGTTTTTTCATTTGCCTCTAATGACTTTTGGGACCAAAATTTTTCACATTTTTATTTTTTCAAAATAATCTTCATGTCATTGCAAATCGACATGCAAAAAATTAGAAAGGTGTTCTTTCTATAAGTTCCTCATTTTCCCGCAAACAAAATGGGTTTCGGAGGGGTTGATACGACCCCAGCACGCCGTTTCGCTTCTAATAGAGCTAGAGCCTCGCGGAAAAAACGAGCGTGTGTGCCGTTACAAGTCGCAGCGATTGGTACCCGATTTTAAGGTCTCAGGTTAACCGGTAGCGTCTGAGGTCAGGTCACGTGATATATATTCAACTGAAGTTACGGGTTCGGTTTTTAGTAAATAACTTCGCAAAAAATGACCGCAGAGCCGCGATTTTGGCATCATTGTGTTCGCCTAGCTCAGGTGCATCGAATGGTATACTTTTTGCTAGGGTGAGGTCAACTTAAGTAGTTGACCTCGGGTCAAGGTCAGGTCAGAGCCACTCAGGTCACGAAGCTGGGCAAAGGGTATCATATGGCATATCATTCGATTCGGAAGGTCTTCCCGAGTCCATTGGTGGCTTTCCCGACTCTCTAGCTCCATTTGATCGGGAGTTATTGACGAAAAACTCGTACGACCCTAGTGACGTCATAAATGACGTCACGCAAGGTTAACAATGCAAAAGTAAAGCATTGCACTTTGCAAGGAGTGCATGAAAGCACGATACCATGTACGTGGGATAGTTTTAGATCATTCTCGGCGCCAAAATAACAGTTTTTATATTTCCCCATTGATTTATAACAGTGATGTCACGTGACCGACCTGACCTCATGTAACCTTGAAAAATTCCCAGATATACAAGTTGTGAGACCTCTGGAGGACACCATGTATGCGTCCTGTAACTTTCATCTCGGACAGCTATGGTCATTGGCGTCCCAAACAATGTCAGAACCAAACAGCCTTTTTCACCCTCGCGCTTATAGGAAAGAGGGTTGAATGAACCCTCTTTTCACTTTTTCAGATGACTCAGACTTGAATTGAAACTTCAGTAACCCGTGATGTCACTAGGCAGCTTTACCACGCCATTTGTAAGCTTCCCTACCGAAATCACTATTCGAAACCGTTATCGTGACGTAAAATAAATGCATTTATAGAAAGAACACCTTCCTAATTTTTTGCATACTTCTTAACAATTAGCCAAATATTTTTTTAAACAAATAAAAATTCAAAAAAATTTGGTCCCAAAGTCCAAAAAATAGAAATGAAAGAAAACTCGATATGTCATATATCAAAAATAACGTATTTTTCGAAATTTCAAAAATACATATTAATCTCTGTTTCATTGCAAGTTCAATGTTATATAACAATTGGCATTTGAATAATCCGTCTTAGAGTTACAGCCCGCCAAACTTAGCGCTGCAAAGCAAGATCCAAAAAATGTTATACACTATAACTCAAAAAATACTTATCTGATAAGCCTGAAATTGTTACAGGTGGATTCAGAGCCCCTGATTACCCCTGAGACCAATTCTCGTCAAATTCCGAGAGATGAGGGTGTCAAATTGGAAAAAAGTGGTACGATCTATCGTGGAATGCCCCAGCTCTTCCCGCGAAACTCTTTTTTGGGTCGAAAACGGCAGAACATGACGTCACTCTGACGTCATTTCCGGCCAACCTATCATAGCCTTTGGAAAAATTTTTGGTCACAATGTGTAGAATTGATGTCCGGGAGGGTACTGAAAGTTTGGTGACGATCGGCGCAGCGGTTCTGGAGATATATCGAAAAGTCTGGAGGGGGGGGGGGGCAAAAAATAGCCCCCCCCCACCAGGTCGCGGGTTAAGCAGTTGTGATGGGATGGGAATCAATTTCAAATTGTATTGCCCATTTATAGCGAACCCCCGTCCTAGTTAAACACTTAAACAGCCAGCGCCCATGGCAGGCAGGTGCTCCCCTAAGCGGCCCAGTTCACGTCCTTCCCCTAAAAACTCTAATCCCCGGTTAGTTCGGCACGTAAATGGGCCATGCCGCCGCCACATCCCGGGGAGCGCAGAGGGGAGGGGCGCACGTGGTGGTGCCGCCCCTCCCCCCGCGGGGCCGGGAGTGTCAGTTCAGTGAGCACAGTCACTTCCTCTCACACATATAGAAGCTGCTGCAGCGCGCCTGTGTGCCGCCCCATCACCCCCCCCCCCCCCCCCATACTGAGGATCGGGTCTGTCATATTGGCGTCGCGTGACTATTCCCTGACCGTTTACCGCGGTTCATTTGATAAACACACACCTGTTACACGCTGATTCATACGTGCTCTAATTAAACTGGACAGGCGATGCGTGCGTATGTGTGACTGCCGCTGACCTGCTACCAGCGCTGGACCTGTTGCGTGTACTTTTGTTTGGTTAGCCATGGTTTGTCAGGAGCTCATTTGTATGTGTCGGTAGACCTATACTATTGGTATCGTTTCGGCGTGTTCCCTATGCGATATGCAATAATAAAACCGACATATGTACTTGCTGAGTGTTGGTTTTTAAAGACATCAGACAAAAGACCGTAGAGACAGCCGGAGTACGCGCATCGACGGGCGCGGCGGTGTCAATACGTTACCGATTTTTGCTTCTCGTTAGCCATCAATGTGTCTACCTTGCTAATGATCACTGTGTGTTTCGATAACCAGCCCTGTCTGTCCCGTTTCCAGACGGACCTACAGCCGGACGGACAACTGTCTGCTGAGCCGCGGACTGGGTCAGGGCGGCGTGCGGGACCTGCTGCAGCCGGAGTTCGGATGGAGCTCCTACCAGAGGGACGGACGATGCCAGGGACCGGGAGGACCTCCGCCGCCACCGCCCGGCCCCGGAGCCTGGACCAGCGGACCACCGAGCGGCGCCGGCTCAGGTCAGTCACGGCACGGGTCGGTGGTGTGTGAAAGGTCAGTCAAGTAGTAAAGTCGGTCGTTGATTCCAAAGATACAGACCAGTCGGTATACAGCTGGTTCAATCATTTTTTATGCGACACATGCCAGTCATATACCGAAACGCAGATCAGCCAGTCTCCGATACTCGCTAGGCACAGGACCGAAATATTCCTCTAACAGCGGCGATTGTTCAGCAGTAGAGAATGAGTTTCCCCGATGTCTATACGAAGCCAAGTGACGGAGACGTTCTCTGGTGTGGCTGTCGTCTGTGATTTTTGGGTTGTGTAGGATCAGACCAATGCTACACAGTGGACGTTTTAAGGGTCGATCGCTTTCGGTGACATCATGTGGCCCCTGGTGACCATGGCAGCCCCGTTTGGACCGTCACGGGCCGGCGTCACACAGTCTCGGGCGTCACGCGTCACGTCCCGGTGCCGGTGGCCGCGCTATCTCTCCGTGTATCTACCGCCCGGCCTCGCGCGGTGCCTGGGCTGCTCACCGGGCGTGCTGCCCCGGCGGGTCGTGAGGCCGGGCGCGGACAGGGGCACCCGGCTCTGTCATGTGCCGGACACATCCGGCAGGCTGCCGGTGGCTAACGGTGGACCATGTCGCTGGCCGGTGGAACTGGACACGGCACGTATCTGGTGGCTGCACTGTGCACAATCATATGGCGGGGCAGTGGCACAGTCACCAGACAGGCATCTGTCTATGGTAAAGCCCATGAATTTGGGACGGTATAGCTAGGTGTGCGTCGTAGGGAGATGAGTAGAAACGTAGCAGCGCTGCGTGGCTTGCCATGGAGTGATAGTAGACACCTTTACTGAGCTATCTTGCGCTACAAACTCATCCGTTTGTCATTCAATTCCAACCCTTACAGATAACGCGATGGATAAATTTGACTGGTATAATTATTCAACCTACATCGGCCTTACCCGTAGGCCGTAAGACATGCCAGTGCGTTTTCGAACATTTAATACCTTTGTTTGAATAAGCGTTTTGCTCCGCCGTTCCCCGGCCACTTCCCCAGACTTGTGGCGGTCCTGCAGACTGCCTCGAGCCTCAGCAAGGTCAGGTGGTGGTCCCCTTCTACACGGCCGGGCGGCCGGCGGACCGCGGGCGGGGCGAGTCTATAACTGGGCCACCGCCGGCGGGGGCACGCAGTGGGGCACCGGGGCGCACCAGCGGCACACCGCACCGTTCAGCTGCGGGCGACCATGGCACAGCGACACAACCTCCACTGGCGACTAGCGCTGCTGGCCGTCCTATCAGCCGCGGCTGCTCTTACCGCCGCGGAGGGGGAAGCAGAGACCAAGAAGGAGGAGAAGGCGGCGCTGGCGGCCAAGAAGCTGGAGAAGAGTTTCCTGCTGGAGGCGCGCGTGCCGGCCTACGACACCTACACCTGTCCGCCGCCGGAGGTGATTTATGAGAGCTGCTACCTGACGGACGAGTACATCGAGTACCGCCGCAGACACTCTCAGAGCCAGTTCGAGCACGAGCGTCACTTCAGGCCGGTGGCGGGGCCGCCGCAGCCGCGCCCGCTGCCGCAGCCGCTGCCCCAGCCGCTGCCGCCGCGGCCGCTGAAGCCGCTGAAGCCGACGCTGGTGACGTTTGTGGCCGAGGAGGCCCACTCGGCGCGGCGGGACCCCTGGTACGAGCAGCGCTACCACGGCCGTCGCGGTCCTCCGGCGGCCATACCCGACTGGAGCGGCGCGGCGGCTCGTGACAGAGACGCCTGGAGGGAAAGTAAGTCTCACCGCGGCACCGCGGCAGGGGCGCGTAATAGGTAAATAAAGTAAAGTTGTGCAAAAAGCTTAGCGCATGTTTCAAGGGAGATGCGTTTTTTTCGGTTTTGGCGTACCAACTACAAACGCTTAAAACTGAGCTTGCGGGTGGTCCTAAAACAAGCACTGCGAATCGTTTTGAGTCGAGCTTAGCAACGTTCTTTGCATGAAGTGTCGATTGACGGGCAAGAAGTCAGAAGCATATAAATAAGAAAATGTTTCGGAATGCTTTATTGGACCCGATGAAAGATATTCTTAGCACACTTGTGGTTGCTAGTCACAGTTGTCTTATGCGAGCTGTCTTTGATGCTCGTAAGGTAGGAAAATATGCAAATTTATCGCCATCATTGGTTAGCTAATCTCAATTTAAATTTACCTAGCACATAGGGGAAGGTGGGGTAAGACGGACCAGCTAAGGTTTGAGGCCGCATATCTTGCTACACTGCTCTCGTAATTCATATTATTTATAGTCTTCGGAATGCTCAATCCTTCCTCTGTTGATATGTGTAAAGACTAAATTTCAAATTAAAGACATCTAGGTGGTGGATGCTCTTAAAGAGGGACATGTCAAAAACTCAGACAAGAAAAAACGTGGGGTAAGACGGACCACCCAGCAGCGCCTGCTATCCGTTCATGTGTGTTACACTTCTGCTCTGTACTCTTGTAAGAAAAGTAACCAGAATGGTAAAATAACAAAATGAGCCTTTATTCATTACTCATGTGTGATGGAAGTGCAGCTAAAAGCTGGGAACATGTGTGTTGATTGTCGTTTGGCATGAATGCATGCTAACTGAGCACTTGCATGCATGGCTCACATGCAACAAAGACTCCTTCCTGAAAAATTAGCTTACTTAAACATGTGTTAATGTTTTGGAAAATAACTTTCCATATGCAGGGTACAATGGACCACCACAGGGTAAGATGGACCACAGTGGTCCGTCTTGCCCCACATCTAAATTCTGTCATTATCATGACGTATATGTCAAATAGCCCAACATTGCAAAACCTTGCCTTTCCTAAAGTGTGACTATAACTAAGTTTATAACTTTGTTCTTCACAGTTAAGTGCAAAATAGAAACTAATCATGCAAGAAAGGCGCCGTAATTGAATCACCCGTAGACCTCTTATATTAGATCGGTTTGACGAAAAACAACATTTTTCTCAATAACTCAAAAGCTATGCATCCTAGCAGCATGAGCTCAAGGTGGCCATTGTTACGAAGGAAAACAAACATAGTGAGTGCATAAAGCAGTAGATACCAGCAGCGGTTCAGCCGGGAGGGCTGGTGGTCCGTCTTGCCTCGCTGGGCCGTCTTACCCCACCTTCCCCTATGGTGAAGATATCCTTTTATGAGTATATATTTTTTCTTCGAAACCTTCACAAAAACATTAGTTATTTGTTCTTACTTCTTAATGAACAAGTCATCTATACGCACGCGAAATATCAGTGTTGCCGAATTTTAGTTACGAGCTACGCTTATAATGGCAATGCATAACATATTCAGTGCCTATCAATGGCCGAGGCCCGATTTCTCATAATTGATTTCACCGTCTAATCTAACGGTACATCTCTGGGCGAGGCTGTTAAATCTGCGGCTCGGAGCGGCCGCGGCCCCCCGCGGGGTGTGCCCCCTGCCCGGCGGTGTGTGCGGCCCGCTAGCAGTTCCGGCCCGGCCAGTCGGCCCGCCCACCCCTCTCGTTTGTGCTGCATGTCGCTGCCGCCCAACTGGTGCAACACATCCGCGCGCTGCACCGTGCGGCGGGGCTCCCGAACGAGGGGGCGGGGGAGGGGCGGAGCGCCCGGTCATTGCGCGTCACAGCCATGATAATCAGACCCGGGATGACCAAATTTGCCGCTAATGATCGCTAACGGGGGCCGGCTGAGCCTGGGAGGTCAAAGCATAAAAATCACGAGATGAGTTGATGCGTGAGTGGTCCCAGACAGTCAAAGGGGTGTTTATTCAATGACTGCGCTCGTCAGACCGCCGCCGCCGCCGCCGGTGTTGGTGGTTCCCACGCCTCCAGCCAGCCTCTGAGCGACCCTGTCACCGGCCCGCCCGTGTGTGTGTGGCTGTGATTGCAGGTGAACTTCCGGCCATAGTGTGAGGCCGCGCCGCCCGAAACGGCACGGTCAGCTCGCGCGGCCGGTCGGCGGCCACGGTCACCGGCCACGGCGGCGCGCCGGTTCCCCTCTGCTGGGTGCGCGGCGCGCCGCTACTGTTGCATGGCACCGCGCGGCGGCGACTCGTTAGCTGGCCTTCAGCCGGGGACGGCACACGGCGGCTGTCTGTCCGGCGGTGGTCCTGCCAAGTGCCAACCCACGTCGGGGCGTGCCGACCCGCCCTGACCTGACACCGTGCCGAGAGCTGAGTGGCCGCGCGGCTCTGACGTGAAATGGCGCACTAACCAAACCACTAACGGACTGAGCAGTTACCCGGGGACACGTCACTCCTATCGTACCACGTCACCTACCGTACTCACTGCCTGACCAGCGGCCATAAACTGCCCGGCTCAGCGGCGGGAATTCGGAAACGTCATGGACATCAGCGGAATGGCCTCGCCGTTTCAGGTTATGATTGATCACTGCCATTGGGGAGGTATTTACAAATGCACGAGCTAACCTTCATACTGCCGGGGGATCATTATGTTCGCAATATGTACGGCCATCGTACCGACTACCGAAGGTGTAGCGTAGCTGTAGTGGACCCGGGCTAATCTGCCGACTGTCCTATAGCTCATGTGCAAGCTGTTACGCACGATATGCTCACGAATCTGGCCCCGCTGCCGTTGGGGGGGGGGGGGGGAGAGGGGGTCACAAATTTAAGCGCTGGTCATCTCAAACTCATCCAAACTCATCTGGTCATCTGGTATTTAATCAGAAGTGACAGTTTTTAATATCCTGAGGGTTACATGCTGCTAAGAAGCACATCTCCGCGCTTGTTACGCTAAATCGCTTGTGTCACTAACCCGCACCGTTTTTATTGCATGTAAAACAAATCAATAATACACCAGAGTAAGATGCATATCTTGTTTTTGTAATTAACTCTCAGACGTCACGATCCGTCGTTCACACTTCTCAGTGAGTAAACCAATGGACCGGCGCGGCGCGAAACCTCGCTGCTTATATTACCCTCGCTAGATGGCACTAGTAGTGAGCGCCTGAACGTATGCTGTACCGCAAAACGCGAATACGTGAATCTCAGCCGGTGCGGCGTTCGGCGCGACTTGGGAGACTCTTCGAGCTTCTCTGCGTGCCGTCGATTAGTTGATTGGCTTAGGCTCGTTTGCTTTTGACATTTACATCTCCTCAGTGAGAAGTTGTATGCAATAGTAACGCAACGCATTACGCATATCGCTATGAGGTGACGCGCACACCGTAATGCGGCCGCTTATAGCGCCTTGGGTTCGTGGCAGAATGTTTCATGTTTGATGATTTTCTGAAATTCAAACTGTGTCAAATTGTTCAAACTGTCTCGCACCGACTGCCTAGAACCAGCGAAGCTGCAAAGGTCGGTATTACTCCGAATGCGGAAATCATTGTGATTTTCAGGTGTTTGATCTCCAGTCTTCCGGTTCACAGGATGCTTTTAAGTTTACGATGTGTGAACAGTGAACTTGAGTCTTGAACCATCGGTCTCTCCTTAATTTAGGAATGTTATCAACGTATAATAAGCTTCGCATTGTCTTTTTTTTAAAGTAGTTTAGTCCTTTCTGAAATTTGCAGCAGATTTGCCCATACGTGGGCATAACATTTCTTTCCACTGACATTCAAACCAACATTCTGCGCAAATTGCACGTACCGCCCGTGACTATTGGACCCACCGCCCCAAGGAAATGCCGGGAATAGTTGTGCGATGCCGGCGGCTGTGCTGGCGCGCCGGTTTGGCCGCGGACGACCGAGCCGGGCTCGTTTGTACCGCTCTGCCGGCCGACCGGCTCCGGGTCGGCCGGAGGGAGGTCAGCCCATGGCCCCCGCCGTCGCCGCCGCCCGCGAACCGTTCACGCACAGCTGATTTGGCGCACCCCGTGTCGGCGGATTGTGCAATTGAACGGCGATTAGCGGCGATCCGAGGCCTCAGGAAGGTCAGGTGCGATTGTGACACCTTGGATAAAGGTCAGGTGGTTAGGTGCGTGCTTGTGGTGGAGCCCCAACTTTAAATGTTTGACGTATTAATTGCGACAGCTAAACGTTTCACCTGAATCAGTGACGAAAATGCGTTACTTTGTGCGGTGGGCACGAACAATTACCCCAAGGCTTGCTACGATTCAACGAGTAACTACGCAGGTGCATAAGTCATTCTCTACGAAGGATCTCTTCTGGTCTGCCACACCATGCAGCGTTCGTCGTCCGCAAACAGCCAGGTAGTCACCAGTCACCTGCGACATACGCGACCACGTGACATCTGTCCTCCAACGTAGTTTGCAATATGTTACAGACTGTTCCGAACTTCCGATTTTGCTACCTCAGCTGTGTATCGTAGGGTGGCAATTGGCATGGCGTGTAACAAAACAACCTTACCACGATTCCCATCTCGTATTGTAGGATGTTATCGCCCGTACCGAGCTTACCCCACCCTTCTTGTACCGTAGGATGTTACCGGCTGCAGCGGCGGGACACGCGGCTGGAGAACCACATTCTGGAGGTGATCAACTCCCGCGAGCTGAGAGACTGTGAGGAGTCGTGCAACCGCGACCGGCGCTGCGTCTCCTTCAACTTCCGGTGAGAGCGGCGGGATGATCGGGGGGGGGGAGGTGAGAGCGGCAAGGGGGAGGAGGTATGAGAGGGGGCGGGATGGATCGGGGTGCGACGCTGGAATTCCTCGATTTTCCCGTGAGAATTGACATGGTTTAGTAACAGAGGACAGAAGAACAAGGTAATAAGAAAAGATATAAAGGAGTAGGAACTGTAAGAACGAATATTTTATGGCGAGCTGCAATTGTAAGCCATTCTGGAGGCATGCATTACATACGGAGGTAGCGTATTTAGGGACTTATAGGGACTTATCCCTTATCACATATTTCAGGAGTGACCCGGTGGAGACGGTATGCGAGCTGACCGACATGGACAGCTACGCGGCCGTCGCCCAGTTCCGGCCCATCTCCGGCTGGGACTTTTACGAAAAGGACGCCTCCTCGTACTGTTCAGGCTGGGACAACGACTACTTCGACCAGCACAACTTCGGGTATCCATGTGAGTGATCCTCTAAATCACAGCCGAATGCAGGTTCTGATGAATGGCTCGAGTACCGATTCAAGTTCCATTTTCGTTGAAACAATTTTTAACGCATTCTTGTCAAACAGCGAGCTCATTCAAATCCGGGTTCTGATTGCAGTCTATCTCAGTCGTCTTATCCTAACAAACGCAGCCGCGTTCTGTAGCTTCACGCTTTATCTGCAATGCGTTACTAACGAGCGTTTTATACCGTATACAATTTGCCTTTGTCATGCAATGGCTGCGGAAATTCGTCATAAATGCTGGGTGCCACCGACGCATGCGATCATGAGCTTCCTTCTCAGCCTTCCCAAGATTATTCGGCCGGCGTTTGTTTGTCATGTCCTCAAAGCATACCATTTCCAGCGCAGTAACTCGCGCCCCCATCAGCAGTTCAATCTGCCATCTGTGATGAACAAGGCCAGGGTGCGGCCGTCCCACGCCAGCCAGCCGCGGGTGACGGCTTCCGAACCCCGCCCACTCGAATCGCTCCTCACAGGTCACCTTGTGAGGGCCGTATACCGTTTGTGAACCGTGAAGACACCATCTTCACCGTCCCGTGATTACCCGAACACACGGCCGCTGTGCCCGCTCGGCTCGCAATCTCTCCTCACTGGGCGTCGCCGCGGTCCCTTGTCCGCGCCTGGCCTGTCCTTGCCGGCTGCTCGCCTGGTTAGGTGGCTAACGCCGTGACAGGACGGCGCCGTGACCTCGTCACGTTACACCTCGTGACGGCGACACAACGGACGCATTGTCACGCCGCGCCGCCCGTGCACACTGCGCGTGGACCGAGGGACGCCGTGACGCCCCCGCCCGGGGCAGGCGAGGGTCACGGCTGGTGATCAAGGGAGGGGTGCGATGCTGTGCCGTGGAGGCTAACCAGTCAGCGACCATACCGTTATTCGCTAACGTGCTAACGTTAGAGTCCAACAATGACTTCTGACTAGCTGTAGTGATTTTGTTTGAATGATCAAGCAATACCTGTACGAAATCTGACTAAGTTAGCCTGATGAGACAACTGGCATATCCCATTAACCATCTAAGCTGGCACATTACTCACACCAGTTTGTCAGCAGCCCATCGCCCACAGACTCCCCCAGTCTGACCCCGGCCGACCCTCCCCGCAGACTGTTCGGCCCGAGTTCAGGACAACTCTCTGCTCAACGTGAACGCCGTTCGACGCGACATCACCGCCCGCAGTCTGGCCGAGTGTGAACAGGCCTGTCGCGACGAGCGCGCCTTCCGCTGCGAGACCTTCTCGTTCGGGTGAGAGACTGACGGATAATAGAGGCGACTGGGGTCGTATCGTATGTAGGAGGATGTAAGTGCATGCATAGCCTATCTGTCTGTCAGGAACTGCCGCCAAATGTTTGATTGCTAGCAGCCTTTCCCTTTCTTATGTCCCTGAAGTTGATGCCGCGAGGTTATGATTCGGTGCGATTGACCAAATGTTTTATGATTCTCTCACGGAAGTTGTCATACCTGGCAGGTTGTATGATAATTTGTTCAGGCAGCGTATCTTAGGAATGTAATCGGCCTATCATGGACCAAGGCCAGTGTCATGCAGCAGCCATGTGTCATGCACTAGACGACCGAGAGTGACTGTCTATTGTTGTATCCATTGTGCGGTGCAGTACCCAGCGGCCTGTCCAAGATTCTTTCAGATAGGCCTGTCTGCCCCTCCCACTGTCTCGTACACTGCCCCTCCCATTCCAATACTCAACAGACTGTTTAGCTTGGTTTACTCATAAACCGTTTATCAAACCATGCGCATTTTTCAACAGTCGGCCTAGCCCCCTTTCTCTCATGCACCCCCCTCCCCCAAGTATCGTCCAACTGGTACGGTGACTGACGTCTCCCTCCCCACCCGTTTCCAGCGTGCTGCCCGGCGGCCGGGCGTTCTCCTGCCACCTCACCGACCTGCGTGTCAGCGAACTCTCCCCGAGGGATATCGAGCCGGCGCCCAGCTTCGAGATCTACGACTTCCACGGCAACGGTCGGGAGTGTGACCGGCCCAACGACCAGTACGACTTCAGGTGGGTGCCGGCAGGGCAGGGCGGAAATGGGAAGTAAGCAGTTGAGTGTGAACTTAATAGGAGCAAGGGTAAACGTTGATGGGCGAAACAACTTTATTCATGGTGGACGGGAGTTTGTTTCAGTACGTACAAGGCCGAAATGTAGCCACTCGTTGCTTTCGTAAGTGGGGTGCCTTGCTAGATGGACCTCCCTCCCAGCCGTTCCTCGTTCGCGCTAAGGGTGACCACCAACCACCACCACAGCCCAAGAGTCACTCGCCACCCTCTCCTCCACGCTGACTGTGACCCCCTTCCTCCGTCGCCAGACACGGCGCGCTGGAGACGAGCTCGGGCCGCTCGTGTGTGCGCGGCCCGTGCCGGATCGACCGCTCCGGCGGCTACTGGTACTGCTTCACGGACGTGGCAGAGGCCGTCTGGGACTACTGCTGCGACCCGGACAGTCAGTGTCAGCACGACGCCAGAATGGACATGGAAACGTGAGTCGCACGGCAGAGGCAGGGGGGGGGGGGGGGGAGAAGAAAACATTAGAGGAATCGGGAGGTCAGGTGTGGAGGGAGGGGGAGTTATAGGAAGCGTTGCACTAATGGTGGCCTTTACGATTTCGAGAGGCACACTGCGCTGGTAGTTTTCCGTTTTATTCCCTTGTTGTCACGGCGGTCTTTCCAAACGACCCCAGCAGCTTTTCATTTATTCGATCTTCGGCCACATCGATCATCAGCGCCTGCCTGCTTACTCCCGTCCAGTTATGATCTTATTACGGAGCGAGCGAAGTCTTACGTAGGATAACGGAAATTTCTGAGTATGAGCGGCCGGCCGGCCGGCCGTGCGGACGCTTTTGCGAGGCTTATATCTCAGCAACCACTTGACCGATTTACATGCGGTAATTTTTGTAGGGTAGCTTCATTCCTTCTACCAAGTATTAGACTATCCTCGATGCATGTGGGTGACCCCTTATGCACGTGCCACGTGCAAAACGAAGAGGTGCCAGTTTAGTAATTGTTGCAATATCTCGGTAACTACTTGGCCGATTGCGCTGAAAGTTGGCATGTAGGTAGGCACCTACTAGGCACTGCATATCCATGTGCCAGAGTTGTGGTGCTGCTGCACGTGCGCACGTGCAGGGGTCGTTTCCAGATCTCGAGAACGGCTGGACCGATGCCGCTCAAATTTGGTACACGGTTAGGGACCAGTTAGTAGGGTGCCGTGCACAAGTCAGTTGGGACCCATTTTGCACGTGCGCACGTGCAGGGTGCCGCTTCCAGATCTCGAGAACGGCTGGGCCGATTGTGCTCAAATTTGGCACATCGCTAGAGACCGGTCAGTAGGGTGCCGTGCACAAGTCAGTTGGAGGTACCCCTCGAAATTTCGCACGTGCAAGACTCACCCCCTCGCTCGCTCCGTTAGTCGCCCGAAAAGGCGCTATACTGGTGGTCTCTTCGTCGATTACCTAGCATCCCATGATGCCTACGTAACCCACCCACTCTCTCCCCGGCAGGTGTTTTGTGACGCAGGGCCGCGGCCTGTACCGTAACGCCGGCCTGGACACAGCGTGGCGGCCGTGCTCGTACCGCCCCGGCCGGTACGCCTACCTCACGCGGAACGGTACCGACCACGTGGTACCGGACGACACCGCGGCCAACGCCACCGACACCGCGAACAACAGCCTTCTGGAGCCCATCGACCTGACCGACGAGCGCGACAAGAGTCGTAACTGAGCGCGACAAGAGTCGTAACTGATCGCGCGAGGAGCGGAGAATGACCGCACCGAGAGTTGTAACTGAGGGCGCCAAGAGTCGTAAATGAGCTCCAGGAGTCGTAACTGAGCGCGAAGAGAAGGGACTGAGCGCGCCAACACCGCGACTGAGCGGCGGCGAGCGCCAAGAGTGGGGACTGATTCTCCGTGCGTGATATGTCGGCATCAAATTGCCGTGGACTAAAGCGCCACGATGGGATTAAGCAGGGGCCACGTACGAGGGCGGGTCTGATCGCATGACCCGCTGGAGTGAGGTGTGAGGATGAGCTAGCAGGCCAAGTGCAGCATGATCGCCTTGTGCTGGTGAGAGGAGAAGACCAAAGGAGCACGCCGGGAAGAGTAGACTCTGTGTGCCAGCTGGACGCCACTGAGAATCTCGTGTACACCAAAGCGATGCGGGGGTCGCGCCTTGCTGCGCGGTTAGTGAGAACGCGGAATCATGTTCATGCGTAGTTAGCGGCGTAACGCCGTCAGATTTAAGATATTTTAGTAAGACGGCTGGTCGGTCATGAGTACATAACGCGAGAAATTCGCGTCAGGGTGAGCCAGAGTCGCGCAGAGTATGCATTGTTGAAGCAAAATATTGTTTACGACACCCGGCATGACATTCATATCATGACTCATGAAAGCATGCACTGTTGTCCATCGCCTTTGCACGTGATCATGAGCGCCTGTTCGTCTCCGTCTGCACCGCCACTGCCTGTCTGCGCTGTCACCGCTGCTGCTCGCTCTGTGCAGAGCTGGCCTTCAACCAGAGCTCTCTGATACTGAATGTAGTCTGTGCCCGGCGTGTATGTGTTTCAGTGTCGCTACCGTCCCTATCCATCCGTCCAGTAAGTTTATAAAGTCGCAGCCATACTCCGCGGTCATACCGACCTGGTTTGGTATGCCCATACTGATGTGGCACGCTCCCTCGACTCGGTGTATACCGCGGTCGCCCGGTCTTATCTGGGTCTGAACTCTGAAGTCACGGCGGGATGACTGCGTATTGCAGCTTCGGACCAATACAGTCGAGACGATGCCTGTCGTGTTTTTTGGTGCGTGTGCGGCACGTTCGAAAGTAAGATGTGGACCATTGCGTCACTAAACCGCTAAATATGTAGTCGACGCCTAGAATCGCTCTACTCTGCACGAAGTGTCGACGATAGCATTCGTGCAAGAGTCCAGCATCCTTCTAAACCACAACACCATTCCGCAACCAGTTGTTGCCTAAATGACTTGGCATGGTTTCCAACTGTATTTGTCCTGAATGCGAATGACGAATAAAAAACTCGAAATCAAAGATGGCAGTAAACCGAAAGCGAACGTCAACTACCGAATATCTGGTATGAAACGCTGATAAATGGCTGGGAAACGCGCGCAATTCGCTTCCACAGCGGGTCGCCGACCACCAGCGGACCTAACACGACACCGACGGCCGGACACGGGGGGGGGGGGGGCAGGGCAGCCCTCTTTTTATTACCGAAAATGCTAGCATGCAAACGTTAAATTACTAACAATACCCAATAACAAGAGGATGGCGTGCCAAAAATCAATTCAGCAAGAACTGCATCAATGCTGAAGATGCGAGGCTTCAGTAGATCAGCATTTTTGACAGGTTGGAACCTAGGGTAAGCTGGGGAGGGCAATAGTTTCCTAAATTAGGAAGTCATTGGCAAGGAAGGCACCAAAATGGGTCAATCAATACAAATCGACGAAGTTGCAACTCGCATGGGACGCTTTTCCCCCTGATCTGCGTCCCATATAACCCATCCCTACAGACCCTGTCATTTACACAGAGAACAAGCGAAAAAACGTACCGATGAGCGGCAAGTCAGCTTAGTCTAGCACTTGACTTTACAGTCCAACGAAGTCGCTCGTCTCAATATCAAATACCACAGAGAAGCCGACCTTTTGATCTGTTTCCTACCCCAATGCATCCACAACACCCACTGTTTTCGCAACCAGAACTGAGCTCACATACTTTACGGCAGAACGCTCGACTGTAGGGGAATACTTTACTGTGTCGTGTCTGGCGCCAGTGGCCGGGCTGTGTTGGCCGGCATGAAACGCTCGGTGGCAGTCGATAGGCCCGCAGACGTTCGATGGTACCGGCGGTCCAATCGGGAGACCGCCGCGACCTCACCGCCGGCCCACAGGCGACCTGTGAAACAGCCAGGTTAGCCCGTCAGTCACTGATAAATACGACTGCGGCTTCATCGGGAATGCTATCTACGGCTGGGGCAAACAGAAGAATGACGAGAAGTAAGTCAGACAGAACTTAAATCATTTCAACAAAGTTCTGGTTCAGCTGTGCTCAACTAACATTTATTTCACCACCATCACTACCAGCCTTGTTCCGATGGTGATAAGCGGACCTGATGGCATTGTCGATGTGTCACAACGCCTTTAATCACTAGCCAGGACCCCAGCAGACTCGTCTGGAGAAATCCTCACCTTGAGCGGGTGCGGCGGCGGCGGCCGTGTGACCTCGACCCGGACCTGGAGCGGGACCTGGCGGCAGAGGGCGGCCGTTAGGCACTGGTCGGCCGGCCGGCGGCGTGCCCCACAGGGCAGGGCCGCCGGCGAGTCCAGAGACTGGCTTCGCTGCTCCGTCAGTGGGCTGAGTGTCGGGGCGCTCTCTTCTCTCCAGTGATGTAACGATGGTATTTTGGTTTTACGGGCGCCGGGACGAGTCTCTCGGCCCTCTCTCAGCAGTGGTAGGGTATCTGCCGACCTCAGACCGTCGCTCTCCTTCCTCTGTGAGTGGCCGTGTGTTGCGGTGTCGCTCTGTGTGTGACGGGGAAGTACCTACCGGAAGGCAGACAAGTCTGCCGGTTACCTGGACCTGCGCCGGCCCTTGCCCGCCGCCGGACTGGAGTCGCGAGAGCCGCTGCTTGACCGGCGCCGCCGTCCCGACCTGGGCGGAGCAGACACAGTGGGTAAAACACGGGCCACGGTTTACCAGCTGCAGATCATACGGTCATTCATCATTCAGTGGCTGACTATAAACACACCATGCGCAAGAAGCTGTAACATTTCATGGAGCGTGAATGATATGCCAAAAATTTAATTAAAACTTTTTTAATGCGACAAATGACAATCCACATGCACGATTGACGTTTCCTACTTATTTTACATTGTAAGGCTCAGATGCAGCAAACTGCTGCCTGATTTGATCGATTTACACCCACTCAGCTTTTACTGACCTCCCATTGCGTGACTTTGACTTGGAGCTGGAGCGTGACCTCGTCTTTGACCTCGACCTTGAGCGTGACCTCGAGCCGGACCGAGAGCGTGAGCCGGACCGGGACGACGACGAGGAGGAAGAAGATGAAGACGAGGAGGACCGGGAGCGGCGGCGGGACCTCTCCTTCGACTTGGAGTCTGTCTTGGAGTTGGTCTTGGAGTCGGCCTTGGAGTCGGTCTTGGAGTCTGTCTTGGAGTCATCGTCGTCACCCCAGCCGCTCAGGTCGTATTTGGAGAGGTCGCCGTCATCGTCATCGTCATCGTCGTCATCTTCTTCTGATTCCTCCTTTTCTTCCTTTGGCGCCGGTTTCGCCTGACGTGGAAAGGGGCTGAGTCAGACAGAGGCGTGACAGCCCTGCTGATTTTATCGAACAATTATGAATGCTAATTGCTATGCTCACCAGAAAGACCTTCCCCGATGCGTTAACATCGGTATCCGTACATTAGGTTCACTATCGAAGGAAAGAAGCGAACATATTGCTTCCAGTGCCAAGCTTACCGGTTCTTTGCTGGCAGAACCCGAACTGCTTCGGAACTTTTTCTTCCTCCGGCCGAACTGAAACATACGGTAACCATTACGGTTCACAATGACACAATCGCCGCAAATGAACATCCAGATGACGGCAACGCGATTGCACGTAAGCAAGAGGATACTGGTTTCCCAACAGCAATAAAAACAAGATATTCTTAAATCCAGCTAGCATCTACATTCAACAATCAGTAAGATCTTCCGTCATTATCGCGTTAGCAGGCCGAAATAGCCCCAGTCCAGAGGTGGCTGGGCGCCCACCTCGTCGTACTCGTCGTCCGACTCGACACGCTCCTTGTACTCGAGTCCGACGCGCTCGTTGTAGCCGCCGCCGAAGCCGGTTCGCTCCTCGACCTCGCCCACCTTGGGCGCGTTACACACGTTACACGTGGAGCGGCGCGCCCAGTTAACGTTACCGCACCTGGACGGGGGAAGAAACAGAATGGTCAAACATAGCGGGTATCATAGCGCGGAGCCCGGAATGTTACAGCAAACACTCACTTCTCAGCAAATGTTACCAAAGAAGGCAAACACTGGTAAAACTTCCTGACATTATTCATACCATATGATGTGGGAAAGTATCTGCGCCTGACCAGGAACAAATAGATCTTTGAGCTGCTGCATCTGGTAGGGTAGGCTGATGGGCATTCTAAAACCAAATGTCATATAAAGCAGCTGAACAGAACTGGACAGTGGAAAGCAGACACTGACTTGTTACACTGCCAGTCATCAGCACTGAACAGGCCTTTGCTCTTGTCTGCAGCTGCCTTCCCAATCTCGATGCCAAATTTCTTTTTGATGCCCATCTCCTTGGGCTTGTTGGTGCCACATCGGTTACAGGACATCCGGCGGGCAAAGTTCAGGTTGTTGCACCTGAAAAGAAGACAGCAAATTGTCACAGCTCAGATGAGAGAAGACCATTGCCCAATAAGCAAAGATGTACAGATCAATATGAAGGGCAGCAATGATCAACACGTAGCAAAAAGTAAATAAAATCTCAGAACTTGTATCAGCCATTCTGATTCACGGCTGTAATTCAACTAACTGGCATTTACTCACTTTGCTGAAGGGCACACCCAGTCTCCCTCCCCTCCCCCGTGGCCACTGCCACCAGACATGGGGCCAGCATTCCTGTGCATCTGAAAAATAAGGGGAAAACGGTCTAAGACTGAGCAATCATTATATAAATACACTTTTATGAGAGGGGAGGGCTTGGCGGCAAATAAAAAATATGCTACAAAATGCTTAGAACATAGATAAGCCTACTATTGATTCTGCGTCGCGCTTTCGACCGGGGTGGACGTGTCCAGTCGAGCTCCCGCAGACACATTTCTCACCACTTTACACACATATCTCAACACCTAGCTGAAAGAAGCTACATCGACAATCAATAACAGGCCATCATGAGACTAACAAGGTCACCTCCACTGAAAAAGGCTGCGTCAAGCGAAATTCGCGAAAGTGAATCTGTATCCAGTCTGACGAATACCAACGCCAACACCGAACGCCGGGCGACTGCGGCGTCCCAGGCGGCGTCCGGCACACCGAATATGCCGCAAACGCCGCAAACACCGCAAACTGTGAGTGATACGTCTGAATCTCTGAGCAGCACGTATAATACGGATAATCAAGTGCATGACGGCGGTGCGAATGAATCAGGCGTGACAAAACAGGAAACTAGAGGTAAGAAAACCAGAAATGATAAGAAGCCCCCGGGGGCTGAGACAGTGGAGGGGGGCCAAGTCCCACTGGAACCCAACCGGGGCCCCGGGGAGACGAGGGATGGTAGCTCAAGCTCATCACAGGAACTGAATGGGAACAAAACCCCTGAAATAAGGAGGCTGGATAGTGATGCCTACAGACCGTGGGGGACTCGGTCCAACAACACGAGCCCTGACCCGGGGTCGGGGTCGCGTTTCGACGCTGATCAAGATGGGGAGGACCCGAGGGGACTAACAGTTTGCAGGGGTGGTCCAGGAAAGACGGTATGCAACAAGGAGGTCAAAGACGGTGAAGGAGCTGTTGAATGTGAAAAGTGTTCTGGATGGTACCACAGCAAATGCCAAGGCTTGTCAAAGGGTGCATTGTCTGCACTGAACAAGTGGCATGGCACACTGGTGTGGCTCTGCACAAACTGTACGAAATGGCTGCATGATAAGACGCAACCCATGGCATCAAACACAACCAAGGACGATCTTGCCCGAATTGATCAAAGAATGGATAAGCTAGAGAACATCATGCGGCACAACTCTGCAACAATCTTGGAGTCTGTGAGGAACCAGGAGAAAATGTTTGCAGTCCAGTGCAAGGTGTTGGACAAGATGGACGCTGTTACAACAGAAGACAAAGCGAAGCAGCAAACATATGCAGAGGCTCTAAAGGGGATAAGCACAGAAGTTGTGAAGGAAGTGACAGAGAAAATAAGCAAGCTGCCACAGGTGACAGTGCCAGTACAAAGGAACAGGGAAGAGATTGCGGGGGTTCTAGACGAGCTGCAGGACAAAGAAAGGCGCAAAATGAACGTCATTGTACATAACCTGCCTGAAACAGACACCATAGCCCAACCAGACAGGAAAAGTGATGAGGTGAAGTTTGTAAGCATGATAAAAGAGGGGATGAAGCTGGTCGTGAAATGTACAAACTCATTCCGCATCGGAAAGAAGACAGAGAACAAGCCTAGACTGCTGCTGGTGACCCTTGCCACCATGGAAGACAGAACAAACATCCTGAGGTCAGCAGCCACCCTAAGAACAACCGTGGAGTGGGGCAATGTGTACATCACCCCGGACCTAACCTGGCAAGAACGAGAGAAAGCACGCGCTCTGAGGCAAGAACTGGCCAGGAGAAAAGCATCTGGGGAGGAGCACATCCACATTAGACAAGGCAGGATTGTCCCAGTCCCAGTTGAAAGACGTCACTCCCGACCTGTGAGCACACATCTCCCAGCAAGCGGACCTGATGCAGGAGTCCCAAGGAATGGGACTGAGACCAGGCTGCCAACTAACACCGCTCAGCTGGCGGCATCCCAGACAAGAGCGGAACCTTCCACTGAGCCCATTGCGCCAGGCGCTGGGGCACCCAACCAGCATTGACTAGATAAGGAAGGAAGGCAGAGGTCAAGCAAACTCAAGGTCCTCTACACAAACATAGACCAATTTATTAACAAACGGGATGACCTCTGTATGGCCCTGGTAAACGATGAGCCAGACATAATCCTCTTGACAGAGATAATTCCAAAGGCACAGGTTCACCCCATTTCACCTGCAGTCCTTGCTATTCTGGGATATAATCTTTACTTGAACTTCGATCCAGGAAAGGAGAACCTTGGCAGCAGTGGGTACAGAGGGATTGGCATATTCGTCAAAACTTCTATCAGGACCACCAAGCGCTCTTTCCCAGGCTGCAATCAAATCGAGCATCTGTGGCTGGAGATCCCTCTGCGAAACCCAAATCGCCTCCTCATTGGATGTATTTACCGTAGCCCATCTGCCCACGGACCGTCTTCTACGTCTGAGTTACTGGAGCTCATCACTAGCTGCACATCTGAAAGAAACACCCAAGTGTTGATTGCTGGGGACATCAACTACCCCCAAATCGACTGGACTCACAGCTACTCCACTGCCCCTGAGGGCCATCATACATACCAATTTATGGAAGGGCTGCAAGACTGTGGCTTCACACAACATGTCACCAGGGACACACGATACAGGGAAGGCAACAGGTCTAGCGGATTGGACATTATCCTGAGTAACGAGGAGGGGCTAGTCAAAAACCTTGTCTACCACCCACCCATAGGACACAGCGACCATGTGGTACTGAGGTTTGAGACCGTGCACTATGACCAGGGAAGAGAACCAAAGGAGCCCCGGCTGAACCTCAACAAAGGGAACTATGCGCTCCTGAATGATCGGATCAGGGAGACTGTCTGGGAAGTGCCCGATCCTCCGGACCCGCGCACCAGATACGAGTACTTCAAAAGGACGTTGGATCTTCTGACGACTCAGTGTATCCCCAGGTCTTGCCCAACTAATAAGAGACGCAATATCTATATGGACAGGGAAGCTATGCGATTGAAAAAGCTGAAGCGGAAGTTGTGGATCCAGTACACCCAATCCATGGATGACATCTGCCTTGCACGTTACAAGCGATGTAGCAACGACCTGAGACGGCTCACCCGCAATCTAAGGAAGGAACTGGAGAGGAAGCTGGCGGCTGACCTGAAGGCAAACCCAAAGGCGTTCTGGCGGTACTCGGCCTCAAGAACCAAGAGCAGGGCCGGCGTTGAGAACCTCCGCACAGACTCGGGTCAGCTTACAGTAAACGACGAAGAGAAGACCGCGGTGCTGAACGCATTCTTCAGCTCGGTCTGCATCGAGGATGACCTTCGACCGATGCCGCACGCCGGGGACGCGTACAGGGGACCAGTGGTAGAGGACGTTGACATCTCAGAGGACCTGGTAAAACAGAAGCTCGCCCAGATCAAGACCTCCTCAGCCGCTGGACCTGACAGCATTCATCCAAGGGTACTCCACGAGACGAGAGACTCAATATCAGCTCAACTAGCAGCCATGTACCGGGAGTCGCTCGATACAGGGATCCTTCCAGAGGACTGGACGTCGGCCAACGTGGTCCCCATTTACAAGAAGGGCAGCAAGGACGACCCCAGCAATTACCGACCAGTCAGCCTGACGCCAGTGCCCTGCAAGGTGCTGGAAGCCATCATCAGGGACAGGCTGATGGAGCACCTGCAGGCAGAGGGCCTGATTACTGAAGCCCAGCATGGATTCCGGCCGGGCAGGTCCTGCGTCACGCAACTGCTACTTTCAGCAGAGGACTGGAGCCGTGCTGCAGAACGTGGTGACCCCATGGACATCATTTATCTTGACCTGGCCAAGGCCTTCAACACTGTATCAATCCGCAGGCTTCTCCACAAGGTGGCTGCACATGGAATCCGTGGGAAGTTGCTACGATGGATAGAGGCCTTCCTGACGGGGCGAAAGCAGCGGGTTACGATCGGCAGTTCCTGCTCGGAATGGACCTCAGTCCCAAGTGGAGTCCCGCAAGGATCTGTGTTGGCACCTACATTGTTTGTCCTATATGTTAACGACCTGCCAAATGTCCTAAGCTGCGGTGTCAAGGTCTTTGCCGACGACAGCAAATTGTACCAGGTCGTCTGTGACCATGAGGACGCGCGGGCTCTCCAAGCGAACCTGGACGCTGTGACACAGTGGGGTGAGGATTGGCAATTGCAATTTAACGACACGAAGTGCAGGGTCCTCCACGTCGGTCGTCACGTCCACCGGCACGACTACCTTTTGAACGGTGAAGTCCTGCAGACGGCGACAGAGGAAAAGGACCTAGGAGTGATTGTTGACGCGGAGCTGAAGTTTAGGAGGCAAGCAGCGGCAGCGGTCAACAAGGCATCTCGAGTGATGGCCGTGATAAGACGGTCATTCAGCCTGCTGGACAAGATGACCCTGCCAATCCTGTTCAAGACGCTTGTGCGACCGCTCCTGGAGTACGGTAACATTGTCTGGGGGCCATTCAATCGAGCGGATCAGCTCCTCATCGAACGAGTCCAGCGCCGAGCGACCAAGCTGGTCCAAGAAGTACGTCACCTACCGTACCAAGAAAGACTGAAGTCTATGAAGCTGCCTTCCCTCCACTACCGACGTCGACGCGGCGACATGATCGCTGTCTACAATGTGCTGCATGGGAGACTGGACCTGAATCCGGAGGAGCTCTTCAACCGAGTAACGACCAGAGATACAAGAGGACACTCCTGGCGTCTTGCGAAGCCCCATGCCGTCACCCGCATCCGTCGAAACGCGTTCGCAGTCAGAGTCATTAACGACTGGAACAGCCTACCATCATCCGTCGTAGACGCCGACTCTCTAAACTCGTTCAAGAACCGGCTCGACACTCACTGGAGACACCTCCACTTCACCCCGCCCCTACCATACGAACAGTAACACTGTCAAACACGAACTCGACTGGAGCGGACACTACAGGCCCTGGGCCTCTCAAAATTTTCCGTGCATCTTAAGTAAGTAAGTAAGTAAGTAAGTAAGTACTAAAACTTAACAGTCTGCTAAAAAATCCAATTTTTCTTCCAAATTTTTAGGCTACCCATGTACAACTGCAGCTGCAGTCCTACCCACATTACATGTATGTACTATACTCTGTTCCGTTTCAAGTTTGCAGCCAAAGTGCCCAGCTGAAAGCAGTGCGTGATTTCTGTATATACAGCTCTTACATTTTAAAACGCAAATTTTTGAACGGAGGAGCGATCTGCCGAAGAAACTCCGACTGCAAGCTTGATATGGAACAGACTATACCTAGTACATGATACAACTTGAACTCAGAAAAAAACAAATTTATTGACTTTTGGAACATACTTTTAAGCAATAAATCAAAAATTGGTAAATACTACATACCTTTTCAGTCAGGTTGACCCCTGCTGTACAGCCTGTTCCGCTTTGGCGACAAATGCCTTGCCTGGCCAATTCAAATTGAAATTGAAATTAGGTGATGTATGTTAAGTGTTTCAGATACGCTGGATCTGAACGAGGGGCACAAATTTATCACGCTTCTCACAATCCCAACATTAATATGAGATGTTCTCAATAGCACACAATACAGCGAAACACGCATTCTTTTTTCTCTCAACACGCACGCAAATGTGACCACAAGGTTGACGAAAAACAGATGCTTTCGAGTCGGCGGCAGTCTTTTTTTTAAAACGTGTATTTTCACAACTAACGAAAGTACTGATAGCTTTCAATATTTTTTTTTTTTGGGGGGGGGGTGATCAGGGTATATAGAACAACGGGTACACCAACGACGCGGAAAGCGCCCATTTTACCTGGATGAGTTACAGGGTAGGTGATATATTTTTTGAATATGGAAAAAATAGAGTTTACTTACCTGGTTTACTTACCTGGTTGGGTTCCAATGTCCGACTGTGAGGGAATGGCAATTTAGGAAGTTGAGGCAGGGAGTGGACTACGGAACCCCAGAAACATAAGGCGCGCCAAACAGTAGTGCTGGAATGTCCTATGAGCACAATCATAAATAAACTGTCTGGAAATGTGCGCCTCACAACAGTAATTGACATGTAGCATATACTAGTTTCCTAAGATGAGACAGTAAGACATGGTATCAGCCATTACGAGAAACAGTACAATGAGTCATTCAGTTCACTGTCTAGTTTTCCTTTAAATCGCGATACATTGTCCGCGCATACAGCTTCCGCAGAGAGAGAGTTCCATACAGATATACACCTACGAGAAAACGAGCGCTTCCTTACATCGGTTCGCAAGGTCGAGGGAAAAATTTTGTAGCAGTGACCTCGGGTCCGAGATTGAGGAGGCTGTAAGAACAAGTCAGCTGGCTTGATGATCGACTTACCATGAAAAATTTTCCAGCATTGAATGAGGTCAGCACGGAGCAGCCTTCCCTGGACCGAGTAGAGGTTTAGGGCTCTCAGTCTGTCACCATAGGATAAGGACTGCATACCGGAGATGCGTTTAGTCCATCTTCGCTGCACACTTTCCAGTAGCTTAAGGTCCTGGACATATCCGGAGTATTCTATTCTGACGAGTAAAGCCAAATTCATAAAGCAGTTATTTTTAAATTATATGTACCAGAAATAACATACTGACCATAGTTTAAAACTTAGTCTAAAGTTAGTTGAAAAGCGTATAGTTGATACTAAGATGCAGATGAGTCTTGATGGAAGATGGAAGGAAGGAATCAACGGAAGGCGGAAATGGCGCAGCTGTTTCATTCTTGAAATGTGTTCGCAAGCAGGATTTACGTGACGCTAGCGACATCTATTAATGTAATTCGGGACGCTGATTGGCTGACCGAGTCCGTGAGCAGTATCACTAATGTATGCCAGTACAGGGTTGAGGCAATGTGCGCATGCGCAGGAACTTTTGCTCTCAAGGAGGGGCTTTTGGTACCTCGGGCAGCGCCCAATGCTTTTTGGACCTGTTCTGGCCTCCGCATCGAAAAACGCTAGATAAAAAGGTTGTAGAGGAAGCTTGAGGCTACCTGTCCCCACAATAATATTGGCACTTTATCTTTTAGCTTACGTGTGAGGCTCGCTTGAAAAAGGTCGATTTAACATGGAAACCCTATGGGGTAGTAGTTTTTGAGCGCCCATTTGGCCTAATGCTACCAACTGTTACTGGCTACCCCTGATAGCGCACGATACAAAATCTTGAGTGGACACATTTTCCGCTGAAAATAACCACTTTTCTTTCCACAACTAACCACCTAACCTGCCACCTACATAACAGCTCCGCCGGAATCCAATATCAAACGATGGATCAGATGTAACGAAATTCAGCAAGAAACACTGAAAATGAACTGAAAAATGCCAACACAAATCCAGGTCACCGGTCATGGTTCCTATTCCAATCCATACCATTTCATTCACATTGACCATAAGGTCAATGATTCTAAGCTTGAAGCTACCTTGCCTATCCAGAAGACTACACGTACACTAGGAAAAGCCACATCATCGATACAGTCCACAGCAGAAGAAATGTGCGGTTTCAGTCATGGGTATTCTGAAGCTTAGGAACGATTAGCCAGGCTACAATGAAACTTTGAATATAGCTTATATGTATCGTCACCCTTGCAGTTGCAACTTTAGCTATTGACATCTTCTTTTCGATCACTCCGCATTAAACAATCGCCAGTCAAAGCCAACCGTTGAGATTGGTAAAACCCTACATTACTTTAGCGGTGGGCTGTACCATCGACCTAAGATCATACCTTGGATCGTACAATCAATGTTTTTGGGTCATTTGCACACAATGAAATGAACAATGCTCCAAAATGTATTCGGAATAAATTCACGGTACAAAATCCAGGATTCCATCGAACATCAGAGAGCCTCTCGACTAGTTAGAACACATATTGCACAAGTTAAGCTCGTCGTGTACGTAGAAGAGTATAACATCATTCGATGGGTCACACCAACAAGGCAGAACAACGGCAATACAACACCCCACACAAATTTTGGGGTGATTCGTCGCGGATGCAAAACTTATCGTATAATTACCTTCGCTTCGCGAAAAGTGAAAGGAGTAATTAGAGAGATCACAGCACACAAGTTTGGGTGAATAATATCTCAAACACCTGAGCAATATCTTAAACATATTTAACATTAAATTCAAAAACACAGCATATTGCATGAGATGTTATGTAAAAACACAATGTTTCAAATTCATGACCAAATCTGGGCAAGCATCACAAGAAGCTAGTCCACTGCAGTTCACGAGCCTGAATTTTAGCCAAAATTGACGTGAACTCTCCGAATCTCAAGCAGTTCCCAGCAACCACACCGTGCCTGGCCTCCATTTTTTGAACGGACAAAATTGCGTTTGCATAATGCTTCTGAGGGCGCACCCATTCATTTCCACTTAGCGGAGAAGCTCAGCAGCAGTCTCAATGCATTGATGGGCATTCCCTTTGACTACACCCTGAGAAATCGGCTTCGAAGTCTAGTTAAGCTAACCCTCTAGCGAATATTTCTGCATTTATAACTAGAGCTAGAGCCCATATTAGTTGCACTAGATCCCTGATATGAAGATAAGTCCCATGCAGACAATCCCTATAGTTGCACAGCCCCTCTAGCCACGAAGACCATCGCTCCATCTAGGCAGCGCCCATGTAGTAGCGGGCCGGCACAAACGGCATCTTAGCCACCTTGGCCGGCACGCGTTGTTTGCGTACCTCGAGGCGCAGCTCCGTGCCCAGCTTGGCGTGCGCCGCCGACACGTATCCCATGGCCACGTTATGTTTGAGCGCCGGCGACGGGCAGCCGCTGGTGACGGAGCCCACCGGCTCGCCGTCCGGTGTCACGATCCGCACCCCGGCGCGGGCCGGAGCACCCTCCGACACCAGACCCACGCGGCGGCGCGCCGGCTTGTCGCGCAGCTGCGCCAGGATCGTCACGGCGCCGGGGAAGTCGCGCGCGGCGCGCCGCCGCTTGGCGATGGTCCACGCCAGCGCCGCCTCGATGGGCGTGGTGGTCTCGTCGATGTCGTTACCGTAGAGACACAGGCCGGCCTCGAGTCGGAGCGAGTCGCGCGCGCCGAGCCCGGCCAGGTGCAGCTCGTCCCCGCCGGCCTCCATCAGCCGCTCGGCCAGCTGAGTGGCCTCCGCGGCGGCCACGGAGATCTCCACGCCGTCCTCACCCGTGTAGCCGCAGCGCGTGACGCGGCAGGCCAGCCCGCACACCTCCGCCGCGGCTGTCCGCATGAACGTCAGCCCACTGAGGTCGAGTGGCGTCAGCGGCTGCAGCAGGCGCGCCGTGGCCGGCCCCTGGACGGCCAGCAGACCGCGCTCCAGCACCTCCACCGACACGTCCCGGCCCTGCGGCGCAACAACAGCGGTCAGCGGTTCAGAACATGGCTGGATCAGTTTGACCCTTTTAGCTAATTTAAGAAGTCCGTAGCCACTTAACGTACACATAGCAGTAAATTTTCAGTTACAATTAGACTATAATCAGGCTCTAAAGAAGTCTCCCCATTTTTTTCCCGCCGGCACGGACCTTGACGCGCCACTCGGCGGCGCGGCTCTCCATCAGCGTCAGGTCCTTGTCGCGGCAGCCGGCGTTGGAGACCACGTAGAGCGGCCCCTCGGCGGTGCGCGACACGATCAGATCGTCCGCGATACCGCCCGCCTCCGTGGTAAACAGGCTGAGCGTGCCGGTGCCCGGCTGCAGGCCGGCCACGTCGGCCACCACCAGCGACTCCAGCATCGGTGCGGCGTCCGCGCCGTGGATGTGTACCTGCAGGAGGGCGTAACGGGCGTGTCAGAGGCGTGAGGTGACGGGCATGCAGTGCGGCCACCGAGGAGTTGCGGACATGTGTCACAGACTTGGAGACACTAAAGAGGCAGATGACTAATAACTACTGGCATACATTAGTAAACCAGCACACCATTTTCCAGTTTGATGATACCTACTCCTTCTGTATGTAACTTTTAACATTCTATAGCATCATACTGTAGGTCAATTTCACAATGATTCAAAGAACAATAATTGAGCAAGTCATACCTGAAGCATGTGAGACACATCAAACATGCTGCTCTTGGTGCGAGTGTGCATATGGCTCTGAATAATTCCCTCTTTGCCATACATCACAGGCAGTGAGTAGCCAGCAAAGTCCACCATCTTGCCTCCATTTGCCACATGAAAGTCATAGAGGGGAGTGTGGTGTGCCTGTCTCAGAGCAGTCCCAAAGTTACGAGGAACTGCATAAGTAACAGTCCTTCCCAGAAGTGACAACATGATGCCTGAAACAGAATGATTTACCAGCACTGTCAGAGAGGAGAAATCATGAAAATGAAATGTAGGTGGTCCAGGTCTGGTAGGGTTTCAGGTATAAGTAAGCCTGGCGTCCCAGGAAGATGCCAGATATCGTAGGTTGTAGGTTTGCAGGTTTGTAGGCTGGTAGGGTAGGTTGTAGGTTTGTAGGTTTGTAGGTTGGTGTGTCATAAGTGAATTCGTTTTGACGACAGAGGCTAGGTCATGCTGATTTCAATTTGCTTTATTCTGTAGGTAAGGTTAGGTCAGGTCAGGTTGGGCTTGTTTTGGTCTATACCTATATCTCAGTCGTCACAATCTGGCATCTTCCTGGGATGCCAGGCTGACTTAAACTGATTTTTATTACTTTGAGAGAGAAAATTGCAATTTACATTCAATTCCAACTAATGTGAAACAGGGCCTAAATGCTGCACCTACAGATAAGTTTGAGAGCTGTGAATTCTTCAGTTCACTTAAAAATTCAATTTCTTTTCTTATTCTGCAGTACCTAATTTGACCAAAAACACCCTCTGTTGAGGCCTGTTGTAAGTTGAGAAATCCCAGGAAGAAGCGCACTGAAGGAAACCCCCAAAAGCAACCCAAAAGAAACCGAAATGCAAACGAAACTGTAAGGGTGATATATATACTCTGACTGTAAGAATCTGTAAGAATGTAAGAATCTCAATCTGTAAGAATCGAACGAAGCCACAATGCACAAATTTTCCAGCCTGTTCAAAAAGCTCACTGGGTATGTAACAAATATGTATTTCCTAGCAACTTGAGGTGCACTTGCAAATCACCTGGCAACAACACTAGTGTACTCGGAATTGAACAGAACTATTTTGAATAAGTTGCGGCATATATCGCACAACTTAAAAAAAAAACAGAGTTCAGTGCAGTTCAGTGAGAAAACAGTCATGCCCAAAACAACAACAAAAACTTTTTGAAATGAGATAAAAAATGACTAAGTCATGACATAACCTTAAATTTTAACTGGAAAAATATAAGTTTTGGCTCAAACACAAGTAAAAAAATTGGCAAAATGTTTGTGTTATAGTTCTGGGGTAATGTTAGATGACGTTTGTTGTTTGTGTACACCGGTGTGTCACAGATGTGGACGTGTGATTGCATATTTATTATTCATTTTGGGTGATAGGCAGGTGTTATATTTCAATTTTGTCTGTCCCATAGCTGATATCAAATTTGCGAAAGATGATTGAGCTTCCTGCATGGATCCCTACTCATATGGTATGTTGAAGCATTCAATCTTCATGTTATGGTTTGATCGGCTACTGTGTTCCCTTTTTTTAATATTTGTCTGGTTTTCGTCATTTTCCTTTGTTGTCTGCAATGCTCTGATGCTTTCTCTGATCTTGACATCCATCTTTTCCAATTTATGTAATTCAAATTTGGTGTGTCATAAGTGAAGTCATTTTGAGGACAGCGGCTAGGTTATGTCTTGCTGATTTCAATTTGCTTTATTCTGGCTGTTCATGGGTAATGTCATGTGTGTATTATGATAATCCTGATATTATTCTTTTATAGTGAAACAAAAAATATACTTCAATTTTGATGCTTCTAACCACAGCGTCATTTCCTTTTTAAACTGAAGTTATTGAACTTGATTTTCATTAGATTTTCAGTTATTTATTTTATAAATTATCAGTACACTAAGTTTTGTGTGACCTGTATAATCTGACTCATATGCTGCTTACCTACAGGATTACGAGGGACAGAAATGGGCAGAGAGACTGTTTCAAGTCATCATAGTTCTGTTTGGAGTAAGTTGACAATTTTTGAGTGATATTTTGCTCTATGATTGCCACTGTACATGAGGTATAGGGCCTGTATTTAGATAATACAAATACAGAATGCAGATATAGTTTTCCATAATTAATTTTTGAATCTGTTCTTAAACCATACTGATGCATACAATAAGGCAGTATCATTCATTTATTAAATTTATAGAACATGTGCTATTTATCATGCTTACATTGCTCATATTTTGCTCCATGTCTTCCACCTTTATAACAAAAAGAGTATGTTCATGTAAACACTGCTTCATTTATTTAGACATTTTACAAAGACATTTTTCAAATTAATTTCAGTTTCATACCTTAATCAATATTCAATGATGCTAAAGCTTTGTCAATAAAGATGATGCTGTTGCTTTACCAAATGATGAGCTGATGCGCTCCATTTGCTCTTCCACAGGTTGTGGGCCTTGTCTGGGGATACTCCATCCAGCAGTTCTCACAAACTGTCTACATACTGGGCGCTGGTGTGGCTCTAGCATGCTTGGTGAGATAATAAAATAAATGTTGATTATTTTGTTTGTTAAGCTCATTGTTCACACTCTTGACTGAAGTAAGCTAGTCCATTTCCCTTTTGGATGCAAGGGGAAAACATTCTGATTTTTTTAAAGCATAATGGTGAATATTGAGTAAATTTGTGGTGGCACCTATACCATACACATCACTGGATACTTAAACTGTAAATAGCAATATTGGCACCATTTAAAGGAAATAGTTCACTTTTAACATGGGGTTTTGAGCTGGAATAGCAGTTTCGTAGCTTGAGCTGAGACTAGCACAAATCAGGAGCTTTTACGGCTCAACGATCACCCTAGACGAAGATATTCCATTTCTCGTTCCGAAAAGAGTGCCTTGTAGAGGAATGCGTGCCTTGCACAGGAATGCAGCCACGTCATCGTCAGCCAATCAGCGTGCTGCTTACAGCCAATGCAGTATGCGTAGGTTTGAGCTACGCAATATGATTGGTCAATGCGTAATAGGCTTCTGCGTCAAACATTATTTTACATAGAATATAGTTCGTCCTATATTAAAATATAGAACATAATTGTTTTTACAAAAAGGTTTTATTTTATTTCATGATTATTTTGAGCATAAAAAATCATAAATCAATAGCAAAATACTGATTTCAGGAAAGTGGACTGTTTCCTTTAATAATAACCCAATAGCCACCTCTAACTTCATCAACCAGAAATTTATATTTTAGGTACCACCTTTCTTGTTTACTAGAATGTGTTGGTTTCCCACTCTCATGGTTCAAAGGCAAGAGGTTACAGAGTCAAGACTCAAGCCCTCAGGCCTTTTCACCATATGTGTGTAAGTGATTTTTCTGCTTCCTTCGAGCTTCAGTCAGAATGCATCCCTGCCACTCCAATTAATTGTGTCTCAAGCCAGCCACCTCAGTCCCGACTGTTTGTTGTGTTAGTTGTGTTGTGTTATAGTTGTGCGCCCTCGAGCGGCACCGGCCCCTCCTGCCGCCGACTGACCTCTGTGCTGTCCCAGGTCCATCCGGAGCGCGGCACTGGCCCCTCCTGCCGCCGACTGGCCTCTGTGCTGTCCCAGGTCCATCCGGAGCGCGGTACCGGCCCCTCCTGCCGCCGACTGACCTCTGTGACCCGTGTTGCAGCTGACGCTACCTCCGTGGCCCATGTACCGGCGCCACCCGCTCAACTGGCAGAAGCCCAGATCCGCCTAGAGCGCAGACGCTTCCAAGGCCAAAAAGAAGAAATGGGGCGGTGAACGCTGCCGGGATCGGGCGTATATTGTTTTCATCATTCTGTGGTACGGGGACCGAGGGGCCTGGGTGTGGTTTTTGGTGTAGCTCACCGTGATGAGCGTACAGTCAGGCACGGAAGTGTGGCCGTTAGGCGGGTTTCATTTGTTCTCACAAAGCTGAAATCTTATTACGCGTCGCGTCGATGTGGTGGTAATAAAACATGATTTGTAAAACTATCGTCATATTGAATTATTCGCCTTTTTCCAGCGAGCTTTGTTCCGATTTTAGACTACTTATCATTCCAACTGCCTCCGAGGAGTTTATCTGCATCAACAACAACAGCTGTTTGAAAACATATCGACGTGTCGGCAAGGGCTCGGCGAGCCACATAGTTCGAAGTGTCACCGCGCGCTGCTATTAGACGCGCAAGGACCATCAGTCAGTATCCAAGCACGAGTTGACACGGATCTGAGCTGCACATATAGCAGGGTGCGAGACACAGATGCCCTGTAGGCTGTATTACACCAGTATAGCGCCTTTTGGGGCGACTAACGGAGCGAGCGAGAGGGTGAGTCTTGCACGTGCGAAATTTCGAGGGGGTACCTCCAGCTGACTTGTGCACGGCACCCTACTAACCGGTCTCTAGCGATGTGCCAAATTTGAGCACAATCGGCCCAGCCGTTCTCGAGATCTGGAAGCGGCACCCTGCACGTGCGCACGTGCAAAATGGGTCCCAACTGACTTTTGCACGGCACCCTACTAACCGGTCTCTAACCATGTACCAAATTTGAGCGCCATCGGTCCAGCCGTTCTCGAGATCTGGAAACGACCCCTGCACGTGCGCACGTGCAGCAGCACCCCAACTCTGGCACATGGATATGCAGTGCCTAGTGGGTGCCTACCTACATGCCAACTTTCAGCGCAATCGGCCAAGTAGTTACCGAGATATTGCAACAATTACAAAAGTGACACCTCTTCGTTTTGCACGTGGCACGTGCATAAGGGGTCACCCACATGCATCGGGAATAGTCCAATACTTGGTAGAAGGAATGAAGCTACCCCACAAAAATTACCGCATGTAAATCGGTCAAGTGGTTGCTGAGATATAAGCCTCGCAAAAGCGTGACCACGGCCGGCCGGCCGGCCGGCCGCTCATACTCAGAAATTTCCGTTAATCTAAGGAAAGACTACGCTCGCTTCGCTCGCTCCGTAATCAGGCCAGGCGTACGTCACATCAAATGGCGCCTCTAGAAGCAGTCATGGACCAGTCAATGGTGAATTCATTTGTACCGCAATAATTTATGATTCGACAATGTGGAACCGGGCGTGTGTCGCTTACACGAAGGCCCCTTGCAGCTGAAACCAGTGAGAGACGGGGATTGTGTTGTCCTAGGGATTGAACGAACCGTGCAAACGCATCAATACATTCTAAACTAACCGCATAGAAGCGCACTAGCCAGGTATCAACCATGTCTATGAATCTACCGACGTACATGACACAGCAAGAAGAGTAACAAATACAATCGGTGAAAAACAAAAGCGCAAACGAGGCTCAGTAAACATCACACTTATGATCACAAACATAAACCATGACAGAACGCCACGGAAAGCTTCCTCTGCCTGGGAATTGAAGATTAACTACGAAACAATCTCGATCCTCTTACCTTGACCATCTGCCTACCTCAAAAGTTTATCAACAAACGCAAGAGCACATCGGCCAATTTTGCGAGGCAAGGCACTAAGTGCTGCAATGAATCCACACGGTGGGGTTGGCCGTAGTCAGCTGTCGAGCGTAACACCACACAACACAGCAGTCTCTAGCCGGGCCCTGAGGCAGATGACTACCCAAGACACCGGGAGGGGAGGTTGCCGTTTGTGCGATACCCTTATCCGCCGCGCCGGGTGAGTCTGATCCGTCGCCGCGCCGGGTGAGTCCAGTCGGTCGGCCGGCCGCTCACAGGTCGTCCAGGAGGTCCTCTGCAGCCTCCTGCTCGGCCGCCTGGACCGCCTCCACGGCCGCCGCCGCCGCCGCGCCGCCATCGTAGAAGCGGGTCGCCTCGGCCTCCTCAGCGGCCGGGTGGGCGCTCTCGGAGGCCACGATCGGTCCGAGCCGGTCGGCGACCACGCGCTGCCAGACGGCCGGCCGCTCCGACAGCTGGCCGCGCGCCTCAGCCACCCAGGCGTTGTACGCGGCCGGCGACACGCCCCGGCACGCCGTGCGCAGCCGTCCGATCGCCGCCACCGTCTTCTCCAGCAGCGCCGGCCGTGTCAGCGACTCTCGCACGAGTCGCGAGATGACCCGCTGCATCTGCGAGCACAGCTCGTCGAAGCGCACGTCGTCGCGTCGAAGCAGGACGTCGAAGTCTTCAGCCGGGTTGACGGTGCCCACCTCGGTGACTTCTGGCTTGATGAGGTCGGTGACGGTGGCTGCCGGGCCGGCCTGGTCGGGCGTGGCGGCGGCCGCCGCCTGGAACACGTCTCGACCGGTCTCGCGGCGCTGGTGGGGCAGCAGCAGCTCCGTCAGCGGACAGGCGGCGGCCACGGCGCGCAGGGCGTCCGGCGCCGCCAGCGCCGGGTCCGGGCTCAGCTGGCGCAGCAGATCGGCGTCCGGCGGCGGCAGAGGCTCGCCCGGGTGGAGAGCGCGCGCCGCCAGCACCTGGTAAAGCCGCTGGAACTGCGGGCTGAGCAGCGCGCCCGGCTCCAGCCGCTCCGAGGCCTCCTCGGCCGCCGGCGCCGTCAGATCCATGGCGTCGATGAGCTGATCGACGGCCGACAGCGTCTCCTGAGGGACGGCCGTCGGCAGCGGAGGGAACAGCGGGTTACGCATGTCCTCTGCGAACGGCAGCTGCACCCAGACCAGACACTCGAGGTCGTGTCGGATGTTAGGCCGCAGCGCGCCGAGCCGCGGCGTGCCGCCGTTGTTGTAGGTGCGCCGCGCCACCGCCACCATGTCCGTCTCCTGGAGCGCGTGGATCAGCGCCGAGAGTGCCGCCTCTGCGCCGGCGTCGCCGCGACGCGCCACCACCTGCACCGTCTGTGTGTCCTGGTACAGGTGCGGCCCAACGTTGGAGGCGGACGTGAAGCCCAGGACCTGGATGGAGCGAGGCGCACCGCTGCGGTACTCGAGCTCCTGCTGGTCCAGCCGCGAGAACGGCACCAGCGTTGTGCCGTACCGGTACGCCCGCTCAGTCTCCTCGAACGGCACAGCCGAGCGCTGTTCGTCCTGGCGCTCGTACGTCGTCCGCCGCTTCACCGGCGCCGGCTGCGGGCCGGCCGCCAGCTTACGCCACGACGGCATGGTGACCTTCTTGATCTGGCTGTAGCCGGTTATGTTGATGGAGAGGCTCTCGCCGATCTGCAGCGGAGCGTTCCACGGCGCCGCGCGCGACTTCCGCTTGTGGAAGAAGAGCAGCTGCGGCAGCGCCTGCTCGAAGGTGAAGAAGCCGCCGTCGACGGCGCGGATCAGCTGCACCACGGCCGACTCGCCCTCGAGCTGCTGGCGCGTCTTGGCCTTGCCGTCGTGCCGGTAGAGTCCGCGCGCGCCGGACGGGCCGGGCCGCGGCTCGCCGCCGCCCAGCGCCAACCCGTCCTCGGTCTTCATCTGCAGGTCGTCGGCGGTCTCCGTCTTGCCGGTGGGTTTCAGCTGCATCTCGTCACTACCGTCGGTGGCCAGCTCCGTCCCGATGGCCATCAGGTCCACATCGTACTTCCTGAGCCCGGCCTTGATGGCATCCAGCTGGTCGGTGCACAGCGGCCCACCAAAGTCGGTCAGCAGCACGATCCGGCGCTGCTGGTACTTGTGCGTGCGGCTCATCTCGACCAGGTGGTCGAGCGCCACCACCAGGCCGTCCAGCCAGTCGCCCTGCGCCTCCGTGGCGTGCAGCCGGTCCGGGCTGAGCATGCGCACCAGCGGCCAGTCCACAGGCGCCAGCCGGCGCGCCAGGCTCACGTGCTGGTACTGGTCGGCGTCAGCGTCCGCCAGGCGGTTGTCACTCTCCTCTGAGCCCACCACCACCACGGCCATGTGATCCTTGTTCTTGTCCTCGAATAGCTTCCTCTGAGCAATGCGGTCACAGCACAGCAGGGCTGTGTCAATGAAGGTGGCTCCTCCATCAGCACACAGTGTTCCAGTGGAGGGTCCCACATCCAGCACGATGACCAGTGCCTCCATTGTCAATCAGCAAAGATTACTTCTGCAGTACTTGTCGAGCCATACACCTGAAAGAGCACAATATATGTAACATTCGCTTATCTGTCCTAACCTAAGGCTCATCTCAAATACAGGCATAAAGGTGTTAAGGAGGAATGTAAATCTTTTCTTCAATAAGAATTCAGAGCCTATGAAAAAGAAAAAGTTTGAAATCATTGGAAGATAATTTTCTCCAAATGCAATCATGTCTTACTGTCTCATCTTAGGAAACTAGTATATGCTACATGTCAATTACTGTTGTGAGGCGCACATTTCCAGACAGTTTATTTATGATTGTGCTCATAGGACATTCCAGCACTACTGTTTGGCGCGCCTTATGTTTCTGGGGTTCCGAAGTCCACTCCCTGCCTCAACTTCCTAAATTGCCATTCCCTCACAGTTGGACATTGGAACCCAACCAGGTAAGTAAACCAGGTAAGCAATAAGTATTTTCAATAGAGTCCACTAGAAACTAGAAAGTGTTGGCTGAAATGGCCACTGCCTTCCACATAGAGCCTGGAGATATAACTATTTAAATTGAATTTGTATCAAAAAACTAAAAAGATGAAAAAACATCAAATTTCTTTGCACATCAGCAAATTTATAATGTTGGGCACTTTAACCAACTACCTTCCAGCTAAAGCCAAGAGTTATACATTTCTAATTTAAATTTGATCAAAGACGATCAAAACATAGCAATTTCTTTGTCAATCAACACATTTATAATGCTGGGCACTTTAGCTATTTGTCGCAACATCTTCAAGCCCAGGACACAAATACTTAGTAAACACTTTTAAAAAGTTTATCTCAAAGCAATATAGAGGGTCATCGATCTATTTCAATTTAACTTTTAAGCACAAGCACCCACCCACACGGGCCACACCACAGATCAGAATCACATGGGTAACCAATTGTGGTCTGTGCACCTAACCTATTCACTTATTCACCTATTCACTAACAACTAAAATTGTCAATGTGGCGACATGAAAGCAGCAGGAGTACCAAATGTAACTTATTTATATGCAATGCACCATAAAAACAAGATTATACAGGCACAATGCGATATTCCCAATTATCTGAGCGAGTCGGCAGTCGGCACGGTCCCCGACGTGTTCCATCCTGCACCTGCACGACTTCTCTTCAATTCAAGACAAACCAACAGCAACAAACAATCAATATTTTCCATCACCTGAAAAATATTGAGCAATACCCAATATCATCAATATTTATGTTAAATTTGCAACGCCCCGAAAACATCCACAAATTGTCAATTGATCCACAATTTTTTTTTTGTTTTTACTGACGGCGTGATTGTTTTGTCAAGGCTGCGCATCTATTGTCTACTTTTGTGCCATCAATGCTTTTTATAATGCCTTTAATTTTCACCATTCAAATGCAATTTGCAAAACACATGCCATTACCGGACGATCGCCATGTAAAAAATAGCAATTGCGTGCAGGGCCAGTTTTACAGGTCATGTTTTTATATAACTAGTTACCTACAGATGTTTTATCAATTCTCTGGCTCCACACTCCGCGCTGCTTCAAAGCTGGGCTATATTTGGGCGGTTTACCTTTGGCTTTCTGATCTAGGCCATATCAAAAACTTTTTTTTTACTCGCCAGTCGCCTCCAACCCCTATGCTGTCCTCAGGGAGCACTAATTCTCAATCATCCTGTCCCGCTCTGGACAGTCACATCCATCCGGCTCGAGAAGTTCCTTCCTATACGGTGGCTGGTGGGCGGTGGGGTCACCGTTGGCGGAGTTGGGCGGCCTGGCTAGGACGGACTCAGCATCGACGGAGCACCAGGCACAGGGTGGCCGCACGGGCACAGACCAATAATTTCTCACATTTCTAACACCTTTCCGGCTCCGAAAAAGTGTCATTAGACCGAAGGGACCAAATACAGCAGCCTCAGGCACAGAAACCCTAAATCGGAACATCTCAGATCAGTCTCTTCTCTTCAACGACCATCTTAGCCTATAACACAACATTTGTCCTATCATTGATAACTGCACTCCTGGCTTAAAAAATAACGAAACAAGGGTCATCAGAATCTCGTCCTGTATTGTCCTGACGATGGAACATATTGGCCTCCATAGCACGGTACAAAACGGCAGCACGAGCTCCGCATCGGAATGCAGAATGGAAAATTGGTCATCACGATACGCACGCCACTCAGTTCGGAAGGTACCGCTGTATAGGAGACGGTTACCGCCCCGTGACAGCGCGCTACAGCCTGCGGGTCATCTCAGGACGGCGTAGAGAGGACAAACAGCGTTACACACTGATGAGGCACACAATTCACAAAGACAGCGAAAGGCACCCCCGTGTGGCACAGGCACTGGAAAAGGCAGATATCGGTGGACGGAGGCACACTTTGTACCTGAGAATGGTAACAGCGCCGACCGCAGCGAGCCAAAAATGGACAATACGTCACACGACATAACATGAATGTAAAAATAAGTAGACATCATTCATGATAAAAATGCAGCACGTCATTAAGTACGATACAAATATGAAAAAAAAATAATGGAAAAAGATCTACGTCGAAATCTCAGGAGGTTCGTTGCTGTACTGATCTACGAATTACATCGAGTTAAACAGCGCGTCACAACACAGTACAAAGTTAGCACAGTCAATGGTTAAGTACATAGACAAGTACATTGATAAGTACATGGGTAAATGGGTAAAGCTGCGCTCCAGCAGCGCCGTGACGCCCGCTCGGCAGTGGAACAGATCTGAGCCACCGGGTACTCGGATGGCACTCTTCAAACATTCACACTCAGTCACACATACAGACACACACACACACAGCTGGGGCGCTGGAGTCGGGCCGCTGGGACCCAGCTCTGGCTCGACACACCACTGCGGGAGCGCAGGCGGCCCTCGGCAGCCTCCGACGACTTCCAGCCGCCCTGGGGCGTCTCAGACGTGACTGCCGGCCGCCGAGAGGCGCTGTAGAGGGCCCGGAGCGCCGGCCGGCCGCCCTGGGGCGTCTCAGCCGTGACTGCCGGCCGCCGAGAGGCGCTGTAGAGGGCTCGGCGCGCCGGCCGGCCGCCCTGGAGCGTCTCAGCCGTGACTGCCGGCCGCCGAAGGGCGCTGCAGCGGACCCGGAGCGCCGGCCGGCCGCCCTGGAGCGTCTCAGACGTGACTGCCGGCCGCCGAGGGGCGCTGCAGCGGACCCGGAGCGCCGGCCGGCCGCCCTGGGGCGTCTCAGACGTGACTGCCGGCCGCCGAGGGGCGCTGCAGCGGGCCCGGAGCGCCGGCTGGCCGCCGCCAGTGCTGCTGCTGGGACAGGCCGAGCGGCGCCGGCCTCAGACGCGGGTCGGAGCCGCCTGACGAGGGCACGCCGACACCGCCCGCACCTGGACGGCGGGGGGGGGGGAGGGGGGAGTCAGATACCACTGTACTACACGGCGGAGGCGGACGGACGGTCAGAGCAGTTTGGACTGAAAGTAAGATACAACTGCATCTCGTACTGCAAAACATGATTGGTCAGGCTACACCGCGTTGTATTTACAAACGGGAGGAACTTCCCGAACTGCACGGAAACAACTCATTGTCGGCCACACAGCTTTCAGTGCAAAAGGCCTCAGCGGTGCTGTCTCAATGCGCTTATCTCTTTTCCACAAACTCTCAGAATCCTCCTCAGTTCCCTCCTACCCCTTTTATACACCCTGTCCACCGCTTCCCCTATCCCCACTCCCTCTCCCTTGTCTTACCGGGACCGATGGCCGGACCGGATCGGCTGCGCTCGTGGTGACGGGGCAGCGAGTGGTCGCCGCCGGACCGCGCCGCCGCCGCCGCCGCCGCGGCAGCAGCCGCCTCGTGCTCGTAGTAGCAGCTGGTGGGCCGGTCGGTCGGCTCGGCCGGGTGGCGGCCCCGCTGGGAGTGGTACTGCTGCTGCTGCCGGCTGCGCGGGGAGGAGGGCGGTCAGGGCTGGGGGCGGGAGGTCTGAGCCAGCGACGATTAGAGGCTCAGGCCGCATTCGGGGATACTAAAATGCTATGAGTCTAGAAAAGGTCTGACAGTAACGTAAGGAAGACGGCTCTAAAAATATCCAGAACTAGCCAAAACTAGCCGCACTTATTTACTGACACTTTGTTTGAGAAAGCAAGAAAACACATGGACACAGATACTTCGCTAACTCCAGCCAACGTCTACAGGTTAGCTTTGGCCAGTAATTGTCAAGCCAAGCAGCTGTCATTCACCACCCCTCCCCGCGTCCCCCGTTGGACCGGGCCGCCGGCGCTCACCTCAGGTGGTGTCGGATCTGCTCGTAGTTGGCGTAGTGGCCGTAGCGCTGCCGCTCGCCGCCGGACGCCGAGCCCGGCCGGGCCGGCTCCCCGTCCGGCGGCGGGGGCGCCGAGGGGCGCCGCGAGCCGCTGCCGGGCGCCGGGTACACCCACTGACCGGCCCCGGAGGACGGAGGCCACGGGTCGGCCGGGTGCGCGCGCACGTCCGAGACCGGGTAGCCGCGCGGCTCCGGGTGACTGGAAGAGTACCCTCGCGGGTCGGCCGACCCGTTGGGGTACCCTCTCGGGTCAACCGCACCCTTGGAGTACCCTCGGGGGTCCGTCTGGGTACCGGGGTACCCTCGCAGGTCGACCGGCCCGCCGGGGTACGCCCGCGGGTCGGACGGATCGTGGTAGCCGCGTGGCTGCGAGGGACCGGAGTGGGACTGACGCGGCTCCGATGGACCGCCCGGGTGGGACCGGTAGCCGCGGGGGTCGGACGGGTCGGCACTGGGTACGGCCGCGCTGCCGCCGTGGGGCTGGTGGGAGGGCGGCGCCGGCCGGCCCCCGTCCTCACCCAGCTGAAAACGAACAACACAGAGGTCAGAAGGAACTAGGATCACAATACAGAAGAAAGGAATGATACGAAACCCAAAATATCAATGGTTGGACTGTTTGGCTGTTTGTTTGAACGACTCAAATATGTACCGAAGGCATAACACACAAAATTGGAACCCAGCTCGCAGACTATGGTACTCCTCTCCTCTCGACCACCTACCCAGGAGTGGGGCGGCGGCCCGGCGCCCTCGTGTCCGCGGTGCCGCGGTGCCATGGGCGCCGGCCGCGGGTTTCGGAAGTACTCGCTGCTGCGGGCGCCCTGCGCGCCGCGCACGAACCCCGCCGACGGCACGTTGTTGTTGATCTGGTCCGACAGATGAGGGCCGGGCGGCTTCCCCGGGTGGACCTGGAATACCGCGGCGTCAGCACTGAAGAACGCTCACCTTCACACGCGCAGGTGTATCTCCTATACGTAAGCACCGTGGTGTATTAGCGGCCGTGGGCGATAAACGGACGTAGCATGGGTGCTCCTAAGTCCTAACACATATGAACCCACCAGTCTGGTCTGCTTTCAGTTCGACTCAAATTTACCTCACCGATAATTCGACTGATCAGTGTCTAATCTGTTGGCTAGTCTCTCGTGTGTTCGATTATCGCCTGCCCCACTCTACCCACCTGTCTGAGGTGCTGTTCGGCGCGCTCCTCGGCTGCCTCCGTCACATAGACGCCGTGCCGGGTGGCGTGCCGCCTCTGGTGCTCCTGCCGCAGCTGCACCATCCGCTCGGCGCGGCTGGGCGCCCGCTCCTGGCCGGCGGCCGGCGGCGGCGGACCGGCCGGCTGGCCCTGCGACGGCTGTCAGGGAGAGAGGGCCAGTCAGCCAGCACACACACGGTGCACGTAAACTGGTGCTGAACACGGCTACAGAGTTGACACACTGCATAACAAACTTAACTCAGCAAAACACACAATGGAGTATGAACTATACTGAAAACTTCACGTCAGCTGCTTAAGAGAATGACCAGTAATCATAAATGCGCTGACAACGGAAATATAAATATGCTCATATTTCTACACCATCAATAAGCAACTAGTCCCTGTCCCAAAGTCTTACGCTTCGACAGCACCATCACTTAGGTCGTTATGCTCCCAATGAACCCTTTCCAACACATCCGCCCCGCGCCCAGCCCGGCTACAGTCTGCCCGCTCCACTGACCGGCGCGTGGGTGATCCGCTGCTGCTGTGACTGCGACTGAAACTGCGACTGGGGCTCGGCAGAGGTAGTCCGGACCGGTGGCACTGGCTCACCCTGATCCTCCGATCGGCGCTGCTTCCCGAATCTGAATAGTGGAACGGAGATAGACACAGTGAGAACAGTGACAAGTACAGCGATCAGTGATCAGACAAATACAGACATGATCAATGACACTCCTACCTGTCCGGCTGATCAAGGGTTGATGTGTTCAATTAGCCGAATATAGAGTACCTAATTACGGTACACTGCCAAAATGGAATGAACAGTAGTCAGTAAGGGAGCTTAAAGCCATTGACCCACCATAAATTACATAGCATAACAATCTATCTGCCAAAAACGTCACAATAGCTTTATCAACACTATAAAACTACGAGCAAACTAGCACAGAGTTTGCCACCACTCACTTGAACATGCTGCCGAGTCCTTTGAGCAGTCCGGAGCGGCGTTTTCCCTTTTTGTCCTCGACCACCCCTGAGCTCATGGAGCTCTGTCGGGCGGCGGCGTCCCGGCTGAACGCTCCTCCTCCTCCGGCGCCGGCCGACTCCTCGTCCACTAGACAGGCGACAAAGCCGGTGTCAGCCGCCACGGCCACTGACGACGCCGCCGACACCAGAGAGAGGAGAGAGAGGGGGCGGAGAGAGAGGGAGAGCGGGGGCCAGTTAGAGGGCGGGCGACATGCAGTGCGGCGGAGACCAGCCACCGTCGGCCGACAGCCCCCGCAGTGTCACCGTACCCCGCCAGGGCACTGTCACAGCGTGCCGTGCAGAGACGTGAGCACGGACTGGCGGCGGTGCATCGAAAGTGACCGGTAGCCAACGGACGACCATGTAAGCACGCCAATGAATTGAGTTGCAGTATAAATCCCAGCAACCGTTCAACTTCAACCGTAGCCCACCTAGTGGACTCTGGGCTTAATCTTTGCAGTAGCAGGTTTGAAGGTACCACGAAAAATGTCATAAATGCCTCAACATTGCCAGTTTCATAATCGCTTTGAATCCCAACATATTTCAGAAAAAGATCTGACTAACTGCGTTGAGCCAAGGACAACGTGCTCGTACAAAATGAAACACGGACTACGCTACGAAAGCCAGGCTTCCAATGCGAGCGACATGCTGAACTGAACAACTAATGCTTATTTGATTGACTGCTTTTAGTAAGATTTTCATGCCAAATGCAAAGCACACAAACGATCTGAAAACATGCACATGCTCACGATAGCTTCATGCATCAACAGGAATCAGCAGTGATTTTTTTTTATCACGGAACACGAAACGTCGGAGGCTATGAGCTCGCACTGGATCATGCTCATGCACAAGCACAGTTTTAGCAGACGACAATCAAATGGTGTATTGCAAACATCGTAATAATTGATTTCACATTCATTTCTGAGAAAACAATATAAAGCATAAAAACGAAGTTAATACGCACGCATTAAAACCATATGAAAACAAAACAAAATAAAATAGGTAGGTACTCAATGAAGCATGCGAAAAATACAGACTCCACGTTACCATGTTCTCGTATCAACCTAGTCAGCGAACCAGTGTCCTGCCCTCACCTGTTTTCCCTCCCGCTGACGAACTGCTATTCCGTCCCTCCCTCCGGCCTCCCTCTACATAGCTCTCTCACTTACCTGAATGTCAATCACGTTCCTATCTTCCTACCAGCTCCCTCCTGTCCCTTCCACTTGTCTCCACAAGCCTATCGTTCCCCGTGCCTCCTCTCCCTCCTCTCCCTTTCCCACGCACAGATCTCCATCCTGACCCTCCTTCCCGTCCCTCTCCCACTCACGGGTCTCCATGCGGTCTCGGATGGCTCCCAGCGGCGCCTCGTAGCTGCGGTCCACGGCCGCGCGGAAGCTCTCGTTACAGCCCCGGCCGCGCCCGGCTCCGGCCGGCCCGCGGGGCTGACCGTCCTCCGCCAGAGCCAGCTGGGGACACCGCGCCCGGACAGTGAGCGGCCGCGCGGCCAGAGACGCAGGACGGGCACACAACAGCCGCACATAGCACATAGAAACACCAGGCAGTTAAACACGCCAACAAACACACATCAAACACACACAGAGACGGGTTAACAGTAAAAAAGCAAACCCAAGCAACATATCACACCCACACAAATTAGCCGGCAGGGCCGTATTGCCCGTATTGCCAACATCGCCTAGTCCCGAGGTGCCCTGAGCCGCGTTCATTGGTCTTACCTCGTGTACCATGGTCTGTAGCGACTCCAGACTGGAGGACTTCTTCAGACCCAGGCTGGGACCTACCATTTCTGCACAACAGAAAACAACCCGGTGTAACCGCACATATACCAACTGAGTGAATACGACGTGCAATGAAACAGCTCAGCGGACAGCCACTGAAACCGGCAGATTTACAGTCAACATATATTTGGTCAAAGGTGAGCATTCAAGCGACGACAATAAACCAGTGGTGGTGAGTCCTGAACCCCTCTCCCTGCACCCTGACTAACCTGCCCTCCGCCGCTCGGAAGCCTCCTGGAGCCGCAGCTCTGCCTCGATCTGTCTCCGCTGCGCCTCACGCTCCTCCCGCGCCCGCTTCGTGCGCTGGTACGTGTCCGTGCTCTTGGCGTCTTTGGAGGCGTGTCGTTTCTCGCTCATCGACTGACGGCCCAGCTGGTCGCGGGTGAACCCCACGCCGGCGTGCTCCAGCGACGTCCTGGCGGGTGGGGAGAGAGAAATGGTGTTTGTGATCACAAACATGTGCTTAGAATGTGATCTTAGATTATAATATCCCACAGACTTCGAGCATCCTGCAATACCGAAAGCCGATAGTATCGGAAACTGATGACTGACTAAAGCTACGGAGCGGACACAACGAGGAAAACGGTCCAAACAATTTTTCTTCATTAATCATTGATCACTCACTGGCTGGCGTAGGCGCAGTCCGCCGTGACGGTACCAGTGGCAGCGGTGGTGCCAGCGGTGTTGGTGCCCGTCTCAGTAGCCTGGTGCCGCCCCGGCCCGCCGCCGCTGGTGCTGGTGCTGCCAGTGGTGTCCAGCAAGTGGTGTTGTATCGCCGACGCATCCCAAGTGTCGTGCGTCGCCTGGGGGAAGAGACGCAAAGTGATGTGAGACGAGGCGAAGGTCAGGGAGGTAACGTTATGGAATGTCGAGACATGAATCAGACAAAGGTGCTGTTGAAGATTAAGGCAACACCTTAGAAGGCGTGCCAGGTTTAAAGGTCACCAGCGTCGTTTCCAAGTGACCAACTCGAAGAGATACCGGTAGAAAGGCAGGTAGCTCCAACGGGATATCGCAAGCCGATTAAAAACATTACCGCATATATTTTAGGGCCGGATAAAGCACAGTCACCTTACAGGGTGTCCCATAAGTTCGTTCTCACCTTTTGTTTGCGTGTAAAACATAGTACATTGCGTTTTTATATGTTTATAACCCCTCAATGTGCTCCCCATTTCATAAGCAAACACATGAATACATGCTGCGACATGCCAACCGGCATGTTTGGCAGCATAGCAGGCTTGAAGTTAGCCCAGACTGACTTGGCATGCGCCGTGAGCTCCTCAATGCTGGAACACCGCTTCGCTTCGACGAGCCTCGATTTCAATATTCCCAACACATTTTTATGAAATTTGGATCCGATGAGTTGCCTGGGATGTGATCTTGCCACACACGCCTATCACAGTCTCCTGGCACTGCTTTTATGCTTTGCTTGACCCCTGCACTGATGCACTGTCTTGCTTGAAGATGGGCCTACGACCTCCCGGATGCCATTTTCTACTAAAAAAATGTGGTCATACTTGCGGTTCAAGTTAAGCTAGAAAGCTGAAACTCCTCCTAGATCTTCTTGGAGAAGCATTCTGCGTCCCAAGACTGTTTCTAGAGCATCATTCGCAACGTGATCAGTGTCTGGACGCATATTACCCCACATTACCGTGACCCTGGCCTTTTGCATAGGAATAAAGCTGGATGACACAAAGGCCTTTTCCGTCGCCCATATGGGACCGTTTTGGGGTTTGGACGGGTGTTTTATCTCGAGCACGGACTAGGTAGTCCAGATGACCACATTGATGTCATCGACCCTCCAGTTTTTTAGCCTCAGGCATAACGAAACACATGTTTGGCCATTTTAAGACGTTTTTGACTGTTTTGAGCCCTCCGGTAAGTAGAGCTTAAGTCACCTTGAGTTAGGTACCCCGAAATGATACTCTTAGACAGCTGGTAATACATCCTGAAAAGCCTGTTTACCAACTTTCTAACGCTAAGACCTTTTTGACGGCCATTTTGGCGCCACACAGTTTTGGCCACATGGCTCACTCGTGAAAGCTGACAAAAAAGAGCATAAACTTGCAGCGATTCACTCCCGACAAATCATCGGCGTCACTTGTTGACTGTGCGTCCAGTTAGCGACAGACATTGGCTACATACTGGATGGCCTCAATCACCCTCAACCGTCGTGAATGGCCCAGTGCGGTCTAAATACCGAGACGTTCCCGTATCAGAGACCTCTATGTTGCGGCGTAAGCCGTCTCCAAAGGAAGTGAACTCTCTGGCAAAAAATATTTTGTCTAGACGAATTAGTTACCGTGGAGCACATTCACAGTTGCCATGGCAACCCCAAAAGCTCAGTTACAAAATAAATTAAGCGTGGCTTTAAATAAGAGAGCCTCTTAAAGAAAAACTTAGGTGAGAAGGAACTTATGGGACACCCTGTACCTAACGACAAACTCAGTAACAACAGACCGTGACCCGAACACCCCTCCTCCCTTCCCATCCCCTTCCACGCTGCTCTCCCCCGCCGACTGACCCGGTAGTAGCTCTCGTTGCGTATGTTGGCCCGGCTGGCGGGCTGCCGGTCGGGCCGGGCCGGTACCGGGGGCGGCGGCGGAGGCGGCTGGCGGGCCACCACCGTCACCTGCGAGTCCTCGCTGAAGGCCGACTGGTCGCCGGAGCCGGCCGCCCGCCAGCCGGCCGACAGCAGTTCTCCGGACGAGTTGGAGAGCATGCTGGCCACCGAGTCCCGCCCGCTGACGGCCGACGTCATGTTCTCCGGCCGGCGGGCCACTGTCAGGGTGATGACGCCAGGCTTCGGACCCTGGGAGCGGCGCAGGTGGGGCGGCGTCAGTGGCTGGCACAGACGGAGCACTGGGCAAAGAGGGACGGGTCAAAGCGTTACATTCACAGACGATGGAACATTAGGGAAAGATGGTCAGTGCTGGAATACGGACAGAGATATGAGGTAGGGACCTTTGGGCACTCAAACAAATTAGGCCAGTGGATCCTGAAATTAGGTACGATGGGGAGGAACCACCCTACCGCACTCACGCTACGTGGCACGCAATAAACACATTTAATTGCGCTAACTTTATTGCCTTCCTCCCCGCCCGCGTCTCACCTCCTGGCACATGGCCCTGCGCAGCGTCTCCATGGCGTCTGTGTTGCTGAGGCCGAGCAGCGGGCTGTAGTTGACGTCTATCAGCTGGTCATCCCGCCGCAGACGGCCGTCCTTGCTGGCCGCGCCGCCGTGGATCACGCTCTTGATGTAGATACCGACGTCCAGTGGACCAGAGCGGCTCGCAGTCGTCTTACCCTTCACACTGATACCTGAATAGGGGGAACGAACTCCGTTAGACTGGTCATCAAACAATGACAGTTGACCGTTTGAGCATACCCAACGGGGGAGTGAGCGTCGGTGATTGGCAACGGGGCCAGATTCCACTTAACTTTGTAGTACATTTCCTAACTATTGTATGGTCACCTTACCGCAAAATGCGACCTAACATGCAATGAAAAGCTCTAAGCTTTTGTCGGTACCTTGAAACCTACGCCGGCTGATCACCCTCCCAATATGGCGTATTTTAGCCAGCCCTCTGAGCTGCGCATTCCTCACACAAAGAGTCGCGTTTGCTTACCGAGTCCGGCGCGCTCCGAGTCGTGCACGGGGATGTCAAACACCAGGACCTCCTTGTCGTGGCTCGGCTCCGACTCGTACTCTGTCTCCCGCTGCTCCGGCGGCTGCGGAAGGGACGGCCAAAGGGGTCAGTGACACAGGACAAACGGTGACGCTCCACTGTCACTGACATCAGCTAAACGCTTCCTTCATACACACTATACAGGTTCGAAAACCGTCAAAGACAAGAAAACTGAATGCCTGTATTGTTTGCCAATTCCCAGAGGCAATAATTATAGCGTGCACTGCTGGCAGGTATCATGTACAGTGCAGTATGAACGGTACAGTTAGGGGGACGAGTGACAGCAAACTAGCTCCTGACCACTCGTGTCACAGCGCTACAATAAACTCATGCCTACTGGGTAGCTTCAGTCATAATTCAATAGGAAATCATAGCAGTTGATTAAGTCAGTCAAGGGTCTCTCCAACCAGCATCAGAGCAGAGTTCAGTACAGTACCGAGACATTGTGCTGAGTAAGTCACCCTTCCAGTCAGTCTTTTGCCCTCGACAGGCAGTCAGTCAATACCCAAAGTCGGCTCATTAAACCCCATATTCCCCGTCAGCAGATAATTCTGAGGGCATTGCCATCCACCGTCTCCATTCACCCGGTCGATTCCTGCTGAGAGGAAATAAGACCTTAATGCCACCGAGGCTCTTAACCGTCCACTGCTGGGGTCACCCACCATCCACGCAGCCAGTAGTTAGTATCCAGGACTACATAGTCAGTAAATATACGAGCACACATTTAACAGTTTCCCAGCCCCCAACATCGTCAGTCCTTCGTCCCCGGTTAGTCACCAGCCGCCGTCGTCAGTCATGCAGTAGCAGCAGTACCTGAGCAGAGTGTGTCAGACGGTCGAGGTCGCCGGTCGGCTGGGGCGGCGTCTGGGGCAGCGTACACGTCACACGTCAGGGTAATAAGGGGGACGCTACCGAACACTGGAGTCTCGTTTGGTGTGGGTTTCCGTAGGTGATGCGAAAGATGCTGGGGACTAGCTATTGACAGCATTCACTACGTCCGTCTCGCCTAGGTACCGTGTTTTTGTAATGCCCTACCCTGCATACAGCTGCACTAGGTACAACACTTTAGGCATACGTTTAGTTCACTCTTTCAGCGCCATGCTTCTGCTCCTCCAACAGTGTCGACCCCAACCCAAACTCCACCAACGTTTATCTATGTACAAACAGGCGCCTTTCCACGCCTCTCCCCCGCCCTGCTCACTGACCAGCGGCCGGGGCAGTCGCGGGCTGGCGTCCTCCCGCGGTTTGGCCGCCCCGCCGGCCGGTGTCGCCGCGGTGCCGGCGCCCTGTTCGTCCTGCTCGTGCCGCGATATGACCAGCTGGACCGAGTGACCGGGCGGAACGGCGCGCAGCGTCTGCACCACCTGCTGCTGACTGAGACCGGCCATCGGCTGGCCGTCAATCTCCAGCAGACGGTCCCCGGGCCGGAGTCGGCCGTCCTCCACCGCAGCGCCCTGAGATAGACAGAGACAGAGACAGGGAGTCAGACACAGACACAGACAATATGTAGACAGTAGACGGTCCCCGGGACGGAGACGGCCGTCCTCCACCGCCGCGCCCTGAGAGTGTGAGACAGACAGGGAGTCAGATACAGACAATACAGTCGGTCCCCGGGACGGAGTCGGCCGTCCTACACCGCCGCGCCCTGATACAGAGACAGGGGGTCAGATAACAGACACAGACAATACAGGTAGATCAGGAGACAGACAATATAGACAAGTAGCGGTTGCATTGTGAAAAACCATCGCGACACGTAGATAATCTTGTCCACAGCCACTGCATTTATCGGCTCGCAAACGTATTCTGGCCCATTTCTATTTATAAGTCAGCGCTCACCGAAAGCACCACCCTCCCTCAAACAGCGCTCCCCTCCACACCTCACACCTGTGCCAGTATGTTCTTCACATAGACGGGCGCGTGGCCTCCTGCCGGGTTATCCCGTGTCGTGACACTGAACCCGAGTCCCGCCGCTCCTTTGGCCAGCGTCACAGTCAGTCGGCGGCCCAGTTTGCGTGTGTTGGACGACTGGATGACGCTCTGGGTCCGAGACGACAGCGACACGGGTTTCTTGGTGGGTATGACGGTGGCCACCCGGGATCCGCCGGCGAGCGCCGGGCCGGCGGACGGAGGGGGGTCGGCCGCGCCCGGCTCCACCAGCAGACGCAGCTGGCCCGCTGACATGGCGCTCAGGAATATCTCCTGCGCCCTGGGGGAGGAGGGCTGGACGGTCAGACCGACAGCAAAGATGTCAGGGCGAAAATCGTCGCCACTTTAAGACAAGTTTAGTTAAAAACCACTGTGCATATAAACATAAAGTATAGGCTACGGAGCGCACAGACCATTGAGATTGACTGATATGGGCGTAAGACACATATCAAGGTGTAATGCAAGCTACATTCATTCTCCGATACACACCAGGACAGAAACAGCAGCTGTCACTATATGGCTAACAATACAACTACCAGACATGTCATATTACGAGCCTAAGGCACACAACTTCCCTCCCCCCACACCATCCCCTCCCTCCGCCGTTTGGGACCCCACTCCACCCACCTCTGGAAGCTGATGTTCCTCAGGCTGTGTCCGTTGATCTGCACGATCCGGTCCCCGACGGCCACCCGTCCGTCTCTCTGTACAGCGCTGCCCGGCTCGACACGCTGTACCAGCAGGCCAGAGTCGCGGCCGGAGCCGTCACAGTCCGGCACCACGTGCATGCCTGGACATAGCGCGAGGGAGGGGTCACTGTCCGGTATCACTTAAATTGCATTACTATAGGTACACGGGTGGCACGTACCGCAAGTGTATGCCTGGCTTCGGGACAGCGCAGGAATCAATAGAATAATGGCTAGCCAGGTGGGCATATGGCGTGACCCGTGTGTCAAAAGCATGAAATCTCCAATCTCCACAATCTTTCGACACAAGTCCTTAAAACTTGAGCCGAATAATCATATCATCCTACCCACCCAGTCATGGCACCTAACCGCCCTGTGAGCCCACTGTCACGCCGGGCGGGCGAAGGGAAGGAAACTCGAGAGGTCGGAACTCAGCACCCACCGAGCGGTCCCGATACGTCAGTCAGCACCACCAGCCGCGCCGGCTGCTGCTGCTGCTGCGGGGGCAGCTCGTCGCCGTCGTCCCCGGAGCCCTCCGGTGACGGGTTGGCGCCGACCGGCTCCCAGCGGCGCTCCTGGAGGTCGGCCTCCTGGAGCCGGCCCGCCGCGTCCGCCCATCTGTGGATAACACGGCACATAGTGGTGAGCGGAGAACCATAACGACACAGAGATGGGATGCAGACACTGGTCACTGGTCAGCCCCTGCAGCCGGCCGGACACGGCCGCCCACCTGCAGACGGTAATCATACTCTATAAGCACTGCAGAAGAAAACTAAAAATATGCTTTAAAAACTCATTACATCCTCTGGCTATTTGTACTCTAAACAACGAAATATACTGAAAACTTGCCTTGAATATAATAATTCAAATGCTATCTAATTTCAATATTATGCAATTTATTTATTTATTTCACATCGTGACTGTCCTTTCCATCATACAATGGCTGTTCTTGGCAGTCGTGTCCAATAATCACGGAATTGGGAATCGTATGCACATCATTCAGGACAGACAAACAATATACGACCATACAGCGTGTAAAAATATACCTCATCATGCAGTGTTCTTCTTAAACAGGGAGAACTAGTCATCGCCATACTGTTCCCTCAGCAGCATCGCCCGGTACTCCTTCTTAAATCTGTGCAGGCCTAGCTCGCGGAGTGCTGCTGGGAGGCTGTTATACATGGTCACAGCGCTATACAGAAATCGACGGCGGCCGGCCTCCGTTCGGATCATAGGCGTGTCCAGATGATCGGCTTGTCGAGTGCCGCGGCCATGCACGCTCCCTCGACACGCTATACTAGCACGCAGAACCTCGGGCTGTCCCGTGGCGAGCATCTTCTTCAGCAGCATGACTGATTGAAATCGCCACAAGTTCTCAGCTGAGAGCCATCGCAGTTCTCTCATGACGTCACTTATATGATCGAACTTTCGGCGACCCGAGACAACGCGAGCGCCGAAGTTCAACAGCCTCTGAAGCCTACTGGTCTGCGTGACACCGCAGACACCGTAAACACTGATGGCGTACCGAATCGTTGACACAGCCAAAGCCTGCACGAGCGTGACTAGCGTGTCCCTGGGTAGGTAGTGTCTGGTGTGGCAGAGGCCACTCAACACTCCTGTACAGCGGCGCACGACCTCGGATACGTGAGTGTCAAACGACAGGTGTGCATCAAATGTGACGCCAAGGTTCTTCGCCGTCGGTGACTGCTCTATGGTGGCGCCCATAAAATCGACCGTGATGGGTGGAAGTTGCCGTGTGTTTTGGCGTGTGCCGATGACCAATAATTGAGTTTTGTCTGCGTTAACTTTGAGACCGTTTTTACGAAGCCAAACTGCGAGCGCTGCTAAATTTTGCTCCATGCACGCCACCAGAGCGTCAGCGTCCCGGGGGCTACCGAACACGGCCAACTGAGTGTCATCACAGTACTGCACTAGACACGTGGCATGCGAGACACTCTCAGGCTGAAACAACGGCATGTCATTTGCATATGCACTGTACAACAGGGGGCCCAAGGCGGATCCCTGGTAGGTGCCAATGGGGTTGGCCAATGGTTGAGAGAGCATGCTACGACCGTCCGGTGTCCGCGTCACAACCTGTTGAAAATGGTCACCGAGATAGCTAGCAAACCAGCGAGTATCGACACCATACTGTTGGAGTTTCTCCAGTAGCCGGTCGTGAGGGATGACGTCGAAGCATTTGGACAAGTCCAACATGCACAGCAACGCCACCTGCCTCCGGTCCATCGCCTCAAACATCCTGTCAGTCATGGTGAGGAGTGCTGTCTCTGTCGAGTGGTTTGTGCGGAACCCGTGCTGACATGTGGAGAAAAGGTGATGTTCGGTGAAGTAGGAATAGAGCTGCTCATAAACGATTCGCTCTGTGATTTTGGCTATAGTAGGAAGGATAGCTATGGGCCGGTAGTTTGAAGTGTCAGTGGACCTGGGGCTCTTTTGGATAGGATGGATTAGTGTCATTTTCAAGGTCGCGGGACTGTGTGAGAGGCCAGACTGGAATTAATAATATGTGTTAGAACATGTGACACAGCTGGGAGACAAGACTTTATAAAGCGCACACACAGGCCATCTGCACCACTCGCTGAACTGTTGCTCATAGCGGCGACAGTGCTGACTACTCGCTCCGGTGTAATATGCATATCTGCTATCCCAAGATACGGATTAACCTCATCAAAATCGTTCACTCCAGCATTCCTTTTCTATTCGCAGGTTTCACTCTGTCCCCGATCTCCTCTCCCCTGCCACCACTCCACACTATGGAAGCGGTTCATACCTCCACATGGCGTCTCCGTTGCCGCCGAACTGCATCGACAATCGATGGGAGTCGCGCGCGAACCGGGAGAAGGCGCCCGATTCCCGCTCGTCACCGGAGGCCTCCTGGCGCTCTCCCGGGGGAGTCAGCTGCTCCAGGCTGGTGTTCTGGGGAAGCAGAGGGCGAGCTGGGGTCACGGAGGGCCACCAGAGGCCGGGCAGTGGTCACGGGGCCACAGGGACAGACCGGTTGTCTGAGGTCGGAGGATTGGTCACGTCAGACCAAAACGTTATCGGTGTAGGCGTCAAACGGATGGCCGGTGAGGTTCAAAGAGTATGGAAAAAGTAAACGGTGTCAGAAAGTCTAAGTAAATGAAGCGCCGTTTTTATCTTCATTTTCCCTCAAATTCATCGCAAAAAAAAACAGAAAAAATGTTCCAGTCATCCCGCCCTTTTCTCACGCCCGTCCCGACACGCCGCACTGCCAGTCAGGCCCCCCCCCCCCCCCGGCCGTCTCCACTACGCTCCCGGCCCCACCTTGATGGGCGTGGAGCTGGCCTGGATGTCATCATCGATGATGGGCGCCGCCGACCAGCGTTTGCTGGCGTCCGTGCGCAGGGGTGGCGGCGCGAGATGCGGCAGGGTGGCACACACCTGGTTCAGCGTGGGCTCGCTGCCGCGGCGCACCTGGACGGACAGGGGCGGACGGACGTGGAGAGACAGATTAGCGGACGGACGTTAGCAAATAGACAGAGTGACAGGCGACTACGTAGAAGTAACAGTGCGGCAACGTAGATACATGCCCGAGCTATGTGCACGCACGAGCACAGATGGCTGAGACAATGCAATGGCAGTAGCAGGCAGGCTTGATAAAAGCTTGAGAAAATGTAAGATTTTGTTGACAGCGAGACAATACTAAGCAAGAAAAGGAAAATACATTCAGATTCGAAGAATGCGTTGAAATAAGACAAGTTAGCGACAAAGTCGCTGGCTGCTGAAATTGCGGGTGTCTGGCGCCACATGAATCAGTAGTAGCCATCCCAGCGTTCACGGTCATCCCCTACTGAGAATACGACATTTGGGGGGAGGGGGCATACCTGCAGCAGACAGCTGGGCTCGTGCTCCCCAGTCACCTCCACATCGACACGCGAGAACGTCGGGTACGGCTGGTGTTCGCCGTTCTGAAACGAGCACAGCAGCAAGGGTCAGGGCAAGTACGGCTTGGTAAGGTAGGGCACGCTATGGCGCGATGTAAATACAAAAACAATGTCGGGCGACGCATACATGCATACTCGTTGGAAGAGCTGAAAGCGTTCACAACCACTCCGTGCTAGAGTACGGGATGTTGACAATATCAGTTTTATTGATCCTAGCCCTTGATCATACATGGCAATCATTCAAAGCAAACAGCGGCACGTTTACTGAAGCTGAGTCGGCACGCTGCATAATGTATTCATTCAGCACCATCGTTGCGCAGCAGCATTGCCACTGAAGGTCCGCCAGAGGCCGGCTAATTACTGGAGCCGTAGAAGGTAACACGAAACCAGTCCGCGCGCGGACGATAACTCAGCCGCGTCGTAAACGTCCCGCAACCAGTACAGGTATGTATGCCCACGGGATAATACAAGGAACGATTACTGTCGCAACATTTCGTCAGACTCAGAGTGGTGGTCATGTTCAATGAATGATACTCGACCGAGCAATGGGCTGATAGAACAAATAACATTGTAACGCTATGACATGACAATTAGCATGGAACATGATTTCAAGAAATGTGTCACCAGGTGAGTCGAGTGAATCGATCGCTAATCAGAAACGTATCCTACCTACCAAGCCCTTCCCAACCCCACGTTAATTCAGAACTACGACCAGCATCTCCCCAACGGGCCATATCCCAGCCTCTCGGTCCGACAGGGTCAACCTCAGACCAACAGAATCCTAGAGGGCAGGGGCGTCGCCACGGATTTTTGAGTGGGGGGGGGGGGTCGGGTTTCCGGTCTTCGTCTTGATGGGTAGGGGTGTTTTTAGCCACACTCCCGGTTTTTTCGTGTGCCCGGAGAAAAACCTCGGCGCAGCGCCGCGAAAGCAGCGGTATATCTTATTGTACATCATTTTTGCATCGTGCATAAAAATCAAGCTGAGGTCACCTGAGGTCAGGTCACAATGTCATGTCAAGTTCAGTTTTAATGCCTCTTAGAACTGCAATCTTGTCATTCCTATAGATTATCTCCTGACTCCTATGAGTCTGAAATTTGGTGTAATGAATGAGATTATAAGTGCCAGCAGTTCATGAATCTGGGATTTTACATCTGAGAAGCGAAGTCAGGTCAAATAGGTATGTGACCTCACCAATCATGATAAGATATGGGAAAAAGCACGATGCCCTCTGCTTTGAAAGAATATGCTTAAAAACGCTAGATACTTTTGTAGCCATGACACCTTGTTCATTTTAGTGATAAGGTGCAGCTAATGACCAGTGGTGACTGAAATGGTCAGTCATTAGGTCATCAAAGGTCTCTAACACATTTTCGACAACAACTTTTGATGGAGACGTTGTAGAGCGATGACAGCACCTGGAGTGTGTTCAGCTCAGTAACACAGATCGATCCATTTCCATATGCAGCAGGTTCTTTTCCGGTCAGGTCATGACCTTTACCTGATGTCAAGTTTTCTATTCAAGTTTTTCAGTTCAAATTGTAAGCCATGCGACGTGTTTCGACGAAACAAAAACGATGGTGATAACATGAATACCAGTATAACGCCTTTTGGGGCGACTAACGGAGCGAGCGAGAGGGTGGGCCTTGCACGTGCGAAATTTCGAGGGGGTACCTCCAACTGACTTGTGCACGGCACTCTACTAACCGGTCTCTAGCGATGTGCCAAATTTGAGCACAATCGGCCTAGCCGTTCTCGAGATCTGAAAGCGGCACCCTGCACGTGCGCACGTGCAAAATGGGTCCCAACTGACTTGTGCACGGCACCCTACTAACTGGTCCCTAACCGTGTACCAAATTTGAGCGCCATCGGTCCAGCCGTTCTCGAGATCTGGAAACGACCCCTGCACGTGCGCACGTGCAGCAGCACCCCAACTCTGGCACATGGATATGCAGTGCCTAGTGGGTGCCTACCTACATGCCAACTTTCAGCGCAATCGGCCAAGTAGTTACCGAGATATTGCAACAATTACAAAACTGACACCTCTTCGTTTTGCACGTGGCACGTGCATAAGGGGTCACCCACATGCATCGGGAATAGTCCAATACTTGGTAGAAGGAATGAAGCTACCCTACAAAAATTACCGCGTGTAAATCGGTCAAGTGGTTGCTGAGATATAAGCCTCGCAAAAGCGTCCGCACGGCCGGCCGGCCGGCCGGCCGGCCGCTCATACATATGCGTGGTTCACACCGGATCCGTAATGACCGTTACGTGCCGTAATGAATACGTCGGCGATTAAATAATATCTTGAAAGTGGAGGGCACAATGCAATGCGCATGCGCAGTTCGATTTTTTGGCGACGTAACGCCGTATTCGTTACGGATTCGGTGTGCACCGGGAATTGCCATGTTGAGCGCCGTCCTTCGAATCAAGTGCGCCAAAACTATTTTGCTTATAAACAATCGAAAAATGGGCTAAAGCTAAGAGCTGTTTCTTAATATCGGTGCGTCATAATTTTAATTGGTTTTGCTCTCTTCTTTTTAAATTTATTCCTATCACTTTCGCATAGTGGTTTATAATTGTATGGAGGCATATCATTGTTAATTAACTACAATTGTGGGCATGATACTATACAGAGAATCTTTTATCCTTTTTTTGGCATAAACAAGAAAACATGCCTATGCTGGTCAACGCTGAAGTTCATTTTCTACACTCGTGAATCGCTGCTATCCATGGGCAAGATCAACGTACGGATCGTACAGTTTGCTCAATTGGCTTGCGAAGAGGCGGTGCAGTGTCCGTCCAAGCATCAAGTCTAGCAGGGGCAATATGGGCAGCGAAGTTGACTCAGAACTGCATAAAAGACGTGGCACGAGAATCTATGTATTGGAATTTATTTTGTGGACTTTGAACTTGACCTGAAACATACCTACATGATTAGGGCTAGGCTAGGCCTACGAAGGAAATGCTATCTTTAAATAAACGAGTGAAATGTAATTACGGAACATGAATTTTATGTACGTCACTCAAGAGACACAAAGTAGGTTGTGACATACTGAAGGCATACCTACATGAAATAATGCCTAAAAATCGGCGAGTTGATACGATTTTTTTTTTCAAGTAGAAAGGTCCGCACTTGCACACGAGCAGACCGCTACCCGCTACCCAGACCAGCCCAATCAATCGCAACATGTGAGAAGGGGTGGGCACGTGCGCATGTGCCGACCAATACTCTCGCTGACCTTATCAATCTGCATACTTTATATGCGTGGTGTCATTCAGCATACCAAAGTCCAAATGTGAGCGCTATCGGCCCAGCCGATTCCGAGATATGAAAAAGGGGTGCGCACGTGCGCACGTGCCGATCAATACCTTTGCCGACTTGTGAATTCTACATATAAGCATGTCATCATTCAGCATACTTGATATAAGCACTTTCGGCCCAGCCGATCCCCAGATATGAAAAAGGGGTGCGCACGTGCGCACGTGCAGATCAATGCTTTTGCTGACCTGTGCAATCTGCAAATAAACTTGGTGTCATTCAGCATACTTAATATGAGCGCTATCTGTCCAGCCGATCCCAAGATGCCAAAAAGGGGTACGCTCGTGCGCACGTGCAGACCAATGCCTTTGCCGATCTGTTCAATCTTCATATGTACATGGTGTCATTCAGCACACCAAATATGAACGCGATCGGCCCAGCCGATCCCCAGATATGAAAAAGGGGCACGCACGTGCGCACGTGCTGATCAATGGTTTTGTCAACCTGTGCAATTTGCATATAAACATGATGTCATTCAGCATACCAAATATGGGCGCGGTTGGCACAGCCAATCCCGAGATGTGAAAAAGGGGTGCGCACGTGCGCACGCGCTGAGGCAATTCGAAATCGTCCTAAGGTCACGGGATGTGTAGTGTGCACCCAGCCAAAACAACAAACAAATATTGAACCGTTTCCATTCAGCCGTTCCCGAGTTATGGTATGACGAGCTCTTTTGGAACCTCTCTCGTCGCACGTGGCACGTGCTGTAACAGGCACTCATGAGTGATATCAATAGCACAGTTCAGGGTAGAAAGGATGCAGCCCCTCCCCAAAGAAGACCGCTCATCAAACAGTCAAACCGTTTTGGAGATACATGTCGATAAAAGTCATTACGGCGGCCGGTCGAGCCGAAAAGTTCAATTTTCCCAACTTCTGTTACGTTCCGTAACGAGTACGGTGGACGCTGCCAGTTTACGGCGACTGGTTGCCACATTTCAACTTCGTCTACAAAAGTCACAATGCTTGGGGAATCTTGAGAAATCTCTAGCTCATTACGTCCGTAACGGTTACGGCGTCATTACGGATCCGGTGTGAACCACGCAATACTCAGAAATTTCCGTTAATCTAAGGAAAGACTACGCTCGCTTCGCTCGCTCCGTAATCATGCACATTCACCGAATCATAGGTTGTTACAGAACAAATGTTTCGGCAAAATCCGTCAGTTTAGCTGTTTGGACTCTATGGTACACAAGCCATAGACCCGAAGTCATATCTGAGACGAAGTTGGCGAATGAGCTTTAAAAAGCTATCGAATACGCTTTCTGTGTTGCTGTAGCTCTTATTCGTATTTTGCGGGTCGCTAAGGTAAAACGTTTACCAACGTAACGCATAAGGCATGCCTTCGGCCCCTGATCGAGGTAGAGTTTCGCGGAAGAGCGGAAATGCTGCCCGTGATGAGAGAAAGCTGATGATGCCCAATTTCAAGGTCTTGGCCGGGTCATCTTAGGTCAACGCCCAAAAGTAGGAAAAATCTGGCCGCCTGCTAGAACTTAGTGAGCCGTAGCTGTTATCGGGGTCCCGAGTACGAGTTCGATGTTATAGTCTTGAACAAAGATGATGACTCCATGCATTTTGGGTAGATCGGGTCGGGTCAGGTCAGGTCGACCATCAGGCTTCCTGCCGGCCATCTAGAGTGGGTGACTGACAACCACCAACGATAGCTTCGTAACATGTTACATAACCATCATTTATCAAAACTACTTGAAACGGTTCAAACGGGCGCTAAACTCGAAATCAGCCCCAATAACCACACTTGTAAGTGGAAGCAAATAAAACTCAAAAAAGTTAACTAAGGTCATCCATATTCGAATCATGGGGCCAATTTTTTTTTTAGAATAGGTGTAAAATTCATTAACTCGAGGTCACTGGAAGTTTCGTTGCAATATACTCCTTTTTGCGCGTCTTATTAGGAAAGCCCCAGAGGGATCCACCATCTGACCCCATTTCCCCTATGCAGGCAGGTCCGAGGGTAGCAGGGCTGAGGCTAGCCAGGTACCTCGTAGCTGTGGTATGACAGTTTGACATTTGTGAAAAGCGATAATGTGAACACATATATATTGCACAAACCGGTTTCGATATCACTTCATCAGTGTGCAAATATATAAATAAAACACACAAAATACAAAACGGAGACGAAATAGGTACAGCACGTGCTGTACCTATTTCGTCTCCGTTTTGTATTTTGTGTGTTTTATTTATATATTTGCACACTGATGAAGTGATATCGAAACCGGTTTGTGCAATATATATGTGTTCACATTATCGCTTTTCACATACCTCGTAGCTACTGATACGTCATCCGACGAATCGACTGAAACCATTATTTTGACAATCAGACTAACGCTTGGGTCAGTTTTGACGCGCTCGCTCATTTGAGGGATAAAAAGGGACTAAAATCATATTGTCATGCTGATGTTCTAGCCCACAGCTTATTGACCTATAAGCAATAGGGACTAGGGAGCTCTTGAAGCGATTCTGAATCTGACGTTGTATTTGTTGATGTTGCTGACGCCAACTTCCCTGACATGATAGCTAAAAAAAGCATACTCAGCATCGCCAAAAGTGGGGGGGTCGACCCCCCCCCGGTTCTGACGACTGGGGGGGTCGCGACCCCCCCGACCCCCCCGTCGGCGACGCCCCTGCAGTAGAGGGCTATTGTAGCGTAAGCCCCTGACCAGCAGCCTCCCAGTGGGCTGCTGCAGTGCTGCATTATCAGCCTCAAACCAGCACCCACTCGGCGCGCCGGTCCGACCGGCGTCAGCTTGTCGTCGGTGACGCCACCGGGCCGCTCATGAGGCCACGCTCACCGTCCATCATCGCGGCGCGTTACCCAACCGACCGACCGACCCCGACCTCCGGTCAGTCGCGCCCCGCCCCGCCCCTCTCCTCTCCCCAGAGACGTCCCAGCGCGCTCTCGGCTCCGCGGCGGCACCCTGAGCTCGCGGCGGCAGCGGTTCTCCCCGCTCTCCCCACCGGCGGTTCTCCGCTCGCTCTCTCCCCACCACGGGAGAAAGTGCTGCGGCGCTGAGGGCGGCCGGGGAGTGGGGGCGGGGAGGAGGTAACGCCGCGGCAGCCCCATCGCCGCCGCCGCTGCAGCGCGCTCCGGGCGCCGGCCGAACTGTAGTAACACATACCTACTCGACCAGTACCGTACCCCACACACCGGCCGCCACGAGCCATGTGAAAGCAAGGCGACAGAAAAACGGCAACCGATCTGGTCCCGGGGCGAATAATGGCTGTGAAGAGACAATCCCGCCGCGTTTGGAAAACAAGTCGGTCATGAAAACAATGGCAGCGGAATTGTTTGTTTACGCTAATAGCGCCTAACGGGCGGATCTTCCTCGTTTGAATCGAAAATGGGACACATAAAATTAACTTAACAATGCTTTTGTAAACTACAATCAGGGGAACCAAATCAGACTAGACATGAGTCAAATTGGCGATGCAGCAGATAAATCACGGCTGAAGTGAATATCTCCAAAAGAATGTCTGTTCTCTTTTCTCTTGTACATTTTTTTTTCGCGCCACAGTGGAGCGTATCTGCCTGTGCGTTGTATCCACTTCTGCGTGGGCCTCAGCGAGCAGTTCGTCGGGCGTCCGAATGTATCGTGTCCACAAAAACTCGCCCCGCCAGCCCGTTCAATCAGCCTGTCATCAGTGTCAGAGGCGGACAGACCGTGTGCGCCGGCCGTCTCGGCTGCCCACACTGGCTCACACATACCCGGGCGCGCGCCGCCGGGGCACGGATACGGTCACGTCTGACCAGACTGTCGGGCGGACCGTCACGCCATCGGTCGGTCGGCGCGGTCACCGGGGGCGGCGGGTTTGGGCATCAAACAGAGCGCACACAACAGTAACAGATCGAGGACCAATCTGAGCACCAGTTCGGTACCAATTCGAGCACCCACAACGCTTCGAGCACCAACAATAGCTCGAGTACCACTTCGAGCACCAGCTCGGGCACCAATCATACCACCGACACCCGTTCCAACACCAGCACTAGCTATAGCAACGATTGCAATGGTGACATTCAGTCCCCTGTGCGGCCCGCGCGCAACAAAACTACGTATTCCCGTGAGAAGGGTTGCTGGCCGGGGGGACTGTCCGGTTACTGTGTGGAACTTACCGGTAGTACCGCAGGCCAGACCGCCAGAAGTTGGTGTTTTATTAATGCAATGTGGGAACTACTCCCACACCTTGGTTTGACCGACCTTCACCTTTGTTTAACGTTGTGGCGGCGGCCGGCGAGAGTCACTAGGTGCTGTAATTCGCCAACACCTAGTTACGGAGCGAGCGAAGCGAGCGGAGTCTTTCCTTAGATTAACGGAAATTTCTGAGTATGAACGGCCGGCCGGCCGTGGGGACGCTCTTCAAAAGCTAATATCTTAGGAACGGGACATCCGATTGACAAGCGGTCTTCTTTACTGAATGTCACTTGGACGTAAAAGTTCTGTGGTGTGATGGCCACCATGCGTTCTTGCCAACCACCGCACGTGGCGCGTGGTAAAGTTGGACATTTTTTAAGAACCCCCAAAATTGCAACCTCAATAACGGCACAACGGTTGGGCCGATTGAATTGAAACTCGGTACACAGTTAAGTCTCCATCAGATAATTCATCTGCATGTGTTAAGGTTGGGGTGCTGCTGCACGTGCGCACGTGCAGGGGTCGTTTCCAGATCTCGAGAACGGCTGGACCGATGGCGCTCAAATTTGGTACACGGTTAGGGACCAGTTAGTAGGGTGCCGTGCACAAGTCAGTTGGGACCCATTTTGCACGTGCGCACGTGCAGGGTGCCGCTTCCAGATCTCGAGAACGGCTGGGCCGATTGTGCTCAAATTTGGCACATCGCTAGAGACCGGTTAGTAGGGTGCCGTGCACAATTCAGTTGGAGGTACCCCCTCGAAATTTCGCACGTGCAAGGCCCACCCTCTCGCTCGCTCCGTTAGTCGCCCCATAAGGCGTTATACTGGTGATTACTGTTGGGTAATCTATCGAGCACGTATCTCTATTTATAGGCAGGATATGAAGTATATGTATAATCAGTAGACTCAAAGGGACTATGAACGCCGTAATCGCCACGCCATATGTAGAAGGCTTTTGATGTCAATACATACATACATACATACATACATACATACATACATACATACATACATACATACATTCATGACGCTAGTGACTGTGAACTGGACAGGGCTTTCGGCGTCTGGGACCACACCTTTGTTTTGAGGGCAGATTTCTGCCTGAATGTGAGGATGTGAACAAAGGAACTGAGGCGTGTACTGTGTGCTGTGTAGTGTTGTCCCAGCCAATGACTGCGAACTGGACAGGGCTGACACTGACCGTGAACTGGACGGGACTGCGCATACCGTCTGTCAGTCTATAGGAGAGATCGGTCTATAGGGTAGTGGTGTGTCAGTGAATTAACCCCACTCACTGACCGTGAACTGGACGGGACTGCGCGTGCCGTCTGTCTGTCTATAGGAGAGATCGGTCTATAGGGTAGTGGTGTGTCAGTGAATTAACCCCACTCACTGACCGTGAACTGGACGGGACTGCGCGTGCCGTCTGTCTGTCTATAGGAGAGATCAGTCTATAGGGTAGTGGTGTGTCAGTGAATTAACTCCACTCACTGACCGTGAACTGGACGGGACTGCGCGTGCCGTCGGTCAGTCTATAGGAGAGATCAGTCTATAGGGTAGTTCCACTCACTGACCGTGAACTGGACGGGGCTGCGCGTGCCGTCCGAGCTGGCCGATGTGCCGTCGCCGCCGCGGTAGAGCGCCGAGCGGCCGTCGCGCTCCTCGAACACGGCCACGATCTGCTCGCGGTCGTCGGCCACGTCGCTGAGCCGGTCGTCGGGGTCGAGGAGGCCGCCGTCGGACGACTGCAGGGAGAGCACAGACACCCAGCAGTCGGTCGGCTGAAACGGAACACAAGACGTTAGTCCAGGGCACGACCTCAGCCCAACAGGTATAACAGCACTCACCACCTACCGCCTAACGTTCATCGTTCTACGTTCTAACATTCAGCTAACTCTAATTCACAAGATATAATGATATATCACGAAACGAACGATTAGGATGAATTGTTAATTTTAATTTGATTCTATGTGTGTCTAACTGCCTAGGCTGAGGAAGAAAGCCGCAGTGCTTTCGAAAGCTACCATAAATAAAAAGTACCTGGTGTTTCGAATATTCGTCCTAAACTCTAATTCACAAGGTTTCACAAGGTGCTGCGATGAAACACAGCCGCCAAAACGCAGCGACAAGAAAGCACCTCAGCAAACATTTACCTCGCACAAAATAAGACAGAGATCCGTCAAACAACTTCCTGATCACCCAATGCATCGTTCAATTACTAGATACAACGCCGATAGGGCCGTGTCGACAACAAGCCCGCTCCATCTGGCTCCGTTATGGGGCCGATCGGCCGGCCGGCCCAGCCGCGGTAACGACCCCGCGTCGCCGGGGGCAGCGAGCCGCAGACACAACAGGTGGCTGCCAGGTTAATGACGCTCTAACCCCGGCAATAACACGGCATTATACCCACAGAAGCACGAAACGAACCGGGTTCATACGGACCATGAAAACAGCCGGTCCCAGGTGCGCGCGGCGGACCTTTATCGTGCGCCGCTCGGTCCCGCTCGTCCCCTAGTGATGGGGGCGGTATCACCGGCCCAGATGGTAGTGTTGGTCAGAGACAAACCGGGACCGTGATAATGAGAGAGGGGGACAGTGATTAAACAATGGGTTTGGACCCAGTAGCTAGAAGCGTAAGCAGCAGCCCATATGAACAAAACGAGTACGACGCAGAACTACTCCTTTGCAGCCAGGCAGCACGTATTCGACTGGGAGTAAAGCATTATGAATATGCCGCTATTATTGTCACCAATTCATTCAATTTAAATTTATCCAGCTGCTGTCGCGGATAAGCCCAACGTCACTATATTCCCAGCGGAGCGACATCAAGTCATGACCGACCCGAGCAAAAGAACATGACAGCCAATGGCGCCGAGCCCGTACTTCTCTCGCATTAGGGACGGACATATACCAGAGCACACTGCATAGTGCAGAGTGACGACTGACGACTCTCAGTGGCCTGTATTTATTTACAGATGCCACGGGCCATGGCATCTGCCAGATTCGCTGCACCCACACAGTGAGGTCACCCAGTGTCATCTGGTGGAGCGGCGCCCATCAGGTTAGAGACGCCACCCGAGCCGATCCGAATACACCCAGTCCAGCCGTCCGGCCGTGTCCCTTTCAGCATCAACACAGTTATTGAAGTCTGCACAGAGGGTCGTTCCATGGCAGTCTTTCCAGTACTGATACGGATGTCTGTACGGAGATCAACAGAATGACAGTCTTGTCAGTCCATGACTTCAACGTTCACCGCCCTACTAATCAATCCACCAACGCCTATCCCACGACTAGCATAATATATCCGTCGGCCAACTATTCTTATACGCGTCCCTGTCAGAACAGAGTACACACTACACACAGAGACACGAGTGTCCACATGCAGACACGAAAGTCTACATAGCCACAAAGGTCTACACACGGACGCGAATGCCCACAGAGACGCGAGCACCCCTGCCCGGTCATCCATTGTGCACGACGAACAATGCGCCCGGTCAGGAGGCCATCGTGTCTCCGGGACGTGATCGGTGCCATCGGCGCGTCCGTCCAACCACATAAAGGGTCAACGGAGCGCCGGCGACCCGTGCTGGCCCGTGGATCGGACCGCACTCGGCGTAATGAACCCAGGCACGGACACACATCGCTAGTCGTGTGCAGCGGAAGAGAGACATGAAAACCACAACAAATAAAGAAACTACCTGTAGTGGCTAAATAAATCAACCAAATAAGGCGAGGAAAGCTCCCACCGTTAGCCGATGAGTTTATATGAGCCTTTCAACACCAAGCCTCAAGTCAGCAGACCTGACAATCTTTCGCAGGCTTGATTATCCCCTCATTATCTATCGCAAGCTTCACGAGCTGCACGAGCTGTCTGAGCCGCTCGGCCTCGGCGGGTCGCGTGCGGCCGCACCTGTCAGCCGCAGCGGTCGGGTGGGCGGGCCGGCTCGGCACCATCCGCAGCGTCAGACGGCAGCGGACCCACGGCACCGCTCGGCGCCGGCATCTGACCCGGGCCGGCCGGTCGACCGTTATCGCTCCGACTCTCCCACGGCAGCGGCACGAGATAGAGCACCAGGAGAGAGAGGCCGCGCCGGCGGCACTGGGTCGGCCGCGCGCCGCCGTCCCTGCAGCCGGCCGAGTGTTGAGGCAGAGGTCAGCAGATGGCCAGACCGGGCGGCGGCAGGGGTCAGCCGATGGCCGGCCGGCGCTCCCGTCACTGGTCGAGAGTGATGCTGCTGTGGACTCCGCGCTCCCCTGGATGACGTGACGTTACTCTCAAAGAGTAGGGATCCCGAATGACCAGCCCTCCGATGCCAGCAGCCCCCGTTCGTTGGTGCGAAACACAGCGCCGGCAGCGGCAGACGGTGCTCCGGACAGTTCATCGCACGGCCAGAGAACACGACCAGAGACGGCCAGAGACGGCCGAGAGACGGCCGGGAGACGGCCGAGAGACGCGGTCAGCGACAGTCACGCACGCGCCAGCCGACCGCTGGCCTGTGTCGGCGGCCCGGTTCCGTTTGTCGGCCAACAAACGTAGACTGAGGGATCCTAGGTTATTATTAGGTACATCTCCCGACGCGCTATGAAGGTGTGACTGTGGTGTGATAGGGCAGCGTCTTATTTATTCACTGGTCCGCCCCAGGGGTTTGACCTGGAGTCCTCAACGTGCACCTCCCGCCCCTCAGGCGTACTGTCCAACAGTCAAACGGCGTCCCGATGCTCCATCGGGGTCGCTCGCTCCCGAAACTCAGCACCTGCACAGCCCACTCTAGTGGTATATATGCGTTAATGACGAGGTTTCTGTGAAAACCTCTAGCTAATTGAGCTGGTGTTTCACGTCTCAGGCATTTTCGTACGCTGTAGATTCCTATCAGCTGTTGAATTTGCCGAAGACATTCAGAATGACAGAGCTGCACGCATTGTCCTCTATGTCGTGCAGTCATTCAGAAGTATGCAGAGCTTGCACAGGACAATTTCTTTGCAAGAGTTACCTACATGCAGTGACAGTGTACATTTCCTCTTGGGATTTGTCGAAGTCTCTTGTAGATTATACATCTTGCTAACTGCGTGTAAGGTTAACAACTCCAGCAGGAGCAAATAGTGAATGAGTGGAACTAGTAATACGGCGCAGAAAAGTAAAAACAAAGATAGGACATAGGTATGTGGCGGAGATAATCCAGGCCTGTGCGAGATTAAGTAACGCAAAAAAGCTTGTCTTTCAGAAGAGCATTTCAGCTTTCCTACCAACCAACCTACCAGTTTTCCATTCAGTTTTTATCAGCTCGATTCTTTTACGCCTATCGTATTTCTGAGCTCGTGATCAAGGCAGCTTATACTTTAGAAGCAAGCAAAGTCGATAAACACGAGCTCAGCTGAGAAAAAAACTAACCGAGGAGAAACGGGCATTGCAAGACCTACTACTCTTAATATTTCCTCAAATAAAATGGGACTTAAATGCTTTGAACGAACTGACGCAGTAATACGGAGTTCGCACTCGCAAGTCAGCATCAACTGGCCGTGCAAGTGTGAGCTCCTTGTAAGAGCTCGCACTAGGCATATTGTAACAAAGATTCTGATCTTCACCCTCCGATCGATAGGTAAATTGTTTCTCGGGATAATTAATTAGAAATTTAACGTGCCCACATAAAAGTCCGGCACGGTCCACGCCTCTCCCCAATCACAGCTGGCCACAACTGATCCAACTTCCACCGACCACATACACAGAGCAGCTTGAATCTGGGCTCCGACCACCAGTAATCAGAGTCCCACAACCGAGCTATCAAATACAATTATGGGATATTTAGCTGCTACTGGCCACATGCTCAACTGTTGTGATCTAGCAGAGGTCAGCAGACAGCAGCACCTGGTGCTCAGCATCCATATTTTCATTCAGCTGCCCAAATGCTGAGGATGCTGTATGCCAGTGTATGTAGTGGGCCAAGTTAAAGGGACCCTCCCACCTTAACATTAGATTTGAGTTGAGATAGCCAAAATGGGGTCCCTGGCTCACAATTACCGGTTTCGGCACTCACAACATCGAGAAATGCCTTAAATCGGAAATATTGAATTTCAAAATTGCAGCATTTTGATTCAGAGGGGCTAATGCTTAGGAATACCCCTCTGAATGTGTGACGTCAGCGCAGATGTCTAACGATTTTTAAATGCTTGACTAAAACGTTTTGTAGCACGCGGTGGTATATGTTATTTGCGCGCAACATCTGCCGCAAACGCCGCACTTCTAAAATAAAGTCGCTAGAAACAGCGGAGATCCCAAAAAAGTAAACAAAAGTAAAAGTCTAATATCTTGAAAACCGGTGAATATTTTTCGGTGAAATTTGGTAGATATTCGTTTTCGCTCTTTCTGAACCGAGCGACATCACTTTCATACCAATTCATAAACTTTTTTGAAGGTGGGAGGGTCCCTTTAAATGTCATGCTGCATTTTCCTTATGATGACCAGCCATAGCATGCTGCAATGCCATGACCATGATGCAGTGTGTTGGAAAAATAATAATAAAGGAATGAAAAATAAAGACAAAAACTACATTTTAATCAATATTTCCTTTTAAAATAAATGCACATTTAGTGATGAAAACAATAAACAAGAGCATAAATGACCCATGCTTGTGACTTGTGAGTAAATGAAATATACATGCCTTCTATATCTGCATACAAATAAGACAATTAGGCATTTATCACCTAAGAACTTGTAACAGTTTGTACAGTTGCTAAACTTTTTGCAGCCACTACTCTATCTTGATGCAAACTCCAGCCTTCTAGAGAAAAGTGTTCTGGTAGGTAGGTGACTTATAGCTAACAACCCTTTCAGAATTGTAGTAAAACACAATGCTCTTCAACAAATATAAATTGAGTAACATGGTGCAATATGACTAGGTGACTATGAAAAACATGAATATACCTATTATGGTGTGTCTTCATCTTCAAAATGTTGATCTGGAATTGAATTAGGGGAAAACCCATGACACATCAGCTACAAATCATGCTTGATCATTTGAGCATGTTAGATTGCCTTACCTTTCCCGTTGCCTTTTTGTAGCGAGAGGCAGCCTGGAGCATGAGGTCCCGTACTGATCCATTTCCATCTCCACAAGGGACGACCACTCGTACACCACTGAAGCACACTGTCACTTTCATGGTAGAGCTACCACTTTCACACTGTTTTATCTTTGGTTTTAGTGAAAAATCATCATCTTTCACTCTCCACATCTGAACACCACAGAATCAGTTTTATCACACAATGGAAAGCATTAACTTCCAATTGGATCCTGGGTCTGAAAAAAGAAATTCAAAGTCAGTGACGTGATGTTGTCGTGTCAAGCATTATGAATATTGACTTTCACTTGAATGATTTTATTTTGACTTACTTTTACCATTAAATGATATGCAAGGCATCTAGTATGGCTGCACGAGAAGAGCTCACCCACACAATGACAGTGATTTGAATAATAATGCACAAGCCACCACATTCGCCTCAAACAGTTTCAAATGCCTCATTCGCTTGTCACAACACTAATACAAGAAAATCGACCAAATTATCATTCCTCACAGACAGAGAAGCAAACAACCGTCGAACAGCTTACCTTCATGGTTGAATCACAAGTTCTCCGAAATTCCCACGGCGGCCATCGCTCATTGAAATTCCCCCTCCGGCAGGTGGTCGCCGATGTACTGATCGAGCTGCCATCTGCTGGCCAGTAATGAAGCGGTATATGAATCGCTGTCCGCTAGATGTCAAATCACGCTGTATTGCTCTAGATTCAATCTAATAAACGTGCAGTAAATTATAATGCGCAAGCCATTGGCTTGTGCTTCACTACATTCTAGTTTAACTGAGCGCGGATATCAATGTCTTTTCTATTTATTTGATTTACTTTAATACGCTTTTCTTTGTTCATGAATTAAGCTCGATCACTGAAAATGTACGCATTACGGATTGCCTATTGAACCACTCACCGACCCGACCATCGTAGGTTGTGTTTCGCAGTACTGGTGGATCGAAGGGGAGGGGGGCCAAAGACCCGAGTTTTAACATACCGCCTATGGCGGTGCTTGGAAAGAAAGGGGTCATTTCGGTCATTTGCCTCCCCCCATCAAAAAAAAAAAAAATGTCCGGCTGGATCCGCCAATCACATGACTGCGTCAGTGCGTCATAGCCTATGCATAGGTATTTAGCTACCGGCCTTCATGGAAGTCAGGTGTAGGGCGTCATGCAAATCTAGGCAGGAGTTAGTTGTGACCTTGTTTTGGCTCTGCTAACCTGATATTGCTCTGAAGCTCTTGGGGGAAAAGAGAGTTAAACGGCTTCCCGGCTTCGCGCCGGTTAATCGAATGACCAGACTACCTACTGCAGAGCAGTGATATGAAGCAGAAGCGACATGCCATCCTTTAGCTTATGGAAGTCCAACAAGTCAATAAGTCATTTATTCTGGAACTACGTGATGCGGTTTTTAGGTGAATCGGTGGACTATTATTCAGCAGTTCTGTCAAGAAGCTGTAATAATTCAACTGTTCAAGGAGTCTCTAATTAGACTAATTAGTGTCCCTATGCTGTTCGGACTCTGGGTGGATGTCATGGCACGCCCAGCCGTCGGTGGCCTGTATGGTGTCAATGTGCCCACCATTAGTCACAGAGGCTGTTTCCGCTCGCGGTGTAGGTATCAAGTCTAGGTAGGTATGACATGTCACATGAAAACGTGCATACCTACCTATTGATTATTGAATGTTGGACGTTCTACAGTTAAGAAATGGTTAATGTACCTGATAAGCGAATGACCTGATAAGCGGAACAAGCTCGTCATTATCCACCTAGATTGGCCGTTACTGTTTGATAGCGAGCGTTGGTAACGAAATAAATAAATATAGGAAGGAATGTACGAGTAGGTAATGAGAAAACGTTAATTAATAGGAACGCACTTATAGGTCGGTGGATTGAATGTAACTACCTACGGAGGCATAATTAAATGACAAAAGATAGGTAGGGTGGAATGGTTTATTGTGTGACAGCGATGTGATCTTTCATAACAAACGCGAAATAAGTTTTAGCACTAAATGGAAAGAGGAGAGAGAGAGAGAGAGAGAGAGAGAGAGAGAGAGAGAGAGAGAGAGAGAGAGAGAGAGAGTGAGAGAGAGAGAGAAGAGGAGAGAGACGAGGAGAGAGAGAGGAGAGAGCGAGAGAGAGAGAGTGATCAGAGAGAGAGGAGGAGAGAGAGAGAGAGAGAGAGATGAGAGAGGATGAGAGAGATAGATGAGAGAGAGAGAGGGGAGAGAGAGAGAGGATGGAGAGGGAGAGGAGGTCAGTTGCCGTGTCCTCCGGCCGCGGAACGGTGGCCACCGGCCCGTCCGGTCCGTCCGTTCGTCCCGTTCCGGTCGGCCCGGTCGGCTCAAGGCGTCAGGTGTAAGGGCTGACTTCCTCGGCGCCGCTCTGTGACGTTTGACGGTCTGGAGAGCCGCCACACCCGGCCAGGAGACAGAGCGGACAGTGCGGCGGCGCTCACCGGACCGGGAGAGAGAGAGGTCCAGCGGCACGGGAGGGACCTGCTCACCGGGAGAGACCTGCTCACCGGAACGTGAGAGAGGCTCACCCAGCACGGGAGAGAGTTCATCGCCACGTGAGAGAACTGCTCACTGGGAGAGACCTGCTCACCGGGAGAGACCTGCTCACCGGAACGTGAGAGAGGCTCACCGACACGGGATATACCTGCTTGCTCACCGGGAGAGATCTGCTCACCGGCTCGTCGACACTCCGGTGCTCCGAGTGAGGCAGCTGCTCAGTGCTCAGTGCTCAGTGCTCACAGTGCCGGCCGAGAAACGCCGCCGCGTCCAGAGCAGTCGTTCACTGCGTTTTGGGAGCTTCTCAGGGAGTCAAGAGACCACCGGACCCAGAGAAGCTGCTCAACGCGGGACGTCGAGGAGAAGCTCATCGCACCTCTGAGAAGTATTCCGGTCTGAGAGTGGGACAGAGTTTGTTAAACCTACCTACCGATACCGAGTGCCAAAGCTGGCCAGTTTATTGTGTGCTAAGAAGTGACGTTTGAACGTTTCCCGCCGAAGTTCACGGGTGTGTTATTCGCCTGAGATCTGATATTCGGTGGAGAAGAGTCGACTCAGGGTCGTATCGGACACAAACCGGCTCCTCTGCCCGTGGCACGGCTACTGCAAAAACTAGCAGACGGCGCCACTCAACTGTGGATAACGTGCCGTTCGCGGTTAGTGGAAGTGCTGTCAAACAGTGTACCGACTGTGGAGACTTTTCACGTCACTGAGATCGTCTTGTCCTAGCATAAACGCTATATCAACATTGAAAGTGGGCATACACGGTGTCAACCTTATAGGTGAATTTGCCTGCACTTTTGCTGGATCTCGACGTTTTATCGGGATTCGAGTAACGAAGGAAGGAAGCAAGCGCAAGCGACTGCGAGAGACGGCATAGAGACGACATGTTTTTCTTCAGCTTCCTGTTTTCAAGAAGGTAAGTAGGCATCCCATGTGAGATAAGTAAGCAGGCATTCACGGGTAGTATGCCTACCTACTTCCAGGTGGCTCATGGCTGTTTCACTTCGCCGACCGACTGTGACCTTTCTCAGTTTGATGCTTTGATTGGTCAGCCGATGTGTCCGCCTTCACAGACAGTTTGGTTGTCGGGTGGTGCATGCTTCATTTGAATTGAAAATCAACGTTTTAAAATCAGAAATCACTTTCTGACGTATACATTCTATTCTCCAATAATCCCAACTTTGGTATGTATGCCTAATAAAAGAGTTGCAACTTTATAAACGTATCGTTTTAAAAACTTCAGTGAATTGAATTGAAAATCAACGTTTTAAAATCAGAAATCACTTTCTGACGTATACATTCTATTCTCCAATAATCCCAACTTTGGTATGTATGCCTAATAAAAGAGTTGCAACTTTATAAACGTATCGTTTTAAAAACTTCAGTGCCGAATTAAAATGAAATCGGACTTACTCCACAAGAGTTCGTTGGGTCGGAGCTTTCGAATTGTATTACAATTCTTCGTCAGCGAGAGTCGTATCGGATGTTAAGATCGAATCGAAGGTACAGTGCGGATCGAACAAAATATGGGTCGGACAGTTTTTTGTTCGATCCGCACTGTACCTTCGATTCGATCTTAACATCCGATACGACTCTCGCTGACGAAGAATTGTAATACAATTCGAAAGCTCCGACCCAACGAACTCTTGTGGAGTAAGTCCGATTTCATTTTAATTCACAATTCATCTCCACATCATGTCTTTAAATGAACTTCAGTGCCCTTCCATGAACTATTCTAAAACAAAAATGGTTTGGTAAATTTCACAAAGTTTCACAACGGCTTTCATCGACCGTTTCCTTGACGTCAGCTAATAATTCGTTTGCTCGGTCTAGAAAGGCTTGAGGTTTGTGTTTTCTAAACTATAGCTCAAAATTGCTTTAATCGGAAGTCAAGTCGTAAGTTGTTGTAAGTCAAGATGGAAGTTGTATGCATATAGCTTGAATTGCCGATTCAGTCCGACTCAGAAATGAAGGGACCGGCGAAATTGCCGAAATTGCCGACATTGAAATTGCAACATCCCTTTGGCCTTATTATCACACGCTTGAATGATTACAATATCTATGGTACACATCCACCGGGTGATTTGCTCTCTGCTTGGAGAGACGATTGATGCCGGAGCGCGACGGAAGGCCATCCGAAGGTCGGCGGGGCTCCACTGGGGGCCGGCAGTCTGCTGTTCAGCCTCATATACCTACCCACACGCCTGTACCGTCCGACCAAGGCTGCCCAACCGTCCTCACACAGCAGCCGCCAATTCCAGGCTCGATTTCGAACGATACCAGAGCGCTATAATCGCTCCCGGTGGACTGAAATTAATTAGTTTAGCTGAGCGTAAGGAATAGTTGGATATTTGGTGCCTAGCACAAGGACACAGCTAACACGTCTATGATTCATGGTGATATGTGAGTTATCAGCACTGGCAACTGCTATTTAGATAAATATCTTTATCTCAGGCTCTCCCTTATCTCCAGCACTGGTGGCTTCCGGCCCAATCCAGCTATCCTCCGCGGTTGGCACGCGTCTCTGAGTCTGGCCGAGTCCAGGTATCGATCCTCGCTCCTGTTCGGCCCCGCGCACCATCTCTCACATACACACACGCCGACAAAGACACAAAGACCTGGGATAGGACCTCCGCTCCGAAACCGATGCAGCGCTGACGACACGGCCTTGTGGGCTTTGTCTGATTTATTGCGAGGGCGCGACCGAACCTTGAGTTTGGCGTGACCAAAGAAAATAATGACAAACAGATGGCGCACTTCACAGGAGTTTCATTTGGATTAAGCGTTTGGAAAAGTGAAAAATTATGCATTAAAAGTGATGCTCAAGCTGTAAATATGACACATTGTCTTTCAATTGCTTTAACTCTCGACCGATACGAAGGAGAAAATGAACAGTGGTCTACATATATACAAGTCATTGCCTATCTAAGCGATCCAATTTGCATTTTACACGCAACACATCTGAGCCATAAAAATCACAACACATGCTATCTGACCACCCAGATGGGGAAGAAGTGGCCGACGCATTTTCGTCGAGATTCCTTCGTTGATGCGATGGTGCTTCGGCGACGGTTGATCGTCGGCGCACCCTCACACCCGTCACTCCCCGGCCGTCGGCGCCCTCTCACTCTCGGCACCTTCCTCTCGGCTGGCAACAGACGGACGTTCAGCGCCACGTGCCGGCTGCGAGCGGTCTGGAAAGTCGACGGTCTCTTTTGGGCTCAGCCTGTTATTGTTCTGTTGACCTGACCGACACAACTGGCATTTTGACCTTTCAGGAACGTGCTATGCACACATGCTTGCAGTGATAAGAGCAGATTAAACAGATTTGGCAGTTTTAGTTCGGAGTACAGAGTAAAACATAAGTTTTGTGAGCATTGAGAATAATTAACTCTTATATTTAACCAATGCTAGTATTTATTTGGAGTCAACTGAGAGCCATTGACAATGACACTAAAACTTACAAGTCAGCCAACTTCAACTCAATGACTCAGACAATTTCTACAGTTGATGTTATCCACCCTCAAGATAAAACGAAGAAAGGCTGGGAACTGGAAAGAGACGAGCGGGGTGTAGTGAAGAAGCAGAGGGCAGTTACCTAATTTCCCGGTTCCCACGTCTAAGTGCTCTAAAAACCTCCCCGTGCCCGGCGGAATGGTTTCTCGGCTCCGTTTGTCCGGCTCCGTTTGTGTTTTTATCGTCATCTCAACGAGCTGTGTCCCGTCTATGCTACACGTCTCCGCGCCTTCCACGCTGCCCGTCTCTGTCCCCACCAGACTTCGCCTGCGTGTCTTCTGTGCACCATTTGTCTCCCATTCCAGTGTTGTCTTCGTCCCAATTGCATTCTCGTTCCGCGTCCGGTTCGGTTTTCGTCTGTTGTCCTTCCGTTTCCGCCAAGTCTCCGTCTCGTCACTCGCCGTATCCGTCTCAGCTTCTTTCCTGCTTGTCTCTTTCCCATAAACGTCTCGTCTCCCTTATATCATGCCGCCTCGTTCACGCACCTCGCTCGTATATCTTCTCTTCCTCGTCAGTCGTCTATATTCCCTTCCCGTCTCCATTCTTCCACTCTTCCATGCCCGGTTCCACCTCGTTCTCTTCTCTCCTCCATCTCCGCGTAGTCTCCCCTTCGTCTCCGTCTTGTCTCTCCTTCGTCTCCGTCTCGTGTCCTCCTCGTCTCCGTCTCGTCTACCCTTCTTCTCCCTCTTGCCTCTGTCTCCCATGCGCGCGTGGCCCACGTGGCGCTCTGTCGCTCGGCCGCACTCAGCGCGTTTCATTCTGCGCGGCGGCTGGAGGCCGTGCCGCGTCCTCCATCGATTGTGAACCGCTGGGTGCGCGTGTGACCTGGCCTGACCCCGCCGGCGGCCTTTGTCGCGTCGACTCCGACGGAGCCCAGGATAAGCGTGGTTCCGTCGAGCGCGCTCAGTGGTGGCCGGGAGCCGGTCGGGGTGGGACGGTCGCGCTCGTCGATGGAGCGTCAGGGACCGGCGTGCCAGCAGTGCTGCTGCGCCTGCTGCTGCCGCGGCTGGTGAGTGACGGCAGCGGGGCTGAGGCGACTGAGCTCGGAGTGCGGGTGTCGGAACGTCACAGGTGATTCAAAACATATTCTCAATGATGTGTTGACGTTATTTGATGATGGTTGTTCAGGTGTGATATCTTCAAGTGCCTGAAGTCAATCGGACTTATTTGGTGAAATGAAGAGTACGGTAAACGGCTGATATACGAGAACTCGTAATGTGGCTGATAATCAGGAATGTATTTTTGGCCAAGGCTGCTCTTGTGACACTGACAGATTTAAGTAAATCTAATAATTTATCGAGGCTGGTCAGCGATCAAGAGGTACCGCGCTCCACGGATATATGTCCTTTGTACTCACGAGTTGAGGGACGATGTCGCCTGCTCCTTTATTCCGAAGCTGTTTGTTTGCACGTCACTAATGGAAGAGCGTATCTTTCGCGTGATCTTGGATAGCAATTAGCTTTCCTAGCCTGTGTTACAATTTTGAATGCCTTTATAAACCTTGACATTGCATATATGCTTTCAACAAATGATAACGGAAGAGACGAGAGAAGTTGCCATAAAGATACCAAAGTATCTATTATAGGGATTCAGTGCTGCACGAACATTCGTGATACATAGATATAGCCCTTATATCATTTTTTGCTCATTTGAGCCCGGTTGACGCCTGAGTCAGTGTGATCAGTCGATACTTTTTGTATGTTTGCTTGACGGCCTGCAGGATGGTTTTTGCTCGCATGACCACCGGGTGTTCCAGTGCCGAGTGCTCCAATACCCAATCATCTGTGCCTTTCGCCAAACAAAGAAGTTAATCGGCCTGTCGTGCCTTGACCCCACTTCTACTTGGCCACAGTCTGCGTGGCTTAGATTGCGGCAGAAGGAGCTTGTCTTTTTATATTTTCCCGATAGCCCGCGTCTTTGTTGAACCATTAAAACGTGCCAGTCCAAATGTCCCTTCACAAATGTGGTAACCATTAAGGCTCAAAGTGTACCGAATCTGCCGATGCTTACTATGACAAGCCCTGTTTAGTTACTTTTTTGCTTTATCAGATGCTATCTGTCGTTGTTTTTGGGATCTACCCTCCTCTCTCTATCCTCATAATTTGAACTCTCTCCCTTCCTCCTCAGCAGTCGCCGCGGCTCCCGGGGCGGTTCGGACAAGCCCGACTGGCCGTCCACCGGCTCCAGCTCCAGCAGTCGCAACAGCTCCGGCTCGACCGGCGACGAGCCGCAGGGCGAGCTGGTGCACCTGCGCGAGCTGCTGCAGGCGCGCGGCGTACCGCAACACCTGCTGGAACAGCTGGCGCCGCCCGCCAGTCCCAGCCGGCACCGCAGCCACGCAGAAGGAGGTGAGCTGCCCGCCCACGGAGGGAGATATGTGTCATCAGGGCTTTTAGGGAGCGATTGTGCTGTGTCATTCAGAAAAGGAACCGTTACTTTGAGCGGATTTGTGTGAGGTTGACTAATGTAATACTTACGAAAACGGTCTATTCATAGCTTGGTGGGATTCCATCTACCATACGTTCTGTGAACGTATAAAAAGTCATTTGGTAAAACAATTCATTTGAGCATTAGCAAAGACCGTCGATCGCTAAAAATGCTTTCCATTTTACCCTTACCTCCTGCTGCACTGACCGTACTAACCGCTGTGCGCTGGGCCCGGCTGCAGGCTGCAGGATGTACCAGCTGCTGCAGATGCTGCAGTGCTCGGAGGACGAGTCGCTGCAGCTGCAGGCGGTCGTCGAGCTCGGTCAGCTCCTGGTGATGGCCTCTGAGGACACGCTGGGCGCCTTCCCGGCCGGCAAGTTCGTGCCGCCCATCACCAGACTGATACAGGCAGACCGTGGCGACGACCTGGTACGGACCATCAGATAGAGTTTGACACAAGCGACGTTTATAATCGAGCTGAAGATACATTCTCAGCTGGAAGAGGCTTTATCTACTTTGTGCATCAATTAATGACCTTAAATATTAATCATAGTGGCATTACTTTGCTATCCTAAAAAAACATTTCTAACATTAAAAAAATATTTGATGTTTACCCTTATCTAGGTAGACTGGTATCTATGACCTAAAGGAAATCACCTCAGAAAACATGCACTTCCTCAATCAATGATCACGGTAATAATCCTATATATACGTCTCACAATATCTGAAATATAATGTTTCACTTATCCCGTCGTCAGGTCACACAGGCGTGTCGCACGCTGACCCACCTGCTGGAGCTGGTGCCGCACAGCTCGGCGGCAGCTGTGGCAGCTCTGCCGGCGCTGCTGCAGCAGCTCCGAGCCATCTCCTCAATGGAGGTGGCGGAACAGGCGCTGGCTGCACTGGAGCTGCTCACAAAGAGACACGGCAACGCTGTCCTGCAGGCGGTAAACAAATGGAGGGAGGGAGGGAGAGGGAGAGGAAGAGGAGAAGGGAAGGAGAAAGGGATGGGTAGAGGGAGAGGGAGGAAGAAGGAAAGGGAGGAAAAGAGGGAGAAGGAGAGGGAGAGAGGGAGAGAGGGAGAGAGGGAGAGAGGGAGAGGGAGAGAGGCTCGGCTGTACTCCGGCACAGTCTATCTCACGGCGCTTACTGCGGCACAGTCTATCTCACGGTGTTTAGCTGTACTGCGGCACAGTCTGTCTCACGGCTCTCGGCTGTACTGCGGCACAGTCTATCTCCCGGCGCTCGGCTGTATTGCGGCACAGTCTATCTCACGGCGCTCGGCTGTACTGCGGCACAGTCTATCTCCCAGCGTTCGACTGTACTGCGGCACAGTCTATCTTACGGTGTTTAGCTGTATTGCGGCGCAGTCTATCTCCCAGCGTTCGGCTGTACTGCGGCTCAGTCTATCTCACGGTGTTTAGCTGTATTGCGGCACAGTCTATCTCCCGGCGCTCGGCTGTACTGCAGCACAGTCTAACTTATGGTGCTCGGCTGTACTGCAGCGTAATCTACCTCACGGCCCTCGGCTGCACTGCAGCACAGTCTAATACACGGCGTTTAAGCTGTATTGCGGCACAGTCTATGTATATCGAGGCGCTCGGATGCATTGCGGTGCAGTCTAATACACGGCGCTTGATATGCCGAAATTCGCTGTAGTTGTAGCATATAAGCGAAGCGCAATTTATCAAAAGCTGCACCGAGATGGCTGGTGCCAGCTCATGACGATATTGCTTAAGGACTGACGTCTCTGATGTGGTACACCGCATGACATATCGTATCACGCTCTGTCCACAGGGCGGCATCACCTCCTGTCTGGCCTTCTTTGACTTCTTCTCTGCGGAAGCGCAGCGCGCGGCGCTGTCCGTGACGGCCGGCTGCTGTCTGTCCCTGACCAGCAGCGAGTTCCATCTGATCAGTCCGCACCTGTCCGCCATCGCCAGTCGACTCTGTCACCAGGTGAGTCATCTGAGTCAGTCGACTCTGTCACCAGGTGGGTAAACTGAGTCAGCCGACTCTGTCATCCGGTGAGTCAACTCAGCCAGCCGACTCTGTCACTAGATGAGTCATCTGAGTCAGCCTATTCAATCAACCGACTCTGTCACCAGGTGAGTCAACTCAGCCAGTCGACTCTGTCACCAGGTGAGTCAAATGAGTCGTCGACTCCGTCACCAGGTGAGTCAACTCAGCCATCCGACTCTGTCATCAGGTGAGTCAACGTAGTCAGTAGACGCATTCTCTCAGAATATCCTTGAGCAATGTGTTATGATGACGATACTTTAATCAAGTTATTAAGTCACATTTCTTCAACAGTTAAAGGCTTGTTAGCCGCTGTATCAAGCCAAAATGATTTCTAGCGGTAATCTTGCTGATGATATCGATGTTTACCCCTGAATGAATCTGGAATTTCAAACATCTGATTGCCTTTACTAGGAAGGAATATTTTATTCAATTCATTAAAAAATGTGTCCACTGTTCGTCCTTCGAAGGCACCACCGATTAACTCGCCATCTTACTCCGTTCAAGGACCGCCGGGTGGCTGAGGCTGCCTGCCTTGTGCTCTGCCGACTGTCTGAAACGTTCAAAGCCGACCGGATCAGGGTGCAGACAATCGCAGACAGCGGACTGGTGAAAAACATCCCACAGCTGGTCAGTCCTCAGCTATTTCTGAAATACAGGCTTCCGGCGCAAGTTTGACGAGCGTATTATCTTTCCTAATACTTCGATAACGATGCATCTTCTTAAGAAAATGCGAACATTAAAAAGTAGTTCAAGCGGAAGTTGTTATAATCATGCTGATGGGCCCTTTGATAAAGTTACTCGTTAGTAGTTCTACATTGAAAGAATGATAAGTTGCCTGTTTTGATTATATTACTAACCTAGATAAGCGTCAAACTAGTCATTGAAGTTAAACAGTTTCCCCTGCTGACTTCCCGCTCGCCCCCTTCTCCGCGATTCAGCTGGCCGGCAGTCCACCGGTGATTGGCAGCTCGACCTTCTGCGAGGTCACACGCATGCTCCGCCTCCTTTGCGCCCACTGTCCACCCATCGCCGTGCAGCTCCTCACAGAGAACATTGCCGGGACGCTGAAAAAGCTGCTAACAACAGACACTGGACAGGTGGGACCAAGTGACTGCGTATCATCACATTTAGTTTAAACCTAGATATTTGATTTGCTGCATAAAATAAAATATTTGTTGTGAGATTCCTAAAATAGCTGTTTACCTTTCGTTTATTACACATAAGATATTTCACATTATTTACATTCAGAGTAGATTTTTTTTTTGCTGATATGCCACTAAATTTTCGTTCACCCGACCCGACAGCCGGTGTCCCCGGGATCGTTCCGTAATTCGGAGGAGGTGTACTCGCTGGTCTGTCTGGTCTCCGAGCTGCTGAGATGAGATGATGAGATGAGAGATGATTTATTTGAGCATCCATATTTACACTTGTCGAAACATTACGATTGGCGTAGAAGCGCTATGGCGCTTAAAACGAGACGCCGCTCGAAACACGTAGAAAGCAGACAATAACACTTCTAATCGAACACTACTAATCACTACTGATCTTAATCAAAATGTCAATATTAACATAGCGAAGTCGACCCTGCCTTGGCCGAAGCGCCTGTCCCCGCCCCTACTCGCGCCATTGCTCTGTATTCCGAAATGGAAGTGCTGCTCCTAGTTCTAGCAGGCAAATCTCCGCGTTTTGAGTATATAGCTCTGGACGGCCATGGCGGTGTCATGGCGGGTAACCTTTATAACTCGCGAAGGCCCATTTAGCAGTGTTTCTATTTTCTTTTTCCGAGGAATGTTTTGAAAGTTCTCACTGAGAATTTCAGTTAACCTTTCGAACAATTCTTCTCGTTCTGTGCGAAAGAGTGGACAGATTAGGAGGAAATGCTCGTTGTTTTCTGTAGCAGCACCACAACTGCACTTGGCTGAATCACTTTTCCCTAATTTGAATCTGTGGTCTTTAAGATCTGATGAATTAAGCCTGAGTCGGGTGTGAAGCCGGTTTCCAATTTTGGAACCTGTGCTTAGGTAGGAGCTAGGTGACATGTTTATACCGGCATATGCATACAGCCTCTTTTTGAAGAATTTTTGGCTGTGTTCGGCTCGTAAGTCGTTGGGTAGTTCGTTCCAGATTCTTGTTGTTGTTGGGATGATAGATCTCGCGTAGGAAGCTGAGCGGACTGCTGGGATGGTGCGTTGAGTGGACTGTGTGCATCGCAGATTTCTCTCCATCTCTAGGTTTCTCGTTTTGGGTATGATGTCTTTTATGAAGTCCGGAACACGATCATCTAATGCTATCTTGTGATAGAGTTGCACTTTGTGGGCGCGACGTCTGTCTACTAGTGAGGTCCAGCCCAGCTCTTTCCGGAGGCCCGCTGTAGACGTCCTTCGAGGTGTGTCAGTGATAAGGCGTGCCGCCCTGTTCTGTGCTTTCTCTAGTCGGGACTTGTCAAATGCTGTCAGATGGCAATCAAATATTGAGTCGCAGTAGTCGAGATGGGGCTGGACATACATTTGATAGATTTGAAGTAAGATTTGTCGTGGAAGTAGAGATGCTATTGGGAAGAGAGGACTCATCGTGCGGTAAAATTTTGATAGGATGTTGTTGACGTGAGACTTGAATCTCAGATCAGTTGAGATTGTTACTCCAAGGTGTTTGTGGGAATCGCGAATGGGAATTGGTGAACCGCCAAATTCCAGGCACGGAATGTGTGTTTTTTTGTTACTAAGCGTTTGTTGGACTGTTTTTGTAGCATTAAATGTTATTATCCAGTCGTCTCCATAGCGTTTGATGCGATTTAAGTCGATTTGCAGTGATTTTTCAACTTCATGAAAATTATTAACATTGTGACTGGCATGTAAGGAGCTGTCATCCGCAAAAAATAGCATTTCATTGTTGGTAACGCTACTGAGCCCATTTAGATACATTATGGCCAGCAGTGGACCTAGGATGGATCCCTGTGGCACTCCTGCGGATAACTCACGCTGGGTGGACGTAGTTTGGCCTAGCTGGACTACTTGTCTCCTGTCACTTAGATAAGAGTTTAGCCAATCAAGTTGTGCACCTCTTATACCAAATTCTTTATCACATTTTGCTAGCAGCCCCTCATGCCAAATCTTTTCGAAATATCTTGATATATCCAGGTAAATGATTGTGTAATCCTCACCCGAGTCCATGGCTCTATATAGCCTGTGAGTTAGATAAGCAAGCTGGAGCTCTGTGTTGTGACCAGGGCGATAACCACTTTGTTTTTGTGTTAAGAGCGAATGACTGTGAATGTGCTCATATATCTGAGTGAACATAAGTTTTTCGAATATTTTCGATAGACAAGGCAGTAAGCTTATTGGTCGATATGATGCAGCCTCAGATGGGGAGCCCTTCCCTTTAAAAATTGGTTTAACTGTGGCTTTCTTCCACTGAGTTGGGTACCTGCCTTTTTGGACTGATTTGTTTAAGATTCTGGATAGAGGCTCAGCAATGTAAGCCGCTGACATTTTGATTAGTTTCGTCGGTACGCCGTCGGAGCCGGTGGCTTTAGACGAATCCAGCCCATTGATGGTCTTCAAAACATCTCGAGGTGTAATGGGAGAAAACTGGAAGGTGTGCTGAGTGCTGTTATATGAAGATTTGTATTCGCGTACGAGCTGTAAGTGTTTATCTGTAATGTTTATTTCTGTCTGGGAACAAAAGTACGAATTGAGGGCCTCGGCCTTGCGGTGGTCGTCACTTACAAGATCATTTTCGACAATCAGAGGAGCCATAATGGAGTTTTGCTTGAACCCCGTAACGCTTTTCAGGATTTTGTGGTATTTGTAAGGGGTTTTCTTGCTAGTGACAAGTAGATGTACTTTGTGTTTAATGGTTTCATTTTTGAGTTTTCTATTAAGGCTGGTTACAAGGTTGCGCTGAGATCGCCAGATCGACCAATCTCTTTCTGAGTTGTGACGTTGAGCAAGCTTGAATAACCGGTCTCGTTTACGCATTTCGCGCCTCAGCTCTGCTGTTAGCCGTCTCTGACAGTGGGCGTGTCGACAGGGAACGATTCCCGAGCGGTGACCGTTAGGCGAGCCGGGCCTACGCTGTGAATAGTGACACCCCATCTCCCAGACGGGCCGGCACCCCCCCCCCCGCCCTCCCGGCTGGGGCTGGGTTTCCGGTGCCGGTTCGTACAGCGCCGGCCGTACATGCGTCCAGTGTTAAACATAACCAAATCACCTTACATGACCTTGTGTATATTGCATATTGCCCATCATATATTGTCTTGTGCTCAGTGTGATATGATTTCCCACCTGACAACGATGCACGAGTTAACGATAGCTGTGCCCAGTCGTCGTATGTCATTTTTTTATATGCTTTAACGTTTCGGAGCTATCAATGTCTATCATCTCCGCTTTCTCGACGCATAGAGACGAAAGTATGCGGATGTACTTGCTCATCTCTCAAAATCAGTGTCATCTTGCCAAAAGTTCAGCCATAGCCCACATTGCACATTGTTTTATGTAAACTGTTCTCTCGCCACCCGCCGCCAGTCGAAGCGCCTTCCCCGTGCCCACAATGCCACCAGTAACTGGTACGCTCCGAAGCGATGGTGTTAACATCTCCGCAATTAATATCAACTCCATCACTGCCAACGAAAGGCTACAGGAGCTTCAAAGCTACGTTGACATTAACGATATTAGCATACTAGCACTATCTGAAACAAAACTTGACACCACTATACATTCCAGTCTTTACTCTCTGAAAGGTTTTCATGCGCCATTACTAAAAAACAGGACAAGGAAGGGCGGAGGAGTTGCAGTATATGTCAGAGACACACTACCTTTTTCGCAAATATCACATCTTGAGTGTGAGCTCTTTGAAACCCTATGGGTGAAAATCAAATTCCATAAAACGACGCTGCTGCTCTGCTCAGTTTATCTTCCACCGAACACCACTAGCGACCGACAATCTCAATTCCTAGATTACTTGTCTGACTGTGTCCTTGAAGCTAAACAGCATAGTCCCGATCTTCTGGTCCTCGTTGGCGATTTTAATGCTGGAAACTGCTGGCTGCCTAGTAATTCACCCAACCACTCCCCCATCACCACTTTCGAAAACAAACTGAAAAATATCACTGAAGCGTCAAACTTAACTCAAATTATTAACACAGCAACCCGCGTACAAGGGGACACCCACAACTTAAGAGATTTGATATTTGTAGACCGAACCGAACTAATTAAATCTTCAGGAGTTTTACCGGCTTTCTCAAACATCGACCATTTCCCTCTACTTATTTCTTTGTCCCTTCAGAAAATCGACGCTGACCGACATGTAACAACAACCCGCTGGGACTACTCAAATACCAACGTTGACGGTTTCATTAATACACTGAGAAACATAGACTGGAGCGCCATAACAAATGCCGACACCGATGATGCAATTGAAATGTTAACAGAAGCCATCTTGCATACTGCAGTAGCTCACATACCAAAGAAAACCGTAAAGATCCGCAATCACAAACCGTGGCTAACAGCTGCCGCCGCTGCCCAGCGCGGCCCTGTTCGACGTCGACCAGCTGCTCACCCGCCGTGTCTCTGTTCGGCGCTCCGGCTCTTACGACAGGGTGAGTCGCCACGTGAGAGTCGCGGGTCGATTATCAGGCATTTTGTTTGGTGCATTTGTGACCGTTTACAATATCGTTATTTTTCGATCATGAGTTATGTGCACTGATTGAGCTTACGAAAATTGACGAGCATGTATATAGGGCTCACTGGCACCTGCACCTGTAAATACATTACTAATGACTTCCTCATCAGAAGATACGTGACATCTTCATTTACTAGCGCTAGAATGCTCTATGAGGATCTTACCAATATAGAGTACGTATAAATAGGTTGACACAAATAAGTTTATTTTACCTAATAGTAATAAGTACATTTGTTTCCATTCAATAATAATTACGTAGCAAACATACTAAGAAACTTCTAACCTTGCCAAGTTCGTTTTAGTAACCCCTTTTCTGTCGTATTGAGCGAAGCCCTATCGCCGGTCACATCCAATGCGTGGTTTCCGCATATTTCAGGAAGCCGTTCAGTGGAGAGATAGTTCGGATATTTCGAGCACAAACGCAGTAGGAGATGCTTCCAATTCTCAGGTTCGTTCATTTAGCATCCGAAAATAAATGTTTGGATAACCTGCGAACAATAAGTCATTCCAATATAATAAATAATAAACCAACCACAATTAATAATTTATTGGCTGATGTTCTCATGCCGCTATAACGTAAAAAGGAGCATCATTTACCATTCTACATTGCCACAAATGAAAATACTAGCTCTTCACCTGCCACAGTCCATAGTTCAGCTTGCAATTATTAGCTACATCTAATTGTCTGATGTGATTTCAATCGGTCCCCATCCCTGTGACGACGCGCGGCTGTCCCCAGGCGGAGTCGGACCGGTCCGCCGCCCCGGGCGGGTCCAGGGGTGTGCGTCCCGCCGCCGACCCCCGCGCGGCGGTGCTCCGACCGGCCGACTGGCTGCCGCTGCTGCTCGACGTTTACGGCGCGGCGCCAGGCACTGCGGTGCGCCATGTCTGTCTCCGCGCCACCCTGCGCTGCGTTAGCGCCGCAGAGCCAGAGGCACTGAAGGTGAGCGAAAAAAAAAAACAGCTATAGGAAGCCAGCGAATATGTAGTATTCTGCAGCGTACGACTATTCAGTCTGTCTTGATCGGGAATGAGAATTACACTGAAGACAAAAGCATATTCAAACATTCATGCTACCGTTTTGGTAATATGATTACCTACATTTGATCAATATCGATAACAAATGGATTCTATCTGTCGAACAGCTTCCTGATATAGGATTAAGCTGATCAGGCTGACACCAATTCAGCAAACAGTGCAACAGAGTCCGCCGATCGTGGGCCATCTGTCTGACCCAGTGGCCCAATTGTGTTCGGACACTGATCGGTTTTTGTCCACGGACCAGCCAGAACTGGGTCAGACGGCTCGGCGCGTCCACGTTCTTTCTGCTGTCGCACTCCACCAGTTTAGCGAGCCAATCGGCTATCCTTCATTTGATCAACACGGGTCTTAATTGCGTCAACAGAGTTTTTGAAAGGCCGGGTATTGATCGCTTGGCAGGATGAAGCTACAAAGAGAAACATGTATATATATAATACCTAAATTATATTATATAGACATGATGCACTAAAACAAACTGTCTGGTTAACCCGCGCCGTGCTGGGGGGGGGGCGTTTTTACGCCCCCCCCCTCAGGTTTTTCGCGAATATCTCAAAAACGGCGGCGCGCAGCGCCGCCGTTTTTGGTACACGTGTTCCTACATCATTTCCGCACATGTTGTGAAAATTTCAGACCTAGGCCGTTCAAGGTCAGGTCACCAGGTCACGTCAAGTGACCTTACCTCAGAAAAAGTTCAAAGGCTCGCTATAGCTACACCGACTGAACGATCACTTTGAAACTTTCAGCGATTGATATGAGTAACAGTATGTATAAAATGTATATCTCGGATTTTTGATATCTGTGACCTAAGGTCAGGTCAATTTTGCGACCTCTCCATTATAAGTCAATGGGAGAAAATTGAAATGCGCCTCTTTTGGACGAATATCGTTCAAAACGCTCTCAAACATCGGTTCATAGGTAAACATGACACACTGAATAGGAAAAATGCACCTGTGACCCCTCTGTGTGCCCCTGAGGTCATCTCAGGTCATGAACGGTCGCCAGCAGTTTTTTGGCTATAACTTTTGATAGAGACGTGCTAGAGCGGTGAAAACACGTCAGATGTGTTCAGCTCGACGATACGGATCGACTGATATGCAACATGACCCTTTTCGGTCAGGTCATGACCTTGACCTGAGGTCAAATTTTCAAAATGACCTTTCAAGGTCAACAAATAGTTCATTCGACGCGTCTCGACGAGAGGAACACGATGCTGGCAAAAGTAATGTCATGGCGCTTATGAATCAAAAGTTATTGACGAAAAAACGTTTTTCGTAAAAACGGCTATTTTTGGAGTTTTTGCCCTCTGGAGGCTAAACCGTTGACCTGAGGTCAAATCTGAGAACATTACTCAGAAAGGTCTGTAAAAGGGCTATCGAATGCGCTTTTCCGCGGCGCTGTAGCTCTATCGGTTCCCGAGATAGCCGTTGGCAGTTTCCAAAATGTTGAAATAGTCAACATTTTACCTTTGGTGACCTCTGGTGACCTGACCTTTGACCTGACCCAAAAAATGACCGAAGTGTTTTCGTCCTTATTTTTGACGCTCTTTCGATTGCCGCTTACCGCGTGTCGCTACGTGGCCCAGGAGCCGAGTTAGACGGGGGGGCGTGAAAACGCCCCCCCCCCAGCACTCGGCGGAAAGTTCAGGCCACCAGCACGGCGCGGGTTAAATATAGGGGCACATCTTGCTTCAAAGGATTAGCTGAACTTTATCGCGTTTCGTAAATATATCCAATTGTTATCTTTTCTTATGCGCTGTAGTTTTATAGTTAGTGCAAGCTTGCATTTATATTGAACGCTCATGAAAACAGGCGATCGCATTTGCAGTCTTAAGACGTCCGGCGCCCCTCTGAGTAATCTTGCCTCTGACCACTCGCTGCGCGTCCCGTCTGCAGGGCGTGCTGAACATGCAGGAGCTGTCGGTGCAGCTGGCCAGTCTGCTGCCCTCGCCGGACGTGAAGCTGGCCGTGCCGGCGCTGCAGCTGGCAGAGACGCTGATGCAGAAGCTGCCCGATCTCTGTACCAGCCACTTCAGACGCGAAGGTGAGGGAGCAGATGAGCATAGATATGTGCGATCCTGAGGCTCGTAGCAGACTTCATTGAAGTTCCTATCATAGAGCTGTCTTGCTAACCTTATTTTGTCTAATAAACGGCATGGTAAATATCCATTTTTGGTTTTACTCAAGAGTGTAACGAGCTCGCTGCCGTGTTCCACAGACACACTCTGGTGCTGTGTGCGGTGTTTGATAACGAGATCGTTTTATTTCAGGCGTGCTTCACCACATCAGTCGTCTGGCTGTGGACGGCGACCCTCTGGACGAGACAGACCCGAAGGGGAACGGCCAGACTGCTGACACCACTGCTGACCTGTGAGTGAGCGACGGCCTGTCTGACTGCCTGACTGTCCCCGGTACTCAGAAATAAGACAAATAAATGTTACGTGTCACTGTCTCACTGATTCATTTTGTGATATATGTGCATTATGACTTCCCGTCTCGTGACTCGTTTGCTTCATGTTCTGTTTGGTAAATGCAAAGTGAACCCCATCCCTGTCTGTGCTTTGTGCCAGGAGTCTCAGGGACGCACTGAAGAGGAGGAGATCTTCCCGACGGGGAGCCCTCGGCTGTCAGAGACACAGCCTGGACCAGACGACCGCCGGCTCCGCGTCCGCATCTCCGTCACATACAGGTAAACGATCCCGTCAATATACTCAATACTTTAACAAAAATGCTCATAAACCCGTTAAGCACATTTCCTGGCATTAAGAACATGAATCTTGTAACTGACCAACTCCACGCAGCGACGGTAGAGCTCCAATACCGAGTCGGTATCCGCCGCCTGCAGCTGGCGCCGCCCCGGCCCGGTAGTTGAAGTCTCTGATGCTGTGCCGCAATACTCTGGTGTCGTGCGGAACAGTCGGCGGCATACTCATCTGGCTTCAACGGCCAACGCCGCCTAACCGGCAACCGCTAACGCATAGATTGCATCATGCGCATCAGTCGGAAACTGAACACTAGCAAGGTGTCACTGGTAATAGCACCAGGTAGGTACATTACGTTATTGCGTTATTGACCATGCCCTGCGCTCCGTTACAGGGGGTGCGGCCCGCGCGCTGGCCGCCGGAGGCCGCAGTCGGTCGGTCGGCGGAGCCGGGGCACCCAGTCGTCTGCAGACCTCCCTCCTGGCCAGTCTGAGTCCGGCTCGGTGGGGCCGCGCCAGTTCCAGCTCACCGCACGGATCTCACCGAAACTCACTCACCGTGAGTCAGCCACTGAAACTCAATTATCATTATTAGTTACGGTGGTTCTTGTAACGTTCTTAAGATATCAGATAACGTAAGACGATGATATGTATTCAGTAATGTCAGATAGTCAGATATACAGTACTGACCAACCCTAGCTCGGGTGTCTAACTCTACAACCGTCTGGCTGCCGCGCCCTCACTTGCCATCAACCACGAGTTCGCTTTTCTGCCGTTAGATGACAGCACGTCTCAGGACACTACACATTACAATACGCCACATCCCTTCTCCTGCGACAATGAGATATCGAGATCACGGACATGCTGGTGTCCGTACACGAACACACATGTGCAATGCACCACATCAAATGCTACGCAAAGCTACTGTGCGACGAAGCTATACCGCGGCACTGAAGGACTGAGCACTGTAACACAACTGGTAATCGCAAAACAGTATAAAGCACAACAAAATATTTACATTGCATACCTCTCATGACGCTTGGTCATTCTACCGTTTGCTGATAAGTATGCAGCCACATCCAGCATGCATTGACACGAACTGACAAGAACAGTGAACACGAACTGAACTGACGCGAACAGTGATTCATCTAACGTAATCGGACAGATAGGCGGGCGGGCGCCTTTCGCGCTGGGGACGGCGACTTATGACCGGCGGTGAGCCTGCCCCGGTCAGTGGTGCGTAAGGCGCATGGACGGGGGACGGCGGGAGCGGAGGAGATGACGGCACATCCATCCACGGTTCGCCAGGAGGCACGGGCGGGACGACGAGCGGGCGCACGCCCGTGCCGGTGGCGACGGGAGGAGTCTGAGGCGGCTCTGGTAACGCGGTGGGTTCCCGTGGCGGACCGAGCAGGTCTGGGTCCGAGTGATCACTCTGTACAGGCAGAGGGTCATTGGTGGCTAACAACTGGCGGCGGTTGCGACGATAGGTCACTTCATTCACGCGCACCCAGTAAGATCGCGGCCCAGCTATTCCTGTACAGACGCCAGGGGTCCATGTGCGCTGTCCAGGGAGGCGCATCCGAATGGGCTGACCCACGACCAGAGGGGTCAGGGGCTGCGTCCGACGATTGTAATATTTCGCCTGGCGCAGTTTATTGTCAGCGAGAACACTCGGGAGAGGAGTCGGGTACGCGGGAAGCAAGTTTGACCTGGGAGTAGGCAAAAACGTCCGACAGGCACGTCCAAACATTTTCTGTGCCGGCGACATGTCTGACCCTTCACTGGGCGAATTACGCCACGTCATCAGCGCCCAAAGGAAGTTTTCACCGGAGGCGATAGCCTTACGCATTAAACTCTTCGCCGTTTTCACGGCGTTCTCAGCCTTGCCATTCGACTGCGGATAGCCTGGGCTGGAGGTAACATGATCAATATCCAGCGAACGCAGAAATGCTTTGAACTCACAGCTGCTGAACGGTGGGCCGTTGTCACTAACCAGCGTTTCTGGAATGCCATAGCGAGCGAACTGGGTCGCTAGAGCTGAGGTCACATGTGTCACAGTAGTCCGAGTCAGGCGGTCAATCTCCATGAAGTTGGAGTAATAATCTACCAGCACGAGGTACATTGACCCATTAAGTTCAAAAATGTCCGTTCCCAGTTTCGCCCATGGACGGGAGGGGACCTCATGCGACAATAGCGGCTCGGCCGTCTGAGCCGGGCGATGGGCTAGGCAGGTTGGGCACTTCAGAATCGCTTCTTTTAGCTGGCTGGTCATTCCGATCCAAAACACGTTCTGCCGAGCAAGTCGCAGTATCGATGACAAACCAATATGAGTACGGTGCAGGCGCGAGATAAGGTCCTGCTGAAGAGCGCTGGGAATGACCACACACCTGCCTTTGTACAGCAGTCCGTCCTGTGTGAAAAGTTCGTCATGAAAGCCATGATACGGCCGGAGTGCGTCTGGCAACTGGCGCCGATGCTTCGGCCACCCTGCCAGTACCTGTTTGACGACCCGTGGGAGGACCAGATCCGACTGATACGCGGCCCGTATGGCTTCTAGACGCTCTGGAGACACCGCGATCCCACTGGACAACTCTAGGGATTCGGTCTCCATTGCGAACAGTGAGGATGGTTGCTGAGTTGGAGCACGACTAAGCGCATCAGCAACAGGAATCTCTGATCCTGGTCGGTACACAATGTGAAAGTTGTACCTCTGCAGTGTGAGAAGCATTCTCTGCAAGCGAAGTGGTGCGTCACTGAGTGGTTTGTTGTGTATCGCGACCAATGGCTTATGGTCAGTCTCGACTGTCACTGGCCTACCGTACAGATATTGGTCCAGGCGAGTGAGCGCAAAAGTAATGGCCAATAGCTCCTTCTCAATTTGCGAGTAGGCTCGCTCCGCTACCGTAAGGGAGCGCGAGCAGTACATGACTGGGTTTCCCCGCTGCAGAAGGACAGCGCCGAGGCCATGGCTCGATGCATCGCACTGCACTGTAGCCTCGTCATGTGGGTCATAGTATTTGAGCACTGGCGCTGTTGTAAGCAGCTGCTGAATGGTTTTGAATGCTGTCTCACACTGGGGGCTCCAGTACCAGTCGAAGCTGGCCTGTGTGAGCTGACGGAGAGGTGATACAGTCTGTGACAGGTTGGGGATGTAGCGGGCCAAAAAACTGACCATCCCCAGGAAGCGTTTGAGACTGGGCACATCCGTGGGGGGCGGATAGTCACGCACCGCAGACACTTTAGCTGGGTCTGGTTTCAAGCCGTCAGCCGACAGGACGTGACCCATCCATTTCAGTTCTGTCACTTTGTACCTGAATTTATCCGGGTTCAGACGAAGGTTCCTCTCACGTGCCCTGGCTAGAAATGCCGCTAGATTGCGGTCATGATCCTGTTCGGCCTGCGCACGCGTGTTGCCGCGACCAAAAACTACAAAATCATCAGCTATGACCTCCACACCCTCAAGACCCCTGATGAGCTCATGCATCATTCTCTGCCAAATTTCGGAGCTGCACTTCACGCCATATGGCAGCCTGTTCCAGATATAGCGTCCAAATGGCGTGTGGAAGCAGCACAGGCGCGCCGACCTAGCTGATAGCCCAATCTGCCAAAATGCACAGGATGCATCCACGAGACTGAATACTTTGGCTCCCGTGAGCCGGGCGGTTACCTCGTCCACAGTGGGTGTGGGATAGTGTTCTCTCCTCACAGCTCGATTTAGGAAACGGGGGTCTATGCATAGGCGAATATCCCCGTTCGGTTTATCCACTATCACAGGATTTGAGACCCAGTCAGTTGGCTCAGTGATGTGAGAAATGACGCCTAGCGTCTCGAGATCGTCCAGTTTTTTCTTAAGTTTCTCACGCACGTGCACTCTCACTCTGCGGGGAGCTTCCACTACCGGGATAGCGGACGGATCTGTCACAATTTCATAGTTGTCCGCCACAAGTCCCACGCTACTTTTGTCAAACACGTCATGATACTCAGCTTTGATGCGCGACTGACCGTCAGTCACACACCCCGACCGCGGTGGCCCGGGCGAGGGACGAGCTCCGGGAGGGCCATGACCCGGTTCGGTAGCGAGGTCACCCCCTGGGGTCACGGCCGGCGGGGGCGGGGCAGGGACATAGTCCAGTGGGTCACAGTCGCGGACGTCAATCAGGCCCAGCTGGACTGACGTGTTCAGGCTCAGTATGGAAGAGATAGCACTGTTCACAACTTTACACTGAAGGATGTGCCTACTCCGAGACACGGGATTAGTAAAGCACAGGGACCGTTTCCCCTCACATGACACGAGAGCGCCGTCATACATGCGCAGAACGGTATGGCACGGTCTCAAACATGCGCCCTGTGGATCGTCCGTGATACGCACGTAGTCTGTCCATGTCAACACGTCACACTCGGAGCCGGAATCTATCAGAAACGTTACCGATTTTCCCGAGGCGGTCAAAGTTTTGTGTGCTTTTGTGGGTGTCTCACCGGAATGGCCAGCTGTCGACAAAACGTCCCAGTGCTCATGTTGATGTGCACCTGACGCGCCGGGAGGCGGGTCGCGGCGCTGGCCGGCTGGCGGAGTCGCAGTCAGCTGATCGCGGCCGGCTGGCGGAGTCGCAGTCAGCTGATCGCGGCCGGCGGCGGCGGCGCCCACGGTGGCGGCGAGAGACAGCGGCCGGGCCGCTGGCTGGCGAACTGGTCCGCGCCCGCCAGAGCCGGGCGGGGGACGCCGGGAGCCGCAGATAGTACTGCATGCGAAATGGTTGGCCTGCCCGCAGACGAGGCAGGCTTTGCCCCATGCAGGGCAGCGAGATCGAACCATTGGGTGATCACGGCCGCAGAACTTGCACTTGCGGGTCGGTTGGGACCGGTTGTGTCCAGAGACGGCGGCCAAGTTGTCTGTTTGCTCACTGTGGGACTCAGTTCCAAACACCTTGAGATCACGATTGGCGGCTTCTTCGGATAGCGCTATGTCGATTGCCATCTGAAGGGTCAAATCAGCTCGCTTCAGCAGCGCTGCTTGTATTTTCTGGTCACGGAGGCCGATGCATATTCTGTCTCTTAGCATGTTGTCCCCGTCTGGGAAATCACACGTTGCTGCCAGAGATCGAAGGGCCGATAGATATTGGCTGACCGACTCGTCTGGCTTCTGACCGCGAGTGTAGAAATTGTACCGTTCACGGACAACATTCTGGCGGGGCACACAGAACGCCTCGAAGCGTGACACTAGCTCATCCAACCCTTGTTCTGCAGACCACCCAGAGAAATGAGAGGCGACTTCTTGTGCTTCACCACCTGCACAGTTGAGAAAAACGGCCACTTGGACGGCCTGGGGCTTGCCAGCGAGTTCGACAGCCACAGCGTAATTCTCCCATTCACGCCGCCAGGTCCGCCATCTTGTTGCTAATTGCGGTGATGAAATCTCGAGCTCTGCCGGTGGGCGAAGATTCGACAGCATCGTCGGCACCTTTGTGTTACGTTAACTTCTGACACCATGTAACGTTCTTAAGATATCAGATAACGTAAGACGATGATATGTATTCAGTAATGTCAGATAGTCAGATATACAGTACTGACCAACCCTAGCTCGGGTGTCTAACTGCAACTCTACAACCGTCTGGCTGCCGCGCCCTCACTTGCCATCAACCACGAGTTCGCTTTTCTGCCGTTAGATGACAGCACGTCTCAGGACACTACACATTACAATACGCCACAGTTCTGAAGTTGATTTACGCTTAAGTTGCTAAGACTCCGTCTTATCTTGCTACATTTAGCTATTGAAAATTAAATTAAAGCTCAAATCATTGTGTCTAACTCACCCCCACTCCGTCCGGTCACAGGAGGCCGGCGCGGCGCGGGAGGAGCGGGCGCGCAGCTGGCTGCGGCGGCAGGCGCGTCTGTTCCTGGAGCGGCACCTGGCCACGGCGGCCGGCGGCCACTGCGCCGCTCTGGCGCTGCTGGAGAGCGCGCTGCGGCAGCTGGCGGCGGCGCCGGACCGCGGCCTGGCCGACCCGCTGCGGCAGCTGGCCGCCCTGCTGCTGGCCGCCGATCTGTCGCCGTTCGAGCTGCTCCAGGCGGGCCTGGTGCCGCGGCTGACCGAGCTGCTGACCGCCGGGCCGGCCGGCGCGCGCCGACACCGCCTGCGCGCCTTCCTGCACGCGCTGGCCGGAGCGCCGGCGGCGGACCGGCCGCAGCAGGCGTGGGTGCCCTCGGCGGAGAAGGCCGCCCCGCTGGCGGCGCTGGTGACCAAGCTGAACGCCTGCGTGGCCCAGCAGGAGCAGCTGCCGGTAAAGTCGTACGATGTCACTGACGGAGTGTCTGGCCACGGAGCGCTGCGCTACTTCACCGAGCATCAGCTCAAGGTAGGTGGCAATGCAAGACTAACGTTTCAGTTACGTCATGCCAAATTCGGCCGAAATGAAAACCTACAAACATAAATCACGAATCATGAGTGCAGTGTTCTTTTTGTCCTTAGTTCATCACACCCTCCCGTTGGCAGGTGGAGCTGCGCCGCGCGCCGGACGGCGGCGCTCTGCGCCAGTGGCGTCACGGGCCCGTCAAGGTGGATCCGCTGGCCCCGCTGCAGGCCATCGAGCGTTACCTGGTGATCCGCGGCTACGGGCGCAGCTCGTCCCGCACCGGCCGCTGGTCGGACGATAGTGGCTCGGACGAGGACGTCGAGGACGCTTTGGTGAGTTGACTGATGACGCCCTGAGTGGGTGGTGGGCTTAGTCGGTTCGCTGAACGATCGAGCGCCAGGGGGCGTTGGAAGAGACGGCCCTGGACCGGACCTGTATGCCTCACAATGAACCGTTGTTACCTTGGGGACGTTTTTGCTGCCATTGACAGAGTTGAGTGATGCTGGCAGAAGTAAAATAGTATAGCTTTTAATGCGACATACTGGGAATGTGACAAGCACTTAAAACGACGACTTCGGTCGTCTGCTACATCGGCCGATTGTTTCAATTTGACCCTGTTCCGTACTCAAGTTCTGACGCTTCTCCATATGTGCGTTTCACCAGGTGGCGGCCAGCCTCAGCCACAGCGGGACGCACCGTCTGCAGTTCCTGATGGGCGGCCGACCGCTGCCCTACGACATCACCGTCTTCCAGGCGGTGGAGCAGTACGGACCGCGCTCTCAGGACGAGGACGGGGACGTGAGCGCCTCGCAGCTCTTCCAGAAGACGCACACCATCTACTACAGGTGCGCAGAGTCTGGGCTTCTGTTTGTGTGAGCCTAATTTTGATGCAGCACATGTCTCTTTCTGCCATTGACATTTCTTTGTTTTCACTATTAGCTGGATGCAGGGTGCTATGTATGTATGTATGTATTGACGATCAAGAGCAATCCACAATCGGCGTGGCGATTACACTCCGAGTCCGAGCTGGTTGAAGATAACACGAGAAATACCTATACAAGAAAACGCACACACTTACGGATACGAAAATGCACAACGCGAACGCCGAACACGCACATACTTGGTGTAACCCGCACGAAGCCGCGTTCATAACTATACACACAGACTCGTTTGCCTTTCATAGTCCAAGAGTCATGAGGCTAGCTACTATGGCTACTCTGGCTAGGCTTAAGCTCCTTTTTTTACAGCACGGGCAAATCTGGCTGGAGGCAACTGCGTTAGCTCGAGGGGGAGAGTATTTAGGAGCGCCGCGGCACGGTAGGCGAATCTACGTTTTCCGGTCTCTAGTCGGGGTCGCGGTAAGTGGTAGAGGTGGTCTTGGCGAGTAGACCTTGCTCGTGTTTGGGAATTTTTGGAAAATAGGGTCGCAATCTCCTCGGGTTCACCTCTCTGGATGGCCTTGTGCGCCGTGATAAGGGTATGGTATTCAGCCATTGTTTTAGGTGCCATCCAGCCGAGTTGGTCCCGGAGATGGGAGACATGATCAAATTTAAGGCGACCGAAAATGACTCTAGCGGCAAAGTTAAGAATTTTCTGAATGCGATCGAAGTTCTTTTGGCTACCATTACCGAATACGGAGAGACAGTACTGGATCCGTGACATGACGAGAGCCACCACTAGTGTCTTGGTGATACCGTCGGGGAGATAGTGGCGGACATGGGAGAGGCCAATTAGGAGACCCGTGCACCGGCGACTGAGCTCGGACACATGCGCGTCCCAGGACAGGGTGCCGTCGAAGATAACGCCCAGGTTGCCCACCTGCTTGCATGGCACTAGTTTGGTGTCGCGAAAAGAAAAGGTGAAAGCAGGTATGCTTCTCAAATTTTGCCGACTGCCGAAAGCCATGAGCTGAGTTTTAGCAGTGTGTACTTTTAGAGCATTTGCACTGAACCAATGGTCGAGAGACGCCAGTGACGCTTCCAAGCGCGAGATGAGTCCCCTAAGGTCGTTTAAAGGGCCACTCACCAACAATTGAGTATCATCAGCGTACTGGAAGACTGCTGCATCCTCAGAATAAAGTGATAGATCATTGGAAAATACCGTGAAGAGTAAGGGACCAAGTGCCGAGCCTTGAAAGACGCCCATAGAGTTGGGGAGAGGTTGTGATAATACCCGGCGACCGGACTCGTCCTTCAATGACACACTCTGTGTGTGACCCTAGAGATAAGCGGCGAACCAGGATGTCTCTATGCCGTGCATTGCCAATTTAGCGAGTAATAACTCATGGTTGATGACATCAAAACATTTGCTTAAATCAATAAGGCATAGCATAGAGACATCCCCCCTATCGGTGGCGGCCAGGATTTGGTCACTGACGGACAGAAGTGCTGTCTCAGATGAGTGCCGGGGTCGGAAACCGTGCTGGGTATTGGCCAGAAGATGGTTTTGGGAGAGATAGCGATAGAGCTGTTTGTGAATGACTCGCTCGACCACCTTCATAATGACAGGTACTAAGGAGATAGGTCGAAAATTAGTGGGATCAGATGGGTTTCCAGACTTGAAGATGGGGTGAACTATAGAGTGTTTCCAATGAAAGGGGATATCGGACCTTGAGATGCAGGTGTTAATGATGTGAAGGATAACGTCACCTATAGATGGGAAAGCAGTTTTCAGCATGCGAATGCAGACGCCATCAGACGCACAGGCGGCAGAATTGCGCATATTGAAAACTGCGCCGCTGCATCGATTAAACACGAGCTCATCGCTATCCCTAAACGTTTGTTTATCATCCCTGCGTGCTTCGTGCGTTTCCAGACAGGCTCCGATCTCCATCAGTAACGGTGGAACCTCCAGCAGCAGCCGGCGCCAGGAGACCCGTCCGGCGTCCGGCGGCGAGTCGCTCTGGGCCACCGGCTCAGCGCCCGTCCCCGACTGCCCTCTGGTGACCGGTCTGAAACCACAGCTTCCAGAGTCGGTCACCGTGGCCGACCCGAGCCTGGCGACCGTCAACCTCCTCCGCCTGCTGCACTGCCTGAGTCGCCACTACGGCGGCCTCTACCAGCTGGTGGCCAGCCCGCCGCTGCTCGGCGATCAGGTCGGTCGTGGTTAAATTATGACCATGGTCCATGATAATTATGATAAGGGATCGCCGAGGTCCTGCCGTCGGAGCCTCGTGATCAGACAGCATCATAAGACGTACCGCTTTGCAGTTTGCGTAAACCAATCAAAAATTGACTTGACCAAACACCTAACAGTCCTTTGTCTTTGTTTTATAATGGCCTATTTTGCAGTACTGCCGACTAAGCAGCGCTCCTCACTGAACGATGTATGCACATGCTGATATCACGCTTGCCTTCAGGTGTTTGTAAACGCTCAGCTGACTGCCAAGGCTGAGCGGCAGCTGTTTGACCCGCTGATTCTGATGGCGGGAAGCACACCACCCTGGATTCTCCAGCTGGGACTGACTTGGTAAGTGGTCAGAGTAGATAAACTTCATGGCCTCTCGAGCCTTTCTGTGGGGTCCTGTTCTTTCTTATAAAGCAGGCCTGCGGATTTCGAGCTACACAATCTAGAATAAATTCGGCTGTCAGTTTCGCTGCTATTGCGTCCCTCAAGAGCCAGTGACGATCTCACCGGCATGGCTGCTGTGCCGTCAGCCCGTTCCTGTTTCCGTTCGCGGTGCGGCGCCAGCTGTTCTTCTCGGCCACGTTCGAGCGGGACCGGGCTCTGAGCCGCCTCCTGGAGGTGGTGCCGTCTGCGGCCGGCTCCGGCTCCGAGCGGCGGCTGGCCCCGCGGCTGGAGCGGCGCCGGCGCACTGTCAGCCGCCGCCAGCCGGCCCGACAGGCCGAGACGCTACTCTCAGAGCTGGCCGGCTCGCCGGCGCTGCTGGAACTCCAGTACCGCGACGAGCCCGGCTCCGGACTGGGACCCACGCTGGAGTTTTACGCGCAGGTCTGCTCCGATGTGCAGGTGAGGCCGGACGGTGTCGTTTTCCGCTGGAGAGACCTAGCCTCTCAGTTAACTGCTTTCATATCTAATAATTGCATTTGCAATTAATTCTGTTACGTAGCCAATAAGTCGAATATTTTCAAGCACGGTGCAACTGTCTCAAAAGTCAAAATAGATATCGATTTGTTGAACGAAATTACACCTGGGTACGATAGAGTACTGACAAACAAGTGCTCCGAGTGCAATACTGCGCACCGCCCGCCCGGTATCTCATTTCTCCGCTTTCCAATGCTGACGGAGCGCATTAGTGTGGTTACTTAGCGCCTGCTCTATCTGCGACTCTGTCAACATTCCACTGTTTCCTTTGGCCGTTGCAGCGAGTTGAGCTCGGCCTGTGGCGCAGAGACCAGCGCACTGCTCACACGGCGGAATCATCAGGAAGGTCTGAGGGCGCCCCGGTACCGGCCCCTGCCACAGCCGCCGGGCCGGCAGGGCCGGAGTACGTGTTCGCTCCGCACGGACTGTATCCGGCGCCGATCGGACGAACGGAGAAGAACACCTCTGTCACACGGCTCAGGACGAAATTCACATTCCTCGGTATGGTTATCTAAAATGATGATCATCCACCGCTGTACCTACTGCTTCACACTATTTGTCTTTTGATAATCTTTCAATGGACCTGTGTCATTTATGTTGACATGTTAACATTGACTGTAGTGATGCTGATCTCTCCCTGTCCTGAGTTGACCTCCGCTGACCTCTGCACCCTCCAGGTCGTCTGATGGCCAAGGCTCTGGCCGACGGTCGTCTACTGGACATGTCGCTCTCGGTGCCGTTCTACCAGTGGCTGCTGCGCCGGGAGCGCACCATGTCCCTCACCGACCTGCACCAGCTGGACGGCACGCTGGCGACGTCCGTGGCGCGGCTGGCCAACGCGGCGCGCCGCCGCCGCGCGCTGGAGACGGACGCGGCGCTCAGTGACGAGCAGCGGCGCGCCGCGCTGGCCGCGCTCACCGTGGACGGGTGTGCGGTGGAGCAGCTGGGACTGGACTTTACGCTGCCCGGGTACCCGGACATTGAGCTGAGGAGGGGAGGACGGGCCGAGCCGGTCACTGCCGCCAACCTGGAGCAGTATGTCAAGGTGGGACACATGTATGAACTGCTATCAACACCCAGAGGTTCCACAAAGTCTGGCTAAATATGGACACAGACTCCGGCTCATATTCGGAAATATTGTTCGGTGTTACCCGTACAATTTTAGCATGTTGTTCGGAAGTTTCAGTCTGCCTGTGGTTCCTTATCGATATAATATTTTATAATCCTTTCTTCGGTGACATGCCATGCTTGGTCTTATTTGACAATAATGAAATGTCACGACTCACGGTATTTATCAGTTACTGACCGCGCTGTTCGTTTTCCCACAGCTGCTGACCCACTGGATCCTGATCGAGGGCGTTCATAAGCAGATGGAGGCGTTCAGAGAAGGATTCGAATCGGTAGCGCCGCTGGACAATCTGGCCATGTTTCAACCGGAGGAGCTGGATCAGCTGTTCTGCGGTACTCAGGTAGGTACGCATATGCATAGACGTGCATCCTCTAATTGTAAATTTCACGCTTCTCATTCCGTGAAAGTTTTATGATGTCTGGGTCGACACCGGTATGTTACTGATCAGTTTACTGCCTAACGTATCATCCAAGACAAGCAATGGAACCTGCAGACCCTAGCCGAGGTCGGATGGTGAATGTCTGACGCTGAAGTTGACACTACAATGAACCTGTTTCTATCCGTTTGTTCCCTTAGGACGCACTATGGGAATGTCAGTCGCTTGCCGAGGAGAGAACTTTGTCTGATCCTGGCATTGTCTGTCTGTTTCCTTAGGACGCACTGTGGGACCGCCAGTCGCTCGCCGAGGCGTTCCGTCCTGACCACGGCTACACTGCCGACTCGGCCCCGTTCCGGCACCTGGTGACGGTTCTGTCGGAGCTGGACCCCCGTCAGAGGCGGCAGTTCCTCAGCTTCGCCACCGGGTCGCCGCGGCTGCCCGTCGGAGGTCAGAGGAAGGGCTAGGGAGAGAGGGAGAGTGGGGTGGGTCTTAAAATCTTCAACATTTAATAAACGATCGCTGAATACGGTTAGGGCTTGACATATTTCCACTATTTTTATATTAGCCCTTTTAATGCATTTACTTCTTGTCGACTTATCTGAACAAATTATGCAGGCACTTTTTTATTTTAACAAACAAAGCAATTCATTTATCGCTACTCGTCTTCGTCTTGCAATGGAAGATATTTCTCTTCCGCAAAATGATTACGGAACGTATGGAATACCGACCCTTTTATAACAGAACCGGGACTGTTTCATTTGGTCATTCCTGCTACCTGCGTCCTGCACTCTTTCAGGTCATGTTGAGTTTGACCTTTCATGTTAGCGAACACTCGATCAGCGGCCCATCTATCAGCGCTGCGTGTGTGACGAGGATCAGCGACGCCCGCGACGGTATTAATCTTCCTAAAACCATTCAGCTGAACATTTAGTGCTCCAGCTAGGTGAAATACGAACGGATTGCAGGTACAGGCTATTTCCGGGGTAGCCCATATCTACCCACGGATACAGCTAGCTTTCTGTTGTGCTGTACTCAGGCGATATGTGTAACACGCCTCCTTAAGATTGCGTTTGCTGACGCCACCTCTGCCACACTTTCTCCCTTCCCCCAGGGCTCCGTGCACTGCCGCCGCCTCTGACACACCTCCTTCCCCCCAGGTTTCCGAGCGCTGGTACCGCCTCTGACACACCTCCTTCCCCCAGGGTTCCGTGCGCTGACGCCGCCTCTGACGGTCGTCCGGAAGGCCGTGGAGCCGGGTCACAGCCCCGACACCTACCTCCCTTCGGTGATGACCTGCGTCAACTACCTGAAGCTGCCCGAGTACTCGAGTGTCGAGGTTACGCGCCGACAGCTGACCCTGGCCATCAGTGAGGGACAGCTCAGCTTCATGCTGTCCTAGGATTGGAGACCTAGACTCTCTGAATGATGAAGAAACTGTACTGACTCTTGAGGGACGTTTGGTGACGTAGGTTTTTGACAGAATGACTGTTCAACTTTTTAAGTTTGGTGGACCAGCGGAGTGGCTAGGAGGACGTCTTGAAAACGGTCACATCGTGAAGTACAGCGATCATGGGCATTCAATGATGGCCTTAGACAATAGACATAGCGAGTTTTGATACATAAGTCTGTAGTATTTTGAATTAAGTCGTAGTGATCGAGACGTTTGGAATACATCTATGACTGTATAACTGTATAGCCTGATGGGTTAGAAATTAATCAAATTAGTGAATTGTGCGATTGAAAGCAGACAGCACTGGAGTGACTGGCTACTTAGCATTTGCTTCGTGTCTTGTGCTAGTCTACATATGTCATCCCGTCTTCTTTTTAGTACCAAAAACAACATTAAATTAAAAAATAGCAAATGAATGACACTGAGGACTGGGTGTCCTAAATTTACTACGAAATCAAAACCACTTACCTACGTATCCTATACGACGGTGACATAATTAATTGTAATGCATAAATTAAACTATACGTAACTTTTATACGATAAGTGATAAAGTTTATATAATAAAGTAATTTAGCTAACATTGATGGTAAGATTCATGACATCCATGCCCATGGTCTGTTCTTTATTTTAGCTGGACTTAATTGCATACCTATAATTGTGTCATTGCGATTCATTAAAAACAGGTCGTTTTGACCATTCACTTGTTTGCTGGCAAGTAACCAGTGACTCATATGCTGTTAAATGCTTAGAACGGTGGCATTGTTGTAAGATGCATACGTCAACTATGCTGTATGGATGCTAAAAGTGAATGGGAGCGCATTCATCAGCAAGAAGGCATTTTTGCTTTTTCGTAACTAGCTTAGAAAATCGGTAATAGCATTTGTACTGCGGTAGTAATTTTTACAATGGACATTTGTACGTTTCCAACATTTCCACTTTATAAAAGCGGTGTATAGCACCAAGTGACTGTGTGCCGAATGTAAACCCGCTCCTGGAATCCAAGAATCCGAGTCCGGATCGCTCGGGTCACTGCAACGCTGTAGCTGCTGGAATCAATGTGTAGCGCAGCGCATATGTAATATCTCACACTCCGTAGAATCACTGCCGTGAAACAGGGTATACGGATTACTCGAGATGCTCACGCAAAGAATCTGATGTTTTGTTGGAATACATGTGATAGAACAAAACTTGTTTTGGAACTCTAGTTGTTCTTTTTATCTCTTATTTTTATAATGATCTGTATAGAAGGATCGTATTTCTCCTGCTAAGCATTGCACATATCAAGCGAAGTACAGAAAACAACGATTAATAATTCCGCCAAAATGGGTAAGCACCGCAGTCTCACATTTGCAGAATAAAGAAACATTCTTGTGTAATTAATGTTTATGTTTTTCGGAGTTGTTCAAGAGGATAAGTACAAATATTACATTTATTCAGATATTTCGGTACTCGTTGTGGTACCTTACTCGTTGTGGTACCTTCATTTTTGTCCTACAATTACGCCCATTGTGAACCTTACATTACAAGTTTGTCCCCAACAGTTGTAGTTTTATTATAAAAAAAAAGTCACCAACATCTGGTAGATTGCCTGTTATACGGCCTTGGATTGCCTGTAATATGCTTGATGCTAAATTATGTTTAGGTAATTAGGTCTTCTCAGGCATATTTAAAGTGTAGGTTTTTAGATGACGTTGTCGCGTGTTTTGTATTGTATGTGATTGTCGAACTACGAACCGAAACTTTGTGCGCCATTTCACCGATGAAGGTACCACAACGAGTAGGTACCGAAATATCTGAATAAATGTAATATTTGTACTTATCCTCTTGAACAACTCCGAAAAACATAAACATTAATTACATATAGTCCTGAGGAAAAGTTTTTTAATCATGACACTCAAGTCAAACATTCCTGTTACAAAAATACATCTCATGCACAAAAGCACATCCAATCCACTATGTCCGTGTGTGCCTGCTTGTTCGTGCATGCAGGGGAAGGGCAGCCCGTAACGTTGATGTAAGGCGGGACAGATAATGAAGACATACGATGTCACCGGACGGAAGGGACGGAAGGGACGGTACGCCCGTCTATGGGGAAACATCGCTGCCGCGGTGTGGGAGCATCAGTCGCCAGCACTTTCTTATACGTGAATGAGGTGTGTTAGGTACTAGTAATTTAATTGAGAAACTAATTAATGTGCGCGCGCGGATATGTGCGTTGAAGGTTTTAGCGGGACTTTGGGCGTGGATATGGGACATGGGTCGCTAAGATGCAGCAAAGCTGGCACGCTACGGTGTCTCTTAATCTGTAATCAAATGATATTGAACTATGTATTTTTGACGAAAGAAAGCTTCAGTTATCTAATTTACATTCGCATCACGCGTTTCGCTTTACAGTGGATGTGAACTCAGCACACCGCCTTCAGCATTGTAGTCAGCATAGGTCATTCTACAGTCTACCCTCGGTGGCATCTGAAAGCCATCCATTACCGCTGACCGGGCAGAGGTCAGCGCCGTTTCCGTCCGTCCCCTGGGGCGGTTAGTTCCACTCCTGGCCGCCAGGGGCTCTCGGTGCGGCGCGGAGGCAGCCCGGGTCGAACTCCCGGCAGCAGCCGCGCCGTCCGAGGCCCGTCGGCGTCGACGACCCTCCGCAGTGTGCCGTCGGGCTGGGTGTCGAACGATCGTCGGCGTCCGTGTCGACATCGACGCCGAGTCGTCCGCCGTCGGGCGGACCATGCTGTGATGACAGCGGCCTTCAAAAACCGTCAGACTGGCTCGCAACGGGATTCCTTCGAAGTGAGTGTCCCTGGCGGTTGGTGGGGCCATGTGTGCGGGGTGGGTGGTGTTCTGTCGTCGTTCCGTTGGCGCTCGAGCTGCCGGGGGCTGCCGTGTACGTATTGATCCTGCAGCGTGTCGTGATGAATTCGTCATAGCCCGGCCTTCTGAAACTTCCTCGCCCGGAGGTTGTTTTAAGGGATTAACAGCCGGTAGTCGGTAGGTGGCGAATTTACGGCGCTGCCGGCTGTGCTCTGTGTTCGTGAACCGTCTCAGGTCAGCCTTTGGAGCCTCTGACGTATCCCGCTCGGCCCGGGGGTCCGTGACTCGGCAGTATGTCCAGCTGGTAGGGCTGAGGCCGTTTTGGCACATTTCCAGCCGATCTGCACAGCTCCGTACTGCGAACTTCGCACCTAGTGACCGGGCTGTGCGCCATGGGTGCACACAATGCCAACGGTGCACTGCAATGGCGAGCAGCAGAACGGCAAGAAATGGTTTGGCAATGACATACGATCCAAAATATCTATTCCAGCTCCACCCGTGCCGTGCCCGTATCAAATGTTACTAAGGATTCGTTTAATGCTTGGTGAATGTAAGGCATTTAAATCGTTTAATTGTTTCTGAATAACCTCCTTACAAAATTATACTTTTCATTGATGTATTTTGTTTTTGTTTTAGATGAATGAAAAGTATAATTTTGGAAGGAGGTCCTTGTAGATGGCGCCCGTCCTATCCTATCCTTTCCTGCAGCTTGTCCGTCTTCCGACCCGTTTCACATATCCTTCGTGCTCGTTTCCCGATAAAACCGGCGGCTCTAGGAGCCGAAGTGCGCGTTGGAGCGGCGGGCCGCTGAACGCTTGTGCGTAGGGATATAGTGCGCGTGTTTTCATTAATTAGATGGCGTTGTTAATTAATTGCTTTTGAAATATCATTGGAATATTTGTACTATCTCGTAGGGCACCGATTGTGCTGGTTGTAAGCGGATATTGTGTTTTCCGGAATTTCGAATGCCGCGCTGGCAGTCACGTGACCGGTTCTGATGTCGAGTCCGACTGCGCGGAAGGCGGTCTTTTCGTTCCCCGCCATGATTGGAGGCGGATGTGTTGCGGGTGCTCCGGATTTTGGTACCGGTGAGTGAGGTTCTAGAGGTTTGTAACTGCTGAATCTAATATGGTAACTACTCAGTTGAATTTATGTGATGAATATTTGTTTTGTTGTATAACTTTAATGTGAAAACCGGTTTATATGAGCTGATATGTTCGATTCTCCGGGACAGTGGCTCGGTTGCCCCCGATTCGGGGAGGACAAGCTGTGGAGCTTGTTTGTGGAGGCTGCCCTGGTGGCCTCGTGAGTTCGGTCGCCGTGGTCGTTTGGCAGCGCGCCAGAGACTGGATAAGCCGGTATGTTATCACTAAAGATGCTCATTGTCTATCTTTGCTTTGAATTTCGATACCTCAACGTCTGCTGTGTATTGCTTGATTTATTTACTTACTTGTAGAATGTTAAACAGAGTTCTTGGACCCCGAGCTGTGTTGTGACCCATTTTGCATCGTGCCAACTGGTATTTGACTCGAGCTCGTATTGTGTGGATGTGTTTGCAGTAACAATCAAATGATCGAAGACGGGATCCAGAGCGGTCCAATACAGATCTGTCCACGGCCAAGTCTCTGAGGTGGCCAGGTGACCGAGGGGTGGCAGGGAGCAGATGCGGGCGATGGTGGCGCGAGCAGTGGCCGGGGGCCATCTGCATCTACAGTTACGGCTTCCTTCTCCGCGCCTTCATCTGCTGGTGAAGCCCAGTAGCGGCTTCCCTCTCTGCGCCTTCGGCTGCGTCTGGAGCTACAGTTGCTGCTTAGTCTCTGCGCCTTCATCTGCCTCTGGAGCTGCAGCACCGGCTGCGCGCCGCGCCTTCCAGGATTCTGCCTGAGTGGTGTGTGGCTGGCTGGCGCGGAGTGGTGTGCGGCTGGCTGGCGCAGAGTGGTGTGCGCCGGCGAGAGGCGCTGCGTGGTGTATGCCGGCGAGAGGCGCTGAGTGGTGTGCGCCAGCGAGAGGCGCTGAGTGGTGTGCGCCAGCGAGAGGCGCTGAGTGGTGTGCGCCAGCGAGAGGCGCTGAGTGGTGTGCGCCAGCGAGAGGCGCTGCGTGGTGTGCGCCAGCGAGAGGCGCTGCGTGGTGTGCGCCAGCGAGAGGCGCTGCGTGGTGCGCGCCCTTGGTGCGTGCAGTGTAGTGTGCCCCTGGACGGGCTGAGAGGGTGCTCCCAGCGGGTGAGTGCCCCTCTGGCGGAAACATCTTTCGCGGAGCTGCACCTTCAGCTCTGCATCTGCTTGAGTAGCAGCGACCGCCTCTCCTCGCTGCCTGGTGCCGGCATCCTGGTTCGGCCGGAGCTGGGAGCTGGAGGATCTGGCCGTCTGAGGTTTGCTGCTACCTGCTGCTTCTGCTGGACTGAGTTGACTGGTAAGGGTGATCCTGTGGTGGTCCTGCGCTGGTTTTAAATTGTGTTATGTGGTGTGTTTTTATATTGCTGGGAAGTGTCTAGGTTAAGGTGTTTAGATTAAGTGATTGCTGAGGAATGCGGTATCCTCTCAGTGCTGGGAAGTGTTTTTAAGTGTCTAGATAGTAGATAAGTGAGGGTGGAAGGTCTGTGGTATCCCCGCTGTGCAGATTCCTATTCCCTCACCCTGAAATGGCGCCTACTAAGGAGGAGTTGGGAAGGTTGAAGCTGACAGAGCTGCAACGGGAATTAGAGACCCGTGGGCTGGAGGTAACCGGTAAGAAGCAGGATTTAGTGGATAGGTTGTGGTCAGCCCTCGAGACTGAGATGGACCAGTTAAACCCGGCAGAGAATAAGGTGAGTCCCCGAGAAGCTACTGGAGGGCCATCGACAGATGTATCGATTATTTTGGCGAAACTTAAGCTCCTCAAGGAGGAACAGGCCGTAGAGCAGGAGCGGATGGCGGTGAGGGCACGCGAATCGCTTTTGCAGGCCAGGTCGGAGCAGCTTAAACTTGAACGCGAGTTGGTAGAGGCAGGGCACCTAGTGGAGCCTGAGTTGGCCCAGGTGCAGGTTCCGATCGAGCCGGTGGGTAAGCCCTCACTGGGGGAGGCCCTCAGTGCCCAGGTCAAGCGGTCCCTGTTGCCCCCCGCAGAGCTCCGCCCGTTCAGCGGCGAAATAAGAGACTATCGTTTATTTACTAGATCGTTCCAGGCCCGTATTGAAACAAAGACTGAGGACCCAGATGAGCTTCTTTTTTATCTCGATCAATATACGAAGGGAAAGCCCAACCAGCTCGTGCGAGGGTGTCTCCACCTGGGGGAGGCTGGTTTTGCAGAGGCAAAGCGGCTCCTGGAGGTTCGCTACGGCAACAGTGTGGGGCTGGTCGACTCCTATGTCGAACAGGTGAGAGGCTGGCCTAAGGTGGCCGCTGGCGATGTTGAGAGTCTGGACCAGCTCCTTCTGTTCCTGACCGAGATCATGAACGCGATGGAGAGTGTGGAACTGAGTGAATTTGACCATCCAACGAACTTGCGCCTTGTCATGTCGAAGCTGCCCTCGTACCTCCAGGATCGGTGGATGAGAGAGGCAGATAGACTCCTTCAGGAGGGCTCGACCGTGCGCCTGTCGAACCTGGTCGGGTTTCTGTCCGCTGAGGTCCGTGTAAAGCGGAATCCTCTGTTCGGTCCTCGTAGTGCCGAACCCGCGCGCCGTGAGGCTGTGTCCAGGTCCTCTCCCGGGTTTAAGGTGAGCGCAGCTCGGGTCACACGACCGGGCGCGGGGTCAGGGCTGTGTCCTTTTTGTGACGGTCGCCATGAGCTGGACAGGTGCCAGCGGATGTTTGAGAGGCCCTGGCCTGAGAGGCGTCGGACGGTGTTACGAGCGGGGCTTTGTTTCGGGTGCCTCAGGGAGGGTCACCGTGCCCGCTCTTGCAGGAGCCAGCTGACTTGCCGCTCTTGCGGTGGGCGTCACCCGTCGGTGATGCACCGGGACCCCGACTGTGACGCTCGTGGTGTTCCAGCTGCCCCTCCGGTTTCCGCCCAGCCGCCGGTGGCGCGGCGTGGTGCCGGCGGCGGCCGGGAGTTGCGGCCCGAGGCGGCGGTGGTGCCGCCGCGCGGAGATGGTGTGGCGCCACCTCGTGGTGGATTTGTGGCGCCACCTCCCGGCGGTGAGGGGTCGGGTTCCCACAGCGGAGCCGTGATCAGTGCGAGCCTTGGACTCCAAGGTGTCGATCGGACGGCGCTGCCGGTCGTGGCTGTGCGCCTCCGTGGTCCAGACGGCAAAGTGGTCGTCACTAACGGATTTTTGGACCAGGGCTCCTCGGGATCTTTCCTAACTGACGGACTTGTTTCCTTGTTGGGACTCCAGACCGAGGAGACGAGTGTTGTGCTCGAGACGGTGGGGAGCGGGAAGAGGCGGATTCAGACGTGCCTCGCGTCGGGCGTGCAGGTGGCCGATGCGAGAGGGGGAGCTTTCCATGCTCTGCCGCCTCTGATGACCGTTCCGTCCCTGCCGGTGACTCAGGAGGACAGGTGTCCGAGGAGTGAGCTGAGGGCAGCCGCTCATCTCGCCGATGTCGCGCTGACAGAGGTGGACACGCCTGTGGGGATCCTGATTGGGTCGAACTGTGCCGAACTGCTTCTTGCCAGGGAGGTCCGGGCTCCGCCTGAGGGCCAGGCGGGGTTGTGTGCCATCCGTACCGTGTTGGGGTGGTATGTGATCGGACGTGTCCCTGGGACAGCAGTCTCGAGGGGCAGGCTGACTGTCAACTTCCTGAGGGTCGAGAGGGCGACCGATTCTGATGATGGGGTTACCCAGAGTGTCCGTGATCACTGCTCGGAAGGCTGTCAGTTTCGAGCCATGTACGAGCGGGACTTTGGTGACCTGTCTGATGACCGTGAGTGTTTTTCCCTTGAGGAGCGTGAGTGGATAGCCGACGTCGAGTCAGGCGTCCGGCGGGACTCGGAGGGTCATTTTGAGATCCCCCTTCCCAAAACCGATTTTGGAGAGCTGCCAGACAGCTTCGGAACGGCGGCCAGACGGTTGAACTCACTCCGGAGGCGGTTCCGATCTGACCCAGAGTATTTTGACCAGTACCGGCGTGTTATCAGCTCGCTGGTCGATGACGGGTACGCCGTTCCAGTCTCTGACGATGACGTCACAGGTCCCGTATGGTACCTCCCCCACCATGGCGTGTGGGAGCCTGGTAAGGGCAAGCTGCGCGTGGTATTTGACTGCGCGGCTAAGAGTGGTGGTACCTGTCTCAATGACTTGCTGAGGAAGGGACCTGTTCTGACGAACTCCCTGCTGGGGGTGCTCTGTCGATTTCGTGAGGGGCGGGTCGCTTTTGCGTGCGACATTCAGAGCATGTACCACAGGGTGCATGTACCAGAGTCGGACACGAGCATGTTGAGGTTCCTGTGGTTCCGTGACAACGATCCGGACGGAGATGTGCAACTCTGGCGAATGAGGTCTCATGTGTTTGGAGCTGTGTCGAGTGGGAGTGTCGCCAGTTTCGCACTGGGCCGGTGCGCTGAGGAGGGTAGATCGAGCTATCCGGAGGCCGCTGATGCTCTGATTCGCAACACATATGTGGATGACGCACTGTGTGCTGTGGACTCCGTTGAGGATGCTGTGCATCTGGCACGGGATCTGAAGGCGCTGTGCGCCACGGGAGCGTTCAATATGACTAAATTCACCAGCAGCAGTCCGCAGTTCCTGAAGTATGTACCCATGGAAGACAGAGGTAAGAAAGTCAAACAGCTGGACCTCGACAAGGACCGACTCTGCGCCGAGAGTGCGTTGGGTCTCAGATGGTCGGTCGATGATGACACCTTCCGGTTTCAGTTCCGAGGTGAGGAGAAGCCCTGGTCCAGACGTGGTGTATTGTCCACTGTCAGCTCTGTTTTTGACCCCTTAGGTGTGGTCTCCCCCGTCACCGTGACGGGACGCGTGTTGGTCCAGAAGCTGTGCGCTCTCTCTTGTGGCTGGGATGACCTTCTTCCTGCCGTACTGGCGGAAGAGTGGCGAGAGTGGCTGGACAGGGCTAGAGAGCTGGATCTGGTCCGGCTAGATCGATCTATCGTGGGCCCACCCGGGGAGGTTCTGACCACCCAGCTGCACGTGTTCGCTGACGCCAGTGAAAGTGCGCACTCGGCTGTTGCGTATCTCAGGCGGGAGGTGCGCTCATCTGAGGGTAAAACGGAGCGGTTTGTGGCGTTTCTGATGGGGAAATCGCTGGTGAACCCTATCAGGTTTGTGTCAGTTCCGCGCTTGGAGTTGGCCGCCGCTGTGTTGGCGGTGAGAGTGAGGAAAGTACTGCAGAGGGAGTTGGGCACCCGATTTGATACTGTTCATATGTGGACTGACAGCATGATAGTCCTGAGTTGTATCCGGAATCGCACGACGCGGTTCAAAACTTTCGTGGCTAACAGGCTCGCTTACATTCATGATGGCTCAGAGGTAAGCGAGTGGTCATACGTGCCGACGGACGCGAACCCAGCGGATGTGGGTTCTCGGGGCTGTGCGCCGACCGACTTGGGACCCTGGTTGAGCGGGCCCGATTTTCTCGCGGGGGACGTCGACTGCTGGCCGGTGGAGCCTGCTGTTCCGTCCGCCCTGCCGGCGAGTGAGGTGAAGTCGGTGCCGGTCGTCCTGACAGCGGTCGGAGCTGATTCGGCTCAGCCGTGTGACGTGCTGATTCAGCATTTTTCTTCCTATTTTAGACTTAAGCGAGCGGTGGCTTGGTACCGTCGGTTCATCGATGTTCTTCGGAGCGGTGAGTTCCGAAGATGGTGCTTGGCGAGACGGCGAGGGCTGCGGCGCCGGGAAGTGCCCGTCCGGACTTCTCTGACGGTGTCAGACCTACGCGGCGCCGAGCTGGCGATCTTGCGCCGAGTCCAGCGAGATCTGCCAGAGTACCCGAGCGGTGTGTGTGACGATGGTCCAGTCAGCGTCAGGCGGAACAGTCCGCTGGCGAAGCTACGCCCTATACTGAGTGATGGTCTGCTGCTGGTGGGCGGTAGGCTAGAGCGGTCCGACTGTATCTCCGTGAGTGCCAAGCACCCGGTGATCCTGCCCAGGCGGCATCATGTGACTAGGTTAGTGATAAGGGAGGCTCACGCTGAGGTGGGTCACGAGGGCAGACTCCATACCTTCTGGAGGCTGCGTGAGAGGTTTTGGGTTCTGGGTGCCGGACCGGAGGTCCGGAGGCTGATCCGAAACTGTGTCGTGTGCCGGAAGGTCAATGCCCGTCCTCAGCGGCAGCTGATGGCAGACCTGCCGGAGGAGCGCGTGTCCGGTGACACGCCAGCGTTCTCTTCCGTCTTGTTAGATGTATTTGGTCCGATTTTAGTTAAGGCTGGACGGGGGGAGAAGAAAAGGTACGGTCTGATGTGTATCTGTGTTGTCACGCGCGGTGTTCATATAGAGGTTTTAGATTCTCTCCGCACCGATTCCCTCATCAACGCCGTCCGACGTATCAGTGCCCGCCGGGGGCAGATCCGTCAGGTGCGGAGTGATATGGGTACCAACATGACTGGCGCTGATCGAGAGCTCCGAGAAGCGCTGAGGGACGTAAGCAGCCGTGATCTCCAGCGTGCTGCTCTTCAGAGGGGTATCGACTGGAGGTTCAACCCTCCAACTGCCTCTCACTTTTCCGGTGGAGTGGAGAGGCAAATCAGGACGTTCAGAAAGATTTGGAGGTCCATGCCGACGCAGCAGCGGGTGGACGATGAGTCGTTGCAGACCCTCTTCTGTGAGATAGAGTCCATTATGAATGACCGCCCTCTGACTTACGTGTCTACCGCTGATGGCGATGTGGAACCCCTGACTCCGGGACACTTGCTGTTCCTGAGGGGCCGTCCTGGGCCGATTCCAGGCGAGTTTCGAGAGGCCGACTCGTTCTCCCGACGCCGTTGGCGTCATGTCCAGTACTTGGCGCAGCAATTTTGGACTCGCTGGAGGAGCGAGTACCTGCTCTCACTGCAGTCTCGGCAGAGGTGGACGCAGGAGTCTCGCAACCTGGAGCCTGGGGATGTAGTCTTGCTAGTAGACGAGAATGTGCAGCGAGGCCAGTGGCAGATGGGGAAGGTACAGGAGGTTCTTCCCAGCCGAGATGGCAAGGTGAGAAAGGCTCTCGTTAAGACTAGCACCTCTGTGTATCTGCGCCCAATACACAAGATGGTAGTGGTGAGGTCCGACTCCGATCTAGAGTAAGTTAGAAGTAAGGTGCCGTCTAGAAATAGGCTGCCGTCAGCCACAGGGCTGATCAGGCTCGGTAAGGTAGGATAGGTAGAGTGTGAGCGGGACGCTCATCGGTTCAGTGTTGTGTGGTGGTAGATATATATATATAAATATTTTTTTTTTTTTTTTCGTGGACGGATCGTCAGGTTTGTAGAGGTTGTCAGCTTGACGGGCGCTCCTGTGCTTCGAATGCCTCAGTCATTCGAAGGGGGGAGTGTAGATGGCGCCCGTCCTATCCTATCCTTTCCTGCAGCTTGTCCGTCTTCCGACCCGTTTCACATATCCTTCGTGCTCGTTTCCCGATAAAACCGGCGGCTCTAGGAGCCGAAGTGCGCGTTGGAGCGGCGGGCCGCTGAACGCTTGTGCGTAGGGATATAGTGCGCGTGTTTTCATTAATTAGATGGCGTTGTTAATTAATTGCTTTTGAAATATCATTGGAATATTTGTACTATCTCGTAGGGCACCGATTGTGCTGGTTGTAAGCGGATATTGTGTTTTCCGGAATTTCGAATGCCGCGCTGGCAGTCACGTGACCGGTTCTGATGTCGAGTCCGACTGCGCGGAAGGCGGTCTTTTCGTTCCCCGCCATGATTGGAGGCGGATGTGTTGCGGGTGCTCCGGATTTTGGTACCGGTGAGTGAGGTTCTAGAGGTTTGTAACTGCTGAATCTAATATGGTAACTACTCAGTTGAATTTATGTGATGAATATTTGTTTTGTTGTATAACTTTAATGTGAAAACCGGTTTATATGAGCTGATATGTTCGATTCTCCGGGACAGTGGCTCGGTTGCCCCCGATTCGGGGAGGACAAGCTGTGGAGCTTGTTTGTGGAGGCTGCCCTGGTGGCCTCGTGAGTTCGGTCGCCGTGGTCGTTTGGCAGCGCGCCAGAGACTGGATAAGCCGGTATGTTATCACTAAAGATGCTCATTGTCTATCTTTGCTTTGAATTTCGATACCTCAACGTCTGCTGTGTATTGCTTGATTTATTTACTTACTTGTAGAATGTTAAACAGAGTTCTTGGACCCCGAGCTGTGTTGTGACCCATTTTGCATCGTGCCAACTGGTATTTGACTCGAGCTCGTATTGTGTGGATGTGTTTGCAGTAACAATCAAATGATCGAAGACGGGATCCAGAGCGGTCCAATACAGATCTGTCCACGGCCAAGTCTCTGAGGTGGCCAGGTGACCGAGGGGTGGCAGGGAGCAGATGCGGGCGATGGTGGCGCGAGCAGTGGCCGGGGGCCATCTGCATCTACAGTCCTTAAAAAACAATTAAACAATTACTGAGGACTGATGCAATAAATAATTTAATTGTGATTGTAAAAATGAATATTAATCCTAATAAATTAATGAGACGTAGCAACGAATAAAACTTTCGCTTCTTGGCTGATGTGTCGTAGAGTTATAGCGGGATAAACTGCATTTCATTACAGCAATTAATTCATTCATTATAGCTCAGATTATCAAACGAAAAAAACTCACCAGCAGATTAGGCATACGGGCAAACGGACACAGGCGTCCGATCTTTTCTGACTTATAGCATACACGCAGATCAAGGCAGTAGCTAATCCCAACTGGCCAGCTAGGCCACCCGTTCAGACTGGCAAGTTATAGTTGGACCACCTTGAGAACTGATAATTGAATTTCAAGCTTGGTTGGGGCGAAATGGAAAGGTCCCAGGGGGCTGTGGAACGTTTAAGCGTTCACATGTTGAGGTTCAATTCATTATGTAGTTCATGGTTCATTCGGACATGAAAACGAAACAAATAAAACTGCACTTGACTATGATTAAAGTTATGAAATATTGTGCTCTGTTTATTCACGCAGCTATAGCCGTATCTACCTTTCTGGAACCATTGCTTAATATTTTATAATTTATCAAACTTGTTTTTGGCACTTCGATGCTATCAGCCTAATTGTCAATAAGTTTACTGCTTGTTTGTAGCAGCGTGGATGTGATGAAAGAGCAACGTTAGAATAGTTAATTACCATTCTCGAAGTCTAGAAAGTCATTTAAGATGGCTGATTGGACGCAAAGTTTGAAACAGATTCAGCAAGTTCCGTAAATGTGCTATCCGATTTATCAAAAGAAGTGGCAAACAGACAACAAAATGATTTATCTGAAGAAAAGGGCAAAACTTCTCATTTATAGAGGACACATTCTAAAGAAAGACATAATTACTTTTACGGTAAGTATGCCTTTCAGTCCCGTCCCAGACCGGTCAGTGACAGCGCCGGCCCCTGAGAATACCAGTACAGCGCTGAGACGGAGACCGACGTCATCGTCTCCGATAAGGATCGCTGGCGGTCCGGCCAGGAGACTGGCAGCCGGCCCGGTCAGGACCCATGCAACGGATCTCTTTTCCGTGGTGATGGCCCCGTGCGTCGCCCCGCCCTCCCCTGGTAACGAGCCGTGGGTGGCCCCGCCTTCCCCTGGTGACGAGCCGCGCTGTAGCTCACCGGTCTCTCTGAGGGCCAGTACGTCCTTCCGACTGCTCGCTGGTTGTCAGGTGTGCTCTGCCCAGTTACCAGTTATGACTCAGAAGCTGTCGGTCAGGTCACTGGTTTTAATGTAAGTACAAATAAGAGCTTTGGCGCCAGGTGTATTCACACGTTCAGTCGCATTCACACCATCCTTATAGATCATCACGTTCATAACATCCACCGGACTGATCTTATCAGTCATCTGAGAGCCACGCTATAGGTACTGTCAGAGACACACACGACTGTCAAATCGATACGCATCGTTCCACCTCGTCTGCCTGCACCAGTCACAGACTGTTCCAGGCCCGCCCACTGCAGCCGGGAGCTTCTGTCACGCACCGTCACATTCCCACCCGTCACCCGTCACATCGTCACGCCCGTCACATTGTCTCGACACTTGCTGTGAACTCAGTCGCTGTCAGAGTGCGTTTGTCACCGTCCAACCCCGGACCTCTCAGGGCATTCTGAGTCAGCTTAGACCCGGCCAAACGCCACTCAGAGCTGGATTACCAGTCGCTTTGAACGCGGACGATGTATTTTGTCAGGCGGATAGCAAAAACTTCGCCACCGACTATCGCGCTCAGACTGGTGTGGGAGTTTTTTTTTCGAAGGAGTCAAAACAATGTAGCTCTCTTGAATTTTGCGCCATGTTTTTACTTTTTTATCTGCATGATTGAGACAAAACATGCTGCAGATGCGCCGACCTCTTTCGATGAGTTTTAGTGGTTCGGAGATGATTCGGTGCTTGGAGTGTTCCTGGAAATTGCCCAGACAGACCACTGGCAGCTGTCAATTTGCGCACGGCCAAACGGCCGTTTCGTCTGACAATGCTTTGCTACTTTTTCATTTTTCTGTTTTTGCTCGCCTGTTTCGAGGACAACTGTTAAGAAATAGCCTGTCAGCCAAGAAGTCAAATACAGACGCTGAATTAAATGACGATGCGTTTGTTGGAAACTATGACTTGATGTGTGCACCAGCAGCTTCAATGAACTTTTGTCATTATTTCTTTGCATAAATTGGTGTAACTATACGTGTTGTTTGATCGAAACTTAAAATGTGAAGGCTTTATCTGAACGTTCATTGTGACATGTATGACATAGATAAGTGAATTTTTTTGAATATAGGTAAAGGTACTGTATTATAGAAGCCTTCGCAAACGCGTTTCGAACATATCTTCGTCAGTGCTAGCTTCCCATCCTAATACAAAATCAAAATGATTTTTGATACAATGATTTTTGATTTTTGATTTTGTATTATGGGAAGCTAGCACTGACGAAGATATGTTCGTAACGCGTTTGCGAAGGCTTTCTATAATACAGTATCTTTATATTAAAAAAGTGTCACTTCTCTAGTCATACATGTGAAGGCTTTACCTGCTCGACGACACTGACACGACAATAAATTATTCAACTGTAAATGCCAGAGCTATCCACAATGACATTTGAAGCGCGCTGGTTTCCAAAACTAAAGAAACATAGCCAGCTATAAAGGAAAACATACGAAAAATATCTTAGCCCACGATTCGCATCAGTATGCAGGACCGTTTTTAAATTACATTTTATATTTATCGGAATATGCTTTTATCTTACTTTGCGAGCTATTCAAATGAGAAATTGGCCACATCAGATTCCCATAGCTCCCCCGAGCACGTGATTCACACTCGCAGTTGTTTTGATATGCCCGACTGGCACCGCTGTTCCGCCATTCCGTAACGCGGGAGACGAACGGGTTCGAGCCCCGACCGGTATAAAATATTCACCGGACTGCTGGCCGTGGCCAGTCCGGGTCGATACGCGGTGCGCCGCTCACCCGGCGCCGTGACCGCCCGTGACCCGTGACCCGTGACCCGTGACCAGCGTCCCGGGCAGTGGCGCAACACCGCCGCGCCGGCCAGAGCCAGATATGACCGGCACGTGCGCCGGGAGGCGACCCTTACACCCACGGCAGGCTTCTGAGAGCCATTCTGAACCAGTCCAATTCCAAATTGGGATTGTGTATGCAGTCGTCTGGGCAGTAGAGTTAAACGCGAATCATCATCAACTAGAGTTACTGTGGGCTCCGCAGTCAGAGAAAATGAAATAACAATGGAGAATGTTGAAACTGTACGGAAAGTGGGCATATTGGATTAACCTATCCAAATGCTTAGGGAGCTATGAAGGGTGCTTGGTCATTTCAGTGAATCCTGTCGAAAACTGCGATATAATTCAGCTCTTTATGCTTCATTAGTATGAGCATAAGCCGGGCTTAATGACATGCGACGCCCTTCCATCTCATCCTGATGGATCAGAGTTTCCGGAATCCTCTATTTAGCATTATCTTCGTTGTTCTTGTAGGTATGTGAAGGCTGTAATTCCACAACAGCCCAGCATTTGAGCAAAAAACCCTCGGCCTAAATTCAAACATTCTTATCTGTAAGTGGTTACACATACGCCAGCTATGTACTTGAATGCATCACATTATTTGAAAGGGTGTGAATACTACCATCCACGTTAGCACCCACTGGCATGGATGCTGCGTTCCTCTGAATTTGTTTCCCAGCTGGCTCTCGAGGAACGTAGGCGGATCTCGGTCAGATCACAGAAAGGCGGGGTCGCTCGATCACTGGTCCATTGAACCGTGAACCGTATCAGAGATGCCAATATGCCGCACGACACTGCGACGCATGTCGTCGCTAGGATCGGTCGCCAGCTCCGTCGTTATGCACAAGGCTTATACTAACGAATTGTATTGTGCGTCTTATAAAACTGATGTTAATAAGAATATACAAATTTGCTTATCATTGCTACTTCCTATATATTAAAATGAAATGAATGAAATGAATGAAATGAATGAAATGAATGAAATAAATGAAATGAATGAAATGAATGAAATGAATGAAATGAATGAAATGAATGAAATGAATGAAATGAATGAAATGAATGAAATGAATGAAATGATACCTACAATTAATCTAACTGAATAGAAGACTATCCATGAGGTTCAATCATACCACCCTTTTATTATTACCAGCCGCTCTGACCGGCCTGAGCTGCGGTAGGTATATGTATACCGCCGCCCGTCACCACCGGCTGCTGACAGGCCACCTCCGGCCGCCTGTGAAAGCCAGCCGTCGGCGGCACGTGCGAGTCCGTGTGTACCGTGTCAGGTATGCGGCGTGATCAATACGGACCGACTTACTGAGCTGCCGGCGCCACTGCAGGCCGGCCAGGGTCGCAGGGGGCACAGCGCCACGCCAGGACAGCCCGGCGACAACTACGCACTAGGTACTTACATGGAAACGGGTAAATTGGGTTACGCTATGGTGCATGGTGGTTAACTGGGCATTGTTTGTGGCTTTAATTGTAACCCGCAATTCTAGCAGCTGCACTTGTATCATCACTATTTTATCAGGACAGCCCTTGTCGACATAAGACTGGTATGTATTTTCCCCGTCAGTGGAGTCCAGATAAGCCGTCATATCGTGTCGTGTACAGACGACGGTATCGACTGCCGTTCCCGGCTGTTTGTCTGTTACATTCCCCGGGGCCACGCGGTCCACTCTGTCCAACACAGCCGCTGCAGGTCTTATCTGGCTGATACACTCCCAGTCGCCTGCTATCACCACTGCTAATGGGTCTGCCTGTCCGGTATAGCGACAGCCAACACGCCCGCTCTGGTCAGTGTGACGGAAACCCTCCGGTCGCTCTGTCCGACAGGGCGACCTGACACCATCTACGCAGCTCTGTTTGGTGTTGGTCAGTCGTTACGCCGTTGATGGTCGTTACGGCTCTCCGCTGGGCTCCCCGGCAGCCCTCTCTAGGTCGGCGCTGTAGCGTTGGCGGCGGCGGCGGCGGCGGCGGCAGCGGCTGCCATCGATCCGAGCCGCCCGGACCGCCGCATCAGACGTCCGACTCGTAATCGCCGCCGCGTGCCGTGTCACGCCTCCCGCAGCGGCGAGAAAACCGGCCGAAAAATGGGCCCACACTGACGAAACCTAGCACAAAACCGCAGTCAAACACGCCTGCCGGGACCACCGATCATCGGCAGCAAAAGGGGATAGTGGGGACCGCCAACAGGGCAATATGCTCTAAAGAGCCCGTCTGAGATAGGTGATTGTCACGTAATCAGGGATCAGATGGATTTCATCCGAGCCAAGATGGGAGGGCGAGTGTTGCTGCGAATGTCTTGAAACTTTTGTCACGGCTGGATGTGGTGTACGAGCATTACGTCCGCTACATTATCGTGCGGATACTGGAACTGGCCTGTTGAGACGGACGATGTTCCGGGGAAACCGTTTCCAGCGGTCGGGGTGGCACTCGGGAGTAGATTTCAGACTTGACATGTATATGCACGCATTCATACCCAGATTGTGTCTGTCTGTGGCCGCAGCGGGCAGCGGGGTTATATTCAGCGCGCGTGTCGGCGGCCGCCGACTGAATGGACCTCAGCTGGGTTGGTTGACCTCCTCAGTGACACTGACAAGTGTGGCTCGTTATGGGACGCCTGATGGTCGTGAGACTGGCCTACTTTTGTGATGGCACGTCCCGACACCAACAATAGCTGAGCTATGCTGAAATAGAAATACGGACATGGACGCATAGAGCGTGTTTTGGTGTCGTGGAAATGGTCTATCGATAATGAAATGATGCGTTTCGCATGGCTCGTGCCATTATTGAACCTAACCTAATAAATTACTGGACATATCAGCATACACAGATCACTGAGAAGGCATCAATGTAGTAACTGTTCATGACGAAAACCAGTTCCAAACAAACAACGTGTCCATGTCTGTTGTTCACCCCACTCTCCTCTGTTCCTCAGGAAGTCGGCGATGGACAATAAGTCGGAGGGCGGCGGCGGCGGCGGCGGGGGCGGGGGCGGGGGCGGGGGCGGCACCTCCAACCGGCCTGCCAGCGCCGCCAGCCAGCGGGCCGGCGGACTCACCGTCGCCGCTCTGCGCAAGGCGCTGGCACCGCCGCCCCCCGAGCCGGCCACCATCATCCGCGTCAAGTCCATGAACAAGCGGGTGGTCATCAACGTGGGGGGTGTCCGCAACGAGGTACTCTGGTCAACCCTGGAGCGGCTGCCGCGCACACGGCTGGGGAAGCTGAAGGGCTGCAACACACACGAGGACATCCTGACCGTGTGTGACGAGTACTCCCTGATGGAGAACGAGTTCTTTTTCGACCGGCACCCGCGCTCGTTCTGCAGCATCCTCAACTTCTACCGCACGGGAAAGCTGCACCTGGTGGAGGAGATGTGTGTGATCGCCTTCAGCGAGGACCTCGAGTACTGGGGCATCGACGAACTGTACCTGGAGTCGTGCTGCCAGCACAAGTACCACACGCGCCGCGAGTATGTCAACGATGAGATGAAGAAGGAGGCCGACTCGCTGGCGGCGGCCGATACGGACCAGTTTGGTACAGGGAAGTTGGCCCAGTACCAGAAGTTCCTCTGGGACCTGATGGAGAAGCCCACCACTTCTCTCGCCGCCCGGGTGAGTGGGGTCGGGTCAGATCCCCCGTTAGTGGGACTGGGATCGGTTCGGAGTCACGGAGAGGGGATCTGGTCGACGGAAGTGGGGTGTGCTGGTATGTGAAGAGCGCATTGGTGGGGATCGAGGCAGGACATGAAATTTGGTGGTGGTTCTTTCAGATACCGGGAGATCTAGCGCAGGGAATTTAATCGAAAATATACGATGAAATGGAAAGCTCTTTCCTAATACGAAAGAAATAGGAAAGCACCCAATTGAATAGATTACCGAAAAATAACTGGTTGGGCTGTTTTGGACATTCTTTTAAACGAAGCATACCCTTGCTGACATCGCCTACGACAGAAGCTCGGTTAACACATTGAGGGAACACAGCTCACTGAAGATGGCAAAGAACAAAGTTAATGAAGGGAACTGGGCGCCGGTAAAAGTCATCGTCTGATGCTGACAAATCCTGCGTCAGCCAGTACTCTATAAATGGAGACTGGCTGAAAAGGTGGCCTCGCCTTTCGATCCTCGGGCCAGGGCGGAGCAGAAATATCACACAGGGGTGGGTGCATGCCGGCTCAAAGTGGCCCATGCATGCAACTGCATGTGTACTGCATGAATTTACTTATCCCTGGCATGTAATAAAGATGCTACGCTGATGATTGCTTTAACGCTTCGCATGGCTATTCATGTTTGCTGGAAGTGTTATTGCCAAGAGGTCTTTTCTTCCATTGATTTAATGGTTGTTCCGCAACTGCTGTCAGCAAAGAAAATCTATATATTTACTGAATTACCGTATATATAATTGCGCAATAAGGAAACGAATCTAAAGCTTTTACAACTACAAATAAAAACAAATTCTGAAGCAAGTGGGTATATATTGCATGCTAGAAGTTTATTGTTAAGGCATTGTAAAAAAACTATGCAGCTTATTCTATATATTCGATTGCAAACCCTTTAGAAGGCGCGTCGGAACGTTTTTCTGCATGCTGCCAGTTTCTCCTAAGAGGCGATAAATGTTTTCTAACGGCAGTAAAATTTTAGGCTGAAGACCTTTAAAATCCAGTCTATTTTGTTACGTTCCCGTTTGTATCACTCTTTTTAGCGTACGGATTCCGCATAAGTCATTTGACAGTATAGCTCATTGATTTATATGTTGCCGGACTCTTGAGACGTTCAACTAACGGGTGTCTACTAATTTTTGGCACAAATGTTTGATTTATTTTTATTTACACTAACGTCACCCAATGTCACTGAAATTCTTTGCATATGAAGACCTAACAATTGTGCACTCGCCACAAAATTTTTATTTTATTTTCGTGCAATATTCACTTATCATGGAGACTTTGACTAAAACGCAGGTTCGTGAATTTGTGGCCAATTTTGCCAAAGAACACCATTTCCTACCAAAAAGCGAGCTTGTGTCACGGCTGGAGGTAGCAGGAGTGTCGAGAAGAACTGCCTACCGTATATTAAAGAACATTGAGACAAGGGGTAGCAGTAAGCACGCCGGTAAAGGGAAAGCTGGCGCAAAACCCTCCAAACTTGGGCCCCAGAAGAAGCGCCTTCTTTTGAATGCCGCCAAGGGACGCGTTGGAACATCCCTGCGCGTGCTGGCCCGGCGTTTTGGCGTATCTCATTAGTATGTGGCGAAAATCCTTCATGATAACAACATAAAGTATACGAAAGGGATCAAGGTGCCCGAGGTCACTCCTGAGCAAGAAAAGCGGCAGAAGACCCGGATAAGACGGCTGGCCCGTGGGTCGTTCTCGAGGAACGCCGAACTGGAGGTGGTCATGGATGATGAGAGCTATTTTACGTTCTCAGGATGTGATATGCCCGCAAACTCCGGCTTCTACGCTGGCCCTGGAGGAGACGTACCGAATGACGTCAGATTCCGGCCTATGGGAAAGTTCCCGAGAAAGCTTCTCGTCTGGGTGGCGATCTCTCCCAGGGGGGTGTCAAGCCCTGTCATCTGCCCGAGCCGCACCAACGTAGGGGGCGACTTCTACCGCCAAGAGTGTCTCCAGAAGAAACTTTTCCCATTTTTGAGAGAACAGTACCCTCATGGTGGGTTTATTTTTTGGCCAGACCTGGCAGCGGCCCACTATGCCAAGAAAACGGTCACCCTTCTGGAGGAGGCTGGGGTGCCGTTTGTTGCGCGTGATGAAAACCCGCCCTGCGTGCCTCAGCTGCGCCCCATCGAGGACTTCTGGGGCATCGTCAAGCAGGAAGTTTACAAGGGCGGATGGAGAGCGGCATCAGAAGTCCAGCTGAAGAACCGTATTCAGAGGGTTCTTCGTTCGATCCGAGAGGAGGTGCCGCGCACCATGATGGAGAGGGTCCCGGAGCGCGTGCGCCGTGCCGAGCGACGAGGAGTCAACAGCAGCCTGCACTGATCAGATAGCGTTAAGTATGAGTGCTTCCAACCATGTGTGAAGTTTGGTGACGTTTGAGCAAAATATATGTGATTTATGAGACATTTAGTTTTGTGCCAAAAATTAGTAGACACCCGTTAGTATCTGGCGCTTTTTGAGGCCCTGCTTTCGTGTTGCACACACAAAGATAATATTTTTCCCATCTGAAATTATACAGACTTATCGCCTTTTAAGGAAAAGTACTGAATTTCCATTTCTTGTATGAGGTTGCGTTCTTATGCGCTTCTATTTGGATCCTTTGCAATGAAAACAGATGTATTATTTGTAGTTTTGGAGATTCTATTTATTGGTTATGTCGTTCCAGTTTGTGTATAAGTTTGCTGATTCTGTGTGATGCTAATCCAAGTGATCGCGCATCACTTTCTTATGGATAGAATACGAGAGATAAAATCATGCTGTATAAAATTAAGTTATTCCATTTTTTGCACATTTTCGGGCCATGTTTGCCCCATGATCATCCACAAAATGATCAATTTACGAATGCTTCTGATACATTCTCCAATGCATGCTCCCTGCTCAATTATTTGGCACCGTCTCCTGTTAAGCTTTCTATTCTATGGTTGTGCGATGCAATCATTCATTGAAATAAGCATTTACATATTAATTTGTGCTACGATTAACTGTATATACAGACGTGCTGAAAGGTGTATTATTGTTCCCTTCTATTCGTGCTTTTAATGATAGGCAGCAAATTTCTTACTTGCTCTCTTTTTAAGACAAGAGTTTTAAGGTTATCTTTCCACCTGTGTGTCGTCATAAGTTCATTCGTTGATCCTAGCGACCTCTCAACATTAACACTAATTTATATGCTACCGGAGGAAGTTTGTCAGTGTCTGATGTTGCCGGCATCTGCGGCTGCCTGCGTGGCCGGTCCGTACGTTCCGTGTGTGGCTGGATGTTGGCCGTGTAGCCGCCTGAGTGTCCCCCCCTCCCCCGGTCTGCGCCCGGTGCCCCGTGTCCCGCGCACCGCCGCCCCCGCTGCGCCCGGCGCCGGCGGCCCGGTCGGTCGGTGGGACCGGCCGGCCGCCGGCGCCCCTCTCCGTGTCGGTGTGTTGGTGTCGGTGTCTGTTCTGTCGGCAGGCCTGGCCGGCCGGCCGCCGCTCTGGCTGCTTGTGCTGGGGTTGGGCAGCGGCGATGCACCAGCGCTCTGCCCTCACTGGCCGCGGGGCGCCGGCACCACTGGCTCAGGCCGGCCGTCACCAGCCGGGCACCAGTGGTGCCGGCGCCCCGCGGCCCCTCACGGCCCGGGACCCCGCCCTCTCCCCCGCAGTGGGTGGTACTCAGAGTCCCTCCCAAAGGGGTCCGGTTCCAGCTTCCTCGATCATGGATCGTCTCTGATTCCATTACTGAGGCCCACTTTTGCCGTCCCGCAGAGACGGCACCTAATTGTTTGAGGGAATCATCTTCTCTCCGCTGACCTTTGAGGGGTGCGGCCATTTGATGATGACCTCCCGCGTCGGTCTCACATTAGATAGAGTTACATAATTGAAGGCTCGCCGTTAGAACTGACCAATATTCCTTTTAGACATCCATAAAAACATTTCTTTTTTGCTTTTGTATAAATTCAGAAACAATCCCCAAAGCCACCTGACTATCATTTTCTTTATAGCTCTACTCGTTAGCTTTTATGTGCATCGCAAAGAATAACCTAGCTTTCACGGTGGTGTTGATTGCTTGTTGTGTAATGCTTCCCTTTTTAAATGAGCATCGAGGCAAGTTTAATGTTATATGTATTGCATTATGGGAAAAGCACGCTTTTGCTGTGAGATGTGACTAACAAATTATTTTTACGACTGCATTTCGCTGTTTACTTAGTACTAACTACTTGATAGTTAATCCAAAATAATAACGTGTGGTTGCTATTTTATGGAGCAAACGAGATGCGAGCATAGAACAGCTATGCTGGCGTTGTAACAATACATATGCTTTACAATACGATATGCTTTATATTAAAATTTAACCTCAGTAGCTATCGAATGGCCGTGTTAAAAGTAGTAAAGTATAATGCCGCTTTAGCTCAAGTTTGTAAAGAGTGTAGGTAAGCGTTTGTCTGGCATTGCCCACGTAGTTGTTTTTACCTCGACCGAGCCGGGGCTGGAATAAGTATACGTTTGGATTGGGGTGTTGGGGCTTTTCTCGTCCTATGACGTATTATATATTCCGGCATATTTGTTAAGGTTTCAGAAGCCGCACTTACAACCATCTCATATAACTTGCAGGATGTGAACTCAGTCGAAGATATTTTTAGCATTAGGACTCCAAGGTCAAATTAGATATCAGAACATAAGGGAGACGGTTATTCTCATTTGCATGGACTTCCGACATGATGGAGGTGCCTATTTGGCGAAAGTCGACTGTCCGAAGGTTAACAGGTTATAGTGTTCGCTCAATAAGTCGCGCCAACTGGCTCTTCCTAGGTTTGTATTTTCCCACTACAGATATCGGATCGTCTTCCCGTCAATCGGGAATAGAAGCCCCTACGCTGTTGGACTTTTTGACACATGGATAAGCAGTCTGGTCAGAACTTTAGGGGCACCCTTCTTCATCCTCTTCCACGTGAGCCCGTACCGAATGCAAGGAAATTGACACCTGCACAGTGCACATCCTTAAATGAATAAGCGCTGAAGTGGTTGACTGCTTTCTATACGAACATCGAAGAAACTTATTTGGCGCAAAAACGATACAGGCTAGACAAAATATATATCAACTTCTGATGCAGTTGTGGTTATTGAATCCAAACGCCCATATGGCGAATGCTGCTCTAAGTAAGCTCACCAAGTTGAAGCGTTTCTATGTATATATAAATTGGTTAAAAACCGAGCTGCAATGATGTTGCTGTAAAATCGCCTATAAAAGGGGATCAAGCATTTTCTCAAGATTCAAGGAAAAAATCGAGCCACTTATCTGTTAGACTCCAACAACAACAACAACAAAAAAAATGAGCCCTGGCTCGGAACAGGTAAGGGAAGTAGAATATTGTTAAAGGTCACCTTTTTCAATTGGCTGAACAGCATACTCTAGAACATGTAATGCGTTGACGAACAAGCTGGGAAGAAAGACATACCTAATTATTTGCATAATTCTTTGACGAAATTTCGTTATTTCTTGCAGGTTCTCGCCATTATCTCTGTACTTTTCATCGTAGTCTCAACCACATCCCTAGTGCTCAACACAATGCCTTCCCTGCAGCAGGATGGGGAGGACAATAAAGCCCTGTTCCAAGTGGAGACCGTTTGTATCACATGGTTCACCATAGAGTACCTCCTACGGTTCGCCGCCTCGCCAAATAAGTGGCAGTTTTTCAAGGGCGCCATGAATATCATCGACCTGCTGGCGATCATGCCGTTCTACGTGTCCCTGTTCCCCCTGGACTCTGACTCGTCCGAGTCAAAGTTCGACGACGTGCGGCGAGTAATCGCCATATTCCGCATCATGCGAATCCTGCGCATCCTGAAGCTGGCGCGCCACTCGACTGGCCTTCAGAGTCTGGGCTTCACCCTCCGAAACTCCTACAAGGAGCTGGGTCTGCTGCTCATGTTCCTCGCCATCACCGTCCTCATATTCTCCAGCCTGGCCTACTTTGCCGAGAAGGACCACAACCCGGAGGACTACGGTAGCATCCCGCACACGTTCTGGTGGGCCCTGATCACTATGACCACGGTGGGGTACGGGGACGCCTATCCGATCACCACGCTGGGAAAGGTGATCGGCGCCGTGTGTGCCATCTGCGGGGTGCTGGTCATTGCCCTGCCCATCCCCATCATCGTCAACAACTTCGCCGAGTTCTACAAGAGCCAGATGATGCGCGAGAAGGCCATGAAGCGGCGCGAGGCGCTCGAGAAGGCCCGCCGAGAGGGCAGCAACAACAGTATCAGCGACGTCAACCTGCGCGACGCCTTCGTCAAGCCCATCGGCATCGTGGACGTCATGCTAGATCCAGGTGCAGTTCTGGAGCTGGCGTCCGGTAATCAAATGATGGGAAACTGTTAAAGTTGTGTGCGATTAGATTACCTACATAGTAAGAAGATGCATTATAGTAACCTTGGTTTCGTTTTTTTTTTTTTTTTTGTCGTATATTCCTTATCATAGCTAACTATCAAACATGTAACGTATCATGCTGTTTTTGAATTGACGTGTTTTGTGAACTTGTTCCACCACATCGTTGGCGATGACTCGGTACAACTGTCTTCAGACGGTCGACTGCCAGACGAGGGAGCCACCAACATCCACGTGGCCGAAAATGACGAGAAGCGCTCGCCGCAGCTGAGCGCCAACCAGCTCAACACGAGGTTAGTAGCTAGCTCTTCCGAGAGCTGACCTCAGCTCCGGTCAGCTCTGCTCACGAACGTACCGCACATGCCACAGTCAATCTATAAATTGACTCACTATCGAGTCCAGATAAGCACCGCCTGTGGCAAATAACTCAGCCTCTCGGCGTCTTGTGGGCATGATTGGATGATACTGTTAGCGCGAAACCAGCCGTAAATATGATTTGGGATTACTCAATCTTGCGATGGATGGTGACGGCCAATTTCTAAAAACGCATTGGAATACGAAATACGGGAAAAGTTAGTCGCGCCAAAATTCTGAAATCATCCGAGATGTGAGATCCTCTTGTAGTCTGACTATGTTGATTCTCTTTTTTGTAGCGACGTTTATATATAGTTTTGTTTTATATAGGTACTGATCTTTTGAGAACAATGAATTCTTAGAAGGATGAATAACCTGTTGCTCATTTCTATCAGAAATAGAAAAAATAAACCAATATATATTCGGGCGTGGCCCTTCTTCAGTGGTACAAGATCACAAGATGATCACAAGATGATTGTGATCTTGTACCACTGAAGAAGGGCCACGCCCGAATATATATTGGTTTATTTTTTCTATTTCTGATAGAAATGAGCAACAGGTTATTCATCCTTCTAATAATCTTATTAACAATGCTCAGCTCAACGTTCAAATACCTGAAAACAATGAATTCTTCAAATGCTTAGAAACAGTCTATGTATATGTATGTACTTACCTACCTCTATGGTAAGAGCAAACATCAGCCTCGTAACATTGAATCAATGATACTTTACCCTGTGACCCAGTTTATATACGAGTAGAATTGGACCAGATGAGAGTGATTGTCTGTGGATCTGCACCATTAAGCTCCAACGGAAAAAACTATATGACCTCATTGGCCATCTTATGGGCCCACTAATGGCCTAGTGTCCCATTATGAGATAAAGGAATGTCTCCGGCGCATTATTTCCGAATTCGTTTACTTCTATAAATCGTCTGCTGATGCAATGAATGGTAACATGAAGTCTATTCGAAAGTCACTATAAGCAGCTGCCATTGATATTGTTTACTTACAATCACACTTAATTTGATATATCCATTAAGTGGCTATTCTTAGTTCCGTCGGGAATTTATTCACATAGACAATGGCGTTGTTCTATTTTTTTTTCGAAATACAATGGTCTTCTCAAATGGACTTACCTGAACGGCACAGCGCTTTAGTTTGAAGTCGACTTTGCGACATCACAAATTCCCGAAGTTTTACGCTAAGAGAGCCAGCCCTACCGTGTATCCGAAACTTTGGGTATCCTGCAGAACTATAAATTAACTATCGTGTCTCATAAAACGGGGCAGTGTACCTACCACCTCGAACTTTTCTCTTCGCTTGCTTCAGGCCATAAATATCTTACCCTAACATGTTCGACATGAAAGGGCTGCAAATGACGAGCTGAGCGCATGTCTCTTATATTTGTTAATCTTATGTTTGTCTTATGATATAGCGATGATAACGTTATACATTGTTCGTCTGCTTCCACTCAGTGATAACAAGTTGTTCACGCTCAGCGTACTGCGCCACAGACGAATGTTGCTTAGTTATCCTCCCAGCCGATAGATGGCACTAATAGTTGACGCCTGAAGTTATACTGTACCGCCAGACTCCACAACTGCACCGCTGAGCGGTACGGCTGCAATACGGATAAAGAACAATTTCGACTCAAGCGGCCGGCGCTCGGTGCACGTTTTGTAGATACGTTGGAGCTACACTGAGCGTTACCCTGGGATGGCATCTGCTGTATCTTGCTTCTGACTCTGCTGATTGTGTGCCGACAGGCCTGTCGGTGGTGGCGAGATGTCGGCCGCGTCTCCCGGCACCACGCGGAAGGAGCACGGCACACCTGAGCGGCGACTGCACGGCGTGCACGCGCTCAACGCCATCTCCCCGGCCGTGAGTGCCGCATGGGGCAGCGCACGGCCACGGGGGAAACACGAGCAGTACACGGTCCCGGGAAACAGCTAGTGCACAGTGCCGGGGAAAACAGACATCCACTACCGCGGAAAACACAGGCACATAGAGTCACTGATAGGACACCCTAATGGAACACATCCAGTCATAGTCAGACAGAAGTTCAATCACAACCAGCCTTGGACAAAACGGAAATGAATGCCTGCCCAAAATGATATTTTAAAACAGAAATGGAAAAAATATGCCCGGGTATAATAAGCCCAAGCGCTCATTATAACACTGGTCTGCACCATTAATACCTCAACAATCTACTCCATTAGTCCATGTTCTAATTAAAAAAGTCATTTATTGAATTCTCGCCTTGCATGGCTGAAGGGCCGGTCGAAGGGCCATCTTGCCGCTGCCCAAAATGACTGATATGTTGTCGGTCGGTCCGGCGGGTCGATGCGTCTTGTTCGGCTGGACACGCGACCCAGGCCCGGCTGATGGCCCGCCCAGCCGACCCGTAATCCAGAGTCGCTGTTTTACGGCCTTCTGTGCGATATCAGCGCGGACCGAATCGCAATCTCGCCAGGACGATATTTTCCGAGGCTCGAAGCCCGGCCCTATGAAGCCCGAGTGCTGATCTACATAAATTGGCGGGTCAAGATAAAGTGATACCATATATTAAGCTGTGGATTTCTCTTTGTCTTCATAGCTCACAGACATTTGTGATCTACTTTTATATTGCCATCGTATGACCAAAGTTGCATCAGAGTGGGAATTAAAAAATGAGTTACCCAAATTTGCACTCTTCACGTTTGTTCGCACACTGCAAAGCTGGCGCATTCTTCTATTGTGCCTGGTTGGGCACTTGTTTTGCTTTACTCAGCTGATTGTTAAACGTGAATTAGTGATAAGGATACCTAAATCCACCTACAGGACACATCGCACGCTATTCTATCACCGACTGGCCTTCCACAGACCTTGGGTCTGCAGAGCGTGAAACAAAAGATGCTGCTTATACGGCACAGCTGCCACTGACTGGGGCTCACCAGCAATGAACGCATTGGATGCTGCCTTTGCAATGCACATAGCACACATTTTGCGTTATGCTGCAAACGAGAATGAACAATATACCTACTCGTAATACGCACACATGTGCTTTGGAGTGATTGCCGTATTGTTACTTTTAGGAAGGCATTTTAGCACATTTTGATTACTCGTTCACGGAAAGACAACTGTTAGTGGTTATGTTTTACTGGCAATTGTTAAGCATTACCCAATTTTAGTTTAAGAAGTATTTGATTCGTTAAGAATCGATACATTTCACTACTCTGTGAGGAAAATATTTGGGACCATGCTTAACTCCTGGCAATGACAAAATCGTTCACGCGAAAAGAAGTTTACAAAGCAATTCGCACCAGATGCAGAAAAGCTTATTATTATCACCATCAAAACATAATCTTGGTAGGTCACTGTTGCCAGTTTTGCCATAACTAAGGATTTTCAATGTATTCGTTCTTTTAATGTCAATAATGAAACAATCCTTTAGAACGCTAAGATGACCAAAATATAACACGAATTTATCTCATTTCTCGTATCAAGTGTTTGTGTTCGAGACGCTTGTTGACCTGACCTTGACACTATTTGTCGATCACTGGGCACATCTCAAATATCGCTTAGCGGCTGTCGTCTTTTCTTCGTAAGAATCGGAACGCACGACACGCTCATTGCAATAACTGACAAATCATCATGTGATGTTTTTATTTAGAATCACAGGCTTCAGCTACTTCACCGTTACACCTAATCAGTACTCACACAACAATTTAGAAAGACTGAATGATAGGTTCAGGTAGCTTGCACAATCTTTTCTCGCTATCGTCTTGTGATCCATTTGAATATCGTGCTGTGAGTAAATGGCCATGCTTTTCTGCCTCAGTGGTGTCAGCACTTGCTAATTTTTCAAACTGATCGTGGCGTATTTCTTCTTCACCTTTCACGTGGCAGAGACGCGCAGGAAGCCGGCGGCCCGTTTGACAGTGCGTTGCCTCATGCCGTACATAGCTGTGAGCTTCTAGCAGAGCTGTGTCTGAGGCTGATCGGTGCAGCTCGCATGCGTCGGGCGGCGGCCGGCAGCTGGCGGGCGCCGCGCCGCCGACCGGACGGCCTCTTTCCTGCCTACAGGCGCTGACCGGCCGGGAGCCGACCGAAAACGGCGCGCGCCTCGCGCCGCTGCCGCTCACGCAGACCGAGACCTCTCAGTAACGCTCAATAATTCTCTTAGCTCATCCACTGCTCAGGTAAGCTCCACCTCCGGCGCCGCGGGCGCAGCGACCTCCGCGCCAGTAGGCAGGCAGTAGCCACCAGCCAGCAGCTGGAGGCTGCCCGAATCCAGTAGTCAGCAGCAGACAGTTGTTATCCAGTAGTCAGTAGCGGGCCAGCCGTCGTCATCCAGTACCTATTTAATCCAGTATGCAGACTGTGCCTAACCCATCGGTCATTGGATGCCAGTCGTCAGTCAGTCCCAAGTGTCTTTTAAATCCTAAGACTGCTCTGGCCCAGATGCATTTTGCCTGCTTCACACCGGCCGTTTGAACGGCGACCGAACATTGGCAAGACATGCTCTGTGGACACTGGGCATTAACGGAAGCTAGCTGCTGAATTGAAGGTCTATAAAACCGGCTGCAGATTTAAGTCATTCTGACAACTATTGTTGATAACAGGCTTCCAAACCATGCTATTGATCACCGGTTGCCAACCCATGTGTTAAATATGTGAGCAATTTTGATATGTATCTGTAAAATGACATATCTAATATGTCACTAGTTAATAGAAATAATGGATCTTTAGGTACAATGTTGAAAATAAAAGAAAATACCAAAATAATAACGCTTATTAAAAACAGGTCCGAGATAAAAATGCGATCAAATATGATAGCTTTAGATTAGAGATTCCATAAAAAATGCACTATAATTTTGATAATTAATTCCCTTATTTTTTCTATACATTGGATGTTTCAGCCTTACTTGCTGCTGGGCTTTACCTAACTATTATAGTCGCTTTATACCAACCCGAACATGGAAGAAGAGCAATAGAGGTCTAGAAACCCCACCTTTTACCGTGCTCATCCGACTTTGAACTGAAAGCTATCAATTCGGGGTGTAACCTTTGAGTGCATGGACCGTTGTCGTAGCTAGAAAGGGTATGCAGCTGGACCAAAAATCTGAGCTAGCTATCACTTATCGGATAACTTTAAAGCGATCCTATTTCTATGAAAGTTTAGATAACACTATGATCGTAGCCAAAGCAGAACATTTAAACCAAAAGGAATTTACGAATTGTTTAATATTTTTGAATGACCTCCTTACAAAAGTATACTTTTCATTCATGTATTTTTTGTTTTAGATTATTATTTGTTCGATATTTTTTGTCTTCGAATATTCTAATATTTTGGCATTGATGTGATCATGGCCCGTGGCCGAAAATTCATCTAAAACAAAAAATACATGAATGAAAAGAATACTTTTGTAAGGAGGTCATTCAAAAATATTAAACAATTTAAATGCCTTACATACATTCAGCAAGCACTAAACAAATTAAGAAGAATTTGCAAATTATTGAAGCAAAACAACATAACACAACGCATCATTATTGAAACACACAACATACATGTTTCGGTGCAAAAACTCATGGAAAAATGATTCTCACTTTAGTCACAAAATCGAAACACACGAAGCAGATCATACGGAATCTCACTGCCGTGCTGATTCAATCTCCCGGCTTTTAGTGAGATCGGTGGCATTGTTGCACGGAGAGGAGAAGGTTCCAATTAGAGCCTGAATCCGGCGCGTGACCGTCTTTACGGCTGAGCCGGACGCCCGTTTCCGGCGCTGATGCGGTGCTTGGGTCGCTACAGCCCGGACACGGTCGATCGTACTGGCGGAGCTGCTGAAAATTGAAAACACGGTCCCGGGGTCGGGGTCGGGGAATTCCTCGGACGTTGGAAAATACGAGGTCCTGTTAGGGTTAGCCGGTTCGGGGAAGTGGAAGGGAAATGATGTGGTGAAAATAGGTATGTAGTTCGCGAGAAATATAAGAAAGTATGAAGAAACTGAAAAACACCTCCATGCGCCTATCACACCAGGAAAAGGTCACACAAATATTTCACAGATAATGCAATGAATTGGATAAAAGGTGAACCTTCTTCCGAATTGAACATGGATAAAAAGTTATTATCAATTAACAACGATAGGCCATTCGGTAGAGCCAAAATGTCAAGGTCAGGACTCAAGAGTCCATTATCATCACAACAGTAATGCACAAAACTGCAGTAGCGTCATGTAACACATGGTTCCCAGTGCCCACTTAAGTTCAAGCTCACTCGCCACACTCGTCGAAAAAAACGTCACTGCATAATATCCATAGAATTGACTCATGCTTGGTTACCTAGAGCTAAATCATTGGAGTATTTGTTCTTTCTACCAGGGTTTCGGAGTCGTGGTAGCGCTGTTCCGACTCCGACTCCGACTCCGACTCCGGGCTCCTGACCGACTCCGACTCTGACTCCGACTCCGACTCCGACTCCGGGTCTGATACGAATGGCAATGGCGGCCGCCAAAATTTTGCGTGATATGACGCCACGTGCTAGGTCTACGTGCACGGGGAGAACGCTCCTACTCTCCGGTTTCCTTCATGCAGTCACCATTTCTCCCACCTGGACGCAGCTGAATCCACAAGAGGTCAGCGGTCAGCGTGGAAACCCGCCGAGAAGCACGAGAGGCGGCCGTATCACGAACACGAGCATCGCCATCATGTCGGTCATTCCTATGTGTTGATACTTTTCGGAGCATAAACGAATAAAATAAAAATACATTTAGTCTTTGACTCATCAAATACTTCAGATAGTGGAAGTTATAACAGGCATGCAAAATACTTGGCTACTAAATTATGATGTAACTTGAAACTTGTAAGATCCAATGTTTGTCATTTAGAACAAAAACAAGATGAGTGCAATTTTTATCGCCGGAAGCGAATTCTACCGCGGGCAGCTGATAAAAAAACTGAAAAGTGATGTCACAGATTCTAGTTATTTTCCGGAGTCGGAGTCGAGGCAGCTTGACCGACTCCGACTCCGACTCCGACTCCTAGCTGCTTGCCACGACTCCGGGCGACTCCGACTCCGACTCCGACTCCGACTCCGAAACCCTGCTTTCTACCATGCATTTTATCGACAAATGTTCCTTGTCATTCTTATTTTTATGTGACTGCCATCCGCTAGTGACATGGCTACTATGCTGTTTATGTTTTCTCTTATCATGCATATTTTTAATGGCTTTACCCATCATTTAGAGAAGAACGTACCATGCTATGATGTTTTGCTCTTATCATATGCTATGATATCATACCATGCTGTGATATTTTGACATATGTAAATCCCTTTACTACATGTCCCACGCACGTTTCATGTGTAGACGAATATGCTCGTAAAATCGCTGGCTCGGTCGTGCTGCATGTTTATGTAAATCAATGTGTAGCAATAGTTAATGCTACGCATGTATGTTCTCACGCTTACATCAGACATGAGTATGTCCTGAACATTACTGACTCATATGCTGTGACCTCCGTCACCGTTACCGAGTCGTCACCGCGTGTCCCGTCCGTGGCCGCAGGACCCTTCGAGGACTGCCGCGGCGCCGGCGCGTCCGTCCGAACCGCCGGCGCGCCCTGCCGCCGACCTGGAGCTGCAGCCGCTGCCAGCCGGCCAGCAGGCTGACTCGCGGCCCGGCAGCCAGCCGGACCTGCTCAGTCTGGCCAGCAGCGACACGTTCGCCACCTGTCCCACCCACCCGTACCCGTCCGAGGGCGACCTGACGGCCCCGGCGCTGCCGCCGCCGCTGGTGCCCGCCCCCGCCCCCGCCCCCGCCACCGCCGCCGCCGCCGACAGCCCGGCTGCCCGCCGCGCACGACAGAACGAGGTGAGACATATCGGTCTGACTCGCTGCGCGGATCACACCGTCTTTAGTGGGAGCGGCGCCAGACACGGCCGACCCGGGCTGAGTCACGCGACGTCTGTCACACTGCCTGTCACATGTCACGTGGCCTGTCACATAAATGGACGATGGGAGCTGTGCTTAGCGTCACATCAAAGGCGAAACCAGACGCTAAAACGCTAAATAGAAATAAAACAGCACCATAAGAAAGTTTAGTTTATTCATAAATAAAAATGTGTAGCATTATGAATGCTGCGGATATTATATTTTTGGAGCCTAATTTTACAATTTATGTTCTCAATGCGGTCATATGTTTGACGTTTGCAATGCAAACATCCCTACATAAAATAAATGCCCCGTCACTGTGGCTGGTTCAGGCTTTGGGAGAGCTGGCCTTGAGGCGGCGTTTATTATGCAAGAGTTGGACGTTTGGGTGCATGCCAGACAGACGAAATGATTTCAGTGGCTGAATTCCGAATGCCTCTGCTTTTAACTGTGCATCATTTGTCTTCCAAATAACCCATGCGGCTCATACAGCCCCAGGCAATCAAGGCCGAACCATGTCTACACATCCCTGTGCATCCAAATATCTCAGATCGTTAGCTCTCTGTGGAGAACTGACTGACTGGCCGACAGCAGCACACCACACATCTCTCCTCCTCTCTCGGCCCGCCGTCGGCTTTGTGCGGCCACAATGGCCGTCTGATCGCGCTCTGTTTTCGCTCTGCCGTCTGATAAATAGGCTGACGGCGTCCCATCGGTCTGTCACAGGCCCTGCAGTGGGTCCATTGCCAGACGGGGTAGGGAAGACGGCCACGGCACGAGGCGGTTAGGGTTGGGGTGAGGGGAGGTGACGGCGAGTGGCCTGGATCAACCTGGATACTGTTGGCTGTTGTACTATGCGGCATTAGTTCTCGCAAGTTTCCTGTTTCCCATGTTATGTTCCCATGTTTCTTGCCCATGGTGCAGGAAACATGGTGGCTGTTGGTGTGAGGGATCGTATATTTTAAATATTTCCTGCTTCAACATGATGGAACCCTTGCAATCTATGATATCTTTATACGCGGCCTACTGCTTCGGGAACAACTGACCCAGATGGCCGGCTTGCCAACGACAGGGGTCATCGTCCTTCGAACATTTTGAAATAGACATGAGCCTCGTTACCGCTACCCAGAGAACGAGGGACGCGTCTCCCTCAATGTCGTCCATTTTTATAGCTTTGCGTCTTTCAATAGCCACTGCTAATGAATAATCTATTTCGAACGACTTTTGTTCGCCAACTGTCGAGCCGTGATATCCTCTGGGAGGGGAGGAGAGTCTCGGTCCTTTTAGTGGTGCAGTCGGCACGTCAAACATCATCCCAGAGGATGGCATTGGAGGTCAGCGGGCAGAACCACATACAGAATGAGACGCTCTGTATTCAATGGCCCCGACCACGACAAAACTCTTGTCCTGCGGTTCCAGGGATCAATGCGAGTTACCGACTCGGAAACGTTTCCAGGAACTGTGTTGACAGCCAAATGTCACTGTTTTATAAAGTTAAAATTCCGTTTCAGTAAGAAAAGCGACAAGTTGACAAGTTTGGTCTGCAAGGGAAACAGTCTGGGACTAGCTAGATGCTTAGGTTTCGAATATCACCTCCGACTTGCTAAGTCGATGTCATATTGTCGGATGGATGACATCGGGAAATACCATAAGACTTGACTTGAACTGCAACATCGGTAGCTTAGCGACTAGCGAGTATGTGGATTGAGCTTTGTTCCCGTTCCGTTTCCGTTCCGTTTTCGTTCCGTTTCCGTTCCGTTACTGTTCCATTTCTGTTCCATTTCCGATCCGTTCCAATGTTATGTTCCGTTTCCGTTCCGTTTCCGTTCCGTTTCCGTTCCGTTTCCGTTTCCGTTCCGTTTCCGTTCCGTTTCCGTTCCGTTTCCGTTCCGTTTCCGTTCCGTTACCGTTCCGTTTCCGTTCCGTTTCCGTTCCGTTTCCGTTCCGTTTCCGTTCCGTTTCCGTTCCGTTTCCGTTCCGTTTCCGTTCCGTTTCCGTTCCGTTTCCGTTCCGTTTCCGTTCCGTTTCCGCTGCTCGTTCGCCGGCCGTGGACGTTGGTCGGTGCCAATGCCCTAATTGGCCGCCGGAGCCGTGCCACTGTTCGCCACCAGTCACGAGCCTACGGGGCGCCAATTAATAATACAGACAAGAGATCGGCCGTCGTCCCGACGGCGGCGGTGGGCGGCGGGCGGCGGCGGGCGGCGGCGGCGGGCGGTGGGCGGCGGCGGGCGGCGAGCGGCGGCGGGCGGCGGCGGCGGCGGTGGGCGGCGGCGGTGGGTGTATCGACTGACACCGAGCGGTCCCTGTCCTCTGTCCGCAGACCGAGGAGCCGCCGCCGCCGCCGCCGCCGCCGCCGCCGCCGCCGCCGCCGCCGCCGCCCGGTCGCCGCCGCATCTGGGCGCCGCCCTCCGCCGCCGCCCGTCAGCTCTCCGAGGCTGTTCGGAGACTCACGGGATCCGCCTCATCCGGCGCCGCCCGGCTCGGTGGGTTGGTGGGTCGGTGGTTTGGTAGGTGGGTCGGTGGGTCGGCTGTTGGTCGGTGGGTCGGTTGCTGGTTGGTGGGTCGGTCGGTGGGTCGTCGGTCGATCGGTCGGTCGGTGGGCCGGTCGGAGGGTTGGTGGGCGGGTCGATGGGTGGGTTCCTGTGGATTGGTGGGCTGGGTTGGACAGTGGGTAGATGGGTTGAGTCCCGAGAGTGGCCGGTACTCAGCGGGTCGGTGGTAGAGCCTCATGATGGCCCGGCCCCCTGTTATCTCAGGAGATGGCCCGTCCCGATCACTTTCCGTAATGAAAGGCACAGAGCGGCGGGCGGTGAAGCTTTTCGGTCAATACAGAAGGTTTTTGAGAAGCTATATACTATATGGCATGGTCTTGACAAGGGCTGTCATGCAAACCGTTCTGCAACATCTGTCATCAGAATACACAAAAGCTACCAGCCCGATCCATGTCTGTTGTTATGCAGAGCACCATTTGCTGACTAAGTAGCTATATACAGTAGCTGACTATAGGTATAGAAGCTTTCATGCAGTCCTCCATGAGGCTCCATGGCATCTTTCATACAGAGCAATCCACAGAAACCGTTGTCCAGTCTGGTCCACAGCCGCCTAATTTTTGTCAGTCCATAGTAGCTGTCATACATTTCAGCATTGTATCGTAACAGCTTCCAGCTTCCATTCAGTCATGTCCGTGTCATCTTAAAAAAAAAAAAATAAAGCATAAAATTCGATCCGTATCAATCGCCACTCATCACGATGCGTTCATAGCAACTTTCACACATAGTCCGTCCGTGACATGAACTTCCACATCGTGGACCTGAAATGGTCGTCGTGAACCTGGAGTGATCGTGGAATGACCGCTGGCGTCACGCCATCAGTTCCGCCGCCACCTGCCGGGCCGCTGTGCTCGTGTGAACCTCGCTTTAGCCACGGCACAGCCCCGGTATGTTTGCTTTGCCTGCAGAGAGGGTGGCGGTGGGCATCATCAAATATGCATTAGCTCATTGATTAAGCATGACACAAAATGGTCACAATGTCAGCAAAGGTCACGTGCCGCAGTGCCGTCGGCGCCTTTGTTGTTCGGAGGAGCTCGGGGCCAGGCGACGTCTGCCACTGCCGCCTGTATGTCAGGGGTGCTGGATGGTACCGGAAACTACGTGCAAGAGCTATTGTTGTATTCAATAAAAGAGGACACAAAGATAGTGACTGACTTTTCATATTCTTTTTTATATTTCCGCCACGTTTTACCGGGTTTTCCGGCTTTCGTTATTTCCTGCCAAAAGCCAACATGATAATATTTCATTCTCTCCTGGCTGTCGGCCGGTGGAATTGCCGACTTACTTGGAGGTTCGGTGTGCCGATGCGTCCCCAAAGCCGGTCTCGAGCACTCTCTGTATTTGATAATTCACGCACGCTTTTATACAGGATCTTGCACGCACAGCGCGATCATATAAGGAGCGTCATGCGGCAAGCGCATAAGCTTATTCGAGGAACGACGCGGAAACCTCTGCAGAACCGGTCAGTCGTTGAATTAATAACCCGGATCTGCAGCGGGCCGCACGCACCTGAACAAGGCCATACGCGCTTGTAGCAATAGTCCTTTGAACAAAGCCTTGCGACATTACCTCCCCTCCCCCATGAGCCGACAATAGGAGGCGTCAGAACAACACACGACCGAGTGAAGAAGTAGACGTCCCGAGCTGGTGGGTGACTTGCTCGCAGCGCGGAGATGTGTAGGTTCTCCGGATCTTGATGTCCGAGGTCCCGGCCCATGACAGGGCCGCGCCGATGAGGTCACCGTCAGTGGACAGTGATAGAAGGCGCGGCCGGCTGGAGCGGGCGGTACTGTCGACTGCTGGCGGCCAGTGATTGTGGTGGCAACTGGCTGGAGTCGACAGCGACGGCCGTTGGTGGAGGGGACCTCTGGATGGTGCGCGAGCAGAAGTCGACGGGGACGTCTCGAGTCGATGCACTGGTACCGGACCATGGTTGTGTGGCGATTGTACTTGTAGGGCGATTTTGACCGCACTCGGGTAATGTGGTCCCGTGAATGCGACGCCGGATAATCGCCATGGAGTCAGGTACCAGTGGCGGTGTGGTTGACTCGGCGGGTACTCGACGTCCCGGCTGCCGGCCGGGCCCTTGGCCAGGCAGCGGAGACGTGAAGATCGGTCAGCCGTGTGTATTTGACAGTCCATTGTGGCCCATGAGGAGTGAGTCGGCATGCAGCAACAGGCGATGCGAGTATGATCGGCTGTCTGCAACATACAAAATCTTTCGTCAATGGCACATACGTACACGAGACAAACGAACAGACATATACAATTCTTAAAAACTATACATGATTTTTTTTTTTTATGACGATCTGGCTGAAGTGGATGCAAGTAGGTATGCATATGAAACATGTGGGGCAACACATCAAGATAGTTGCCGCCAGACCGCCATGACATTAGCCGTAAGTACATGGTGATACAACCGAAAATGAAGGTCTTGACGAGCAGCCGGAGAAATGATATAGCCAAGATGTATGTATAGGGGCTATCGACGGCATAGATTGATTACCATCGAAAAGATGAAGATAGCGGCGATAATAGCGAAGAACCAGTAGAGCCCCTGCTGTAGTGTAGTTCCCAATGAAGAAGTGGTCGAAAGAAAAGAATCAAAGAGACCACTAGAGTGAATGACGGCTGTGGACTGGGCGACCGTCTCATTGCGCTGGGTAAGTGAAAGAGTAGGGGTATCTAAACAGAAAGAGACGGGTTCACAGCTTTTAATTTCGTTATAGTAAAGACACAGTCTTTCCTCGTGACAGGGGACCGACGTAACGAACTGAATTGTCACGAGGGAGCTGTCAGTGGATAAGGCCACTGCACGGGATGAAAGTGGGATATTATTGAAGGATACGGATACCGTACCTGGAGAGCAGATGGATTTGGCTCGTATGATAATTTTGGCAGCCACTGGACATGAATGACACCCAGTGACTGAATCAATCGATTCAATACGAGGACAAATTTTGTAATGGGATATGGCAAGGGACATGTCATTGAAGCGTATGTGAATATTTACTGGGGCACTCCGAAGTAGTTTAGATTGCAAAACACCAGTCCGAAAGGGCGTGGGTTCGAATCCCACCGCTGCCACCATTATGTCGGCCGGTGGAATTGCCGACTTACTTGGAGGTTCGGTGTGCCGATGCGTCCCCAAAGCCGGTCTCGAGCACTCTCTGTATTTGATAATTCACGCACGCTTTTATACAGGATCTTGCACGCACAGCGCGATCATATAAGGAGCGTCATGCGGCAAGCGCATAAGCTTATTCGAGGAACGACGCGGAAACCTCTGCAGAACCGGTCAGTCGTTGAATTAATAACCCGGATCTGCAGCGGGCCGCACGCACCTGAACAAGGCCATACGCGCTTGTAGCAATAGTCCTTTGAACAAAGCCTTGCGACATGGCGTATGTCACTCCTCAGGCCGAGGTGGCGGTGTCTCCCCGTCTGACCGTTGTCTCTGTGTGTCTCCCCCAGGCCGAGGTGGCGGTGTCTCCCCGTCTGACTGTTGTCTCTCTGTGTCTCCCCCAGGCCGAGGTGGCGGTGTCTCCCCGTCTGCTGGTCGGCCATCGGAGGGCCGGATCGCTCACGGCAGTTCAGACGTGAAGCGCCGCCGTCGCGTCGACCCGGAGTCCGAACAGCTCCTGGGCCGGCCCCTCTCCGCCGTCCTGGACACCGCCGTCGAGCTACCTAACGTCGGGTCGGGATCTCCCGCCGCCACCACCGCCGCCGCCACCGTCACTGACAGTCAGCAGTCAGCCGCTGATCACTACCCCTCTACAGCCGCCGCCGCCGCCATCAGCGTCGCCCCGCGCTGCGACTCTCCTCTCGAGCTCCAGAGTCTGGCCTCATCCATGGCCGGTACCATGCCCAGCTCGGCCACGACTGCCGCCTCGAGCACCGCCTCGGGTCGGCGCCGACGGGGCGGCCCGGAGCTGCACTGCGCCAACGCCGAGTGCCTGTACCGGACCGTGGCTCTGACCTCGCCCGACCTGGGATCCGTGTGTCTGTGCGGCGCGCAGATGACCGCGGTGGAGGAGACCGGCCCTGGTGCGGTCCGACCGTCGTGACACGCCGTCTCCGAGTATGTGAGAGAAGGTTAGTCGCGGTGATGTCAGTCCGGGGGAGAACGGTATGGAGGTCAGTATGAGGAGGTAAGTCCACAGGTCAGCCGAGGATGAGCCCATAGTAGCCGGTCGGCCCAAGGGTATTAGCAAGACAGATAGTGGGGGTAGTCACTAGTCAGCACAGGTGAGCCTGATAAATTACTATTCAGTTGAGATAAGACAGGTTCGTAGGAAGTCAATCAAAATAAATGGAGAAGGAGGAGAACATTCTGAAAATGTCGGTTCAATAAGCAATCCTGCACCGAATAGGCCACGAAGGCTAAAAACGACAGTCCGGAAGACAAATCGGACCGAGAAGGTTAGCTAGCTCGGACGATCCCACCAGCCTCCAGTGTTTCCTCACCGGTGCATCAGTTTCTCATCATGCTCGACTCTGTTTCATTACTATCGATGGACTATCGCTCTCATTCAACCGCCCCTGAAGCATTGCTCCAACCTCGTCGACACGCCTATCACAGCTGCATTACAGCACCATTTCACTGAACTGCACCAGTCTGACACCAACACTGCACTCACTCGACACGTTTTCCCCATCACCTAATGCAGCCTCGACGACACTGAGCGGGCCGTAACGTGCGCCATTTGGGCCTCTCCGGCTGATTAGCTCTGCTCAGGTGTTAAGGTTGGCGGTGCCTTGGCGGCCGGTCAATGCTTCCCGGGCCACTGACGTCATCAGCAGTTAGTAATGTCGGGAGCTGGTGTGTATGTAAGTACTGTCGGGGTCAATCGTTACATTCACTGACGTCATGCAAGGCTGTGGCAACACGGTCGGCGTGTGCCAAGCGTCGAGCGCAAAGGGGCCGCTCTGGTGTTGGCTACGGTCCTGCAGCGTTTAACGACGTGATGTTTATCATGATTTGAGGATATAGGGTGTTGTAACTAATAAAGTATGCTATTGAATAGATAAAATGTTAAACGTTGTCATTAAAGTGTTCTGTGTTATGCGATTGTCTCACAGCGAGATACCTATCTAATGACAGTTCTAATTCATACATGAATTTGTTCCTCTTTAGGCATATGTATAACGAGACACGTTTTACTGATTGAGATTCGTTTTTTATTTATTTCAATATAGACAGTAATTTCATTTTTCCTCCACAGGTGTGGTTTCGGAGAATGCGACTGGCGATGCCGCGATATCGAAAACAGGGTCTGCTCTCAGCTGTGACGGCTGCGGCTGACGGCCGTGACGGCTGTGACGGCTGTGACGGCTGGTGGTGACGGCTGCGGCTGACGGCCGTGACGGCTGTGACGGCTGTGACGGCTGGTGGTGACGGATTGGACGGGTGGTGACGGATGCGGTGTGACCGGTAAAGGGTGACAGCGGCGGTGGCAGTGACAATGACAGCGGCGGGGGCAGCGACAGTGGCAGTGGCGGGGGCAGTGACAGTGACAGCGGCGGGGGCAGTGACAGTGGCAGCGGCACGGGCAAGACTGTCAATCGCCCCTCTCAGATTATTCCCCCTTTACGAAGCGAATTGACTCGCGTTTTACCATTATTGATTGTCATCGTGTGATACGATTAACGCTACTTGCAAACTCAACGTCTTACGACAATCACCTGGTGACGATCGAATAATTTTCTTTAAATGCGTCCCTAGATTTACGCTTGAGAGATATTTCATGCCCCATGTTTTGATCAATGACACCGCTATGCAATCAGAGGGATATAGTTAAGCGCACGCCATTTTATTTTGCAGTTTGTACGATTGCAAGATCCCAGTAGTTTGCCGATGAGCAGACAAATTAGCATTAGCCATTAAAGGTATGCTTTTCGTGATAGAATGACGTTCTAAAACGCAATAAAGAACCAAACAGAGCTTGGTTCTCCAAGGATGGTGCAATGAAAACCCCGCCAAAGTATTGAGCCTTGTAGTGTGCCTTTAAGCAGAATTCTATCCCGTAATGCTTAGACACCAACATCAACGAGTCATCAGTTTTATATAATATCTGCTCTAGTCGCTTACTTCAAATAGGATAGCATACGGCACTTTTCTCCATGACTAATCACAATGAGCGACGAAGTTAACCGACTAATGTAAAAATTTATAATGCATCATCTCGCTGACGAACACTGCTGCTTTCTATAGTGTATGTATTCTCCCACATTGGGTTCTTGCGGTGGTTGTTCACAGTCACGAGTGGTGTGCCAGCGGGTGCCATTTCGGGCCTTCATAGTGTGACCTCCGTTCACAGCCCACTTGCATTCTGCTGTAGCCTCGAACCTTTTACCTATGCATTATTGGTCGTCAATGGCTACGCGACCAAAACCAGCTGCGTGCTGCTGGTTCGTTGGCTCTGTCCTCGCAAGGACGGTGGGATTGTTGTGGATCGGGTTATAGAAATGCTCGTTTTTCCCGCGTCCAGGGTCGTCTAGAATTTCACTGATGACCTCTAGTTAGAAGGGCGGGCGCTGCTCAAATTTGCCCGCGGGCCGAGTGTGTGTAGCTTGTGCGCCCCTTGTTGCCACGGGAGCGCCAATGTTCGCCCCGGTTGTGTAGGTATTATATGAAGCCTGCAGCGGGCCTACCCCATGCAAAATCAGTCGATTGTGGAGAGGTGCGAATTTCAGCACAATTCTCTCCATCCCACTGCTTTCTCGCACTCCCGCACAACGCGCTTGTGCCGCCTGTGGTGAGAATAGCCCCATCACTAGTGACCCAAGGTCAGTCCGCCCACAGATTGCGGCTGAATAGAGCTGAGAAAGTCTGCAATCAAAGGACACAGCGACTCATCCTATGCATTTTTAGATTCGAGCGATAGCGTAGTTTGTTTCAGCGGAGAAGCACGCTGAATTAGGCATGTTTACTTGGTAGCTTTGGATTAGTAGAACGCGTTTCCCAAGCTCTCGTAGAGGCTACATTATTAGATTCAGAATATATTATTAGGTAATTGAGAGTTGTAGAAGTTGTGATCAGAGCTATCTTGCCACTTCAAGCTCCAGCAGTGAGAGGAATTTATACTGCTTAGGTATAGCTAGATATCAAGCTAACCAATATGTAGGTGCGTTACGAGCGCCCATATATTAGAAATGAATCGCTGCAATGGGTTGTGCCAATAACAAACCAGAAAACCAAACAAAATAAAGAACAATACTATTTCTATATAAACACCATCAGGTTTTAAATAAGCGCTCCCACTGTTCACATTAATTAGCGTATTTATCTGTTATATCATATGTTTCAGCTCTCTTGCAACGATATATATATCTACGCTTACACGCCATTCATTGGTCTGTTGTTCCTCGATTTGTTTTTCTTCTGGATGTCGTTGGCGGCTGGCTGACGTCACTGGTCAGAGACACAAGTGGCGCAGTTGAGGCGCAGTCAGCTGATCCACTCACCTGTGATGAACGGGTATATTGTTGCTGTTTCCCATGAGTGGCTATGCAGTGCGTGACATGCCGTTTATCTGTGTTACACTTTTTGATCTGATATTGCATATCAATCATAATAATACAACTTCTCAATCCATTGCCGATGTCTGAATTCGGAAGGAACTGTTGCCTGGGATCTCGGTAGATGCTCTTTTTCACGTATGACGTTATGACGATCGGTTAAATTTTTATTCCTGCTTAGCGAGATAGGTATAACTCGCTGCATACTGAAACACACTCATTTAACGCCCTAAAGTTATTTCTTACTTATACGTGAAAGGCGAAAGCTGCCCTCATTTCGTCTGGAGTCATCCGTTTACTTGGCCTGACGTTGCCGAGCCGCCCCCCCCCCTCCTCCCCCACACTGATCTCCCGGCAACGCCCCTGCCGCCGGAGCATCCCCATTGCTCCGGGGCTTTCCCCGATAAGCCGTCTACCATCGGTGGCGGTCGGTCCTGCAGCCCCGTCTCAACCTTTAGTGTCCACGCGAATACAGAACAATGCAGCAGGAGCTCGTGGTTACATTCAGCGAGGGCTGCGCTAATGCAGCCCTCGCTGAATTTAGATTCGAGCGATAGCGTAGTTTGTTTCAGCGGAGAAGCACGCTGAATTAGGCATGTTTACTTGGTAGCTTTGGATTAGTAGAACGCGTTTCCCAAGCTCTCGTAGAGGCTACATTATTAGATTCAGAATATATTATTAGGTAATTGAGAGTTGTAGAAGTTGTGTAGAAGTTGGATATAGTGACACGAGCACTCGGTGCTCGTGTCACTATATCCTAACGGATGCATCTTCCGAGCGCCGTAACAATATCCCTTTGGTGACGTCACCTGACATAGTGCTTCTCATTGGCTGGGATATACTGCGGGGCCGAGAAAGCTGAGACGTGAGTGGAGGGGCTGTCAGTGAGTGCTGGGGTCTGTTTGGCGATGCGGTGTGGTGAGGCGAATAGTGGACGGAGTGGTCGCCTGAGGGCTTTGCGCAGACGAGCTGAATTTAGTGAGTGGTCATTGGACAGTCTACAACTTACGAGGACTGATATTTACTGTACCTACTGTGGACTGCTGAATCGGTAGCTGCATGATCGACTTGACCTTCATGGATCGTGATGGAGGTAAGGGCCTGTCGCGCTCGGTGCTAAGTGCTTTGTAACAAATAGCCATGCAGTCGCACATGTGATTGTGCAGTTTGTAGGTATGAATCTTAGATTAAATGAGTTTGTTTTGTTTGAATGACGTAACTGGGCATTCTTTTGTAAAAATTCACCTGATCGATACATTCATTGGATGGGCATCTCCATTCATCAAGCTCCCTCACTTCAATAAACGCAAGCCATACAATATACATAACAAACGTTTATTTAAAATCAAAGGTTGACGCATTCAATGTGCACCTCATGGTGTAAAAGTAAAAAAAAAAAAACACAAAGAGTAACTTTGAAGTTACTTGAAGTTAAATTTGACAATCTCCGGACCAACACACTATCCTTTTTATAGTACCTACACTAAATATACCGTCTTATTCTCACTGAGAATATAATGCAGGCATGGATGAGAAAGTAATATATCATTCTTGACGCAGGGTAGGGTTGTCGGCTCTTGAGTCACGTGCCGTGCATGAAGGCACTACAGTTAGAAAAAATCTGTATTCAGTGGATCTACTGAGTAACTACTGAGTATTTCGATCTACCATACCATACCATAATATGGTAAATGGTTAAAAATAACTAAAAGTGAATGGATGACAATGGAGCTGACAAATAGTACGCATGTGTGTGCCGTTGACAGTAAACGGGCCGAACGTTCATAGAAAAATTCAGGGCAAAAAAAAGTAAACGAAACCTGCCTCGGGTATCTCTCGTTATTAGAGTAGCGCACAGATCACTATTCAAACGTCTTAGACAAAATATGGGTAAACGTGCATGATCAAATGCATGCATGCAATTTGCCTCTCACAGAGAGGGATTGGTCGTTCACGAGGTATGACGACCATTAAAAGCATCCACACTCCACCGTCTGTAAGCTCCCATATCTGCGACACTAATCTGGCCGCATAGCCGCGGTCACGCCGCCGTCTCCAGCGTCACGCTGAGGTTCCTGAGCTCCGACTGGCTGCTGAATACCCTGTACCCGATCAGCCTCAGCGCCTCGGTACACTCCGTCTGCACGGCCGTCACCCGCTGGTAGGCCATCGTCCTCCGCCAGTCCTGCGCGGCCGCGCTGCTGTTCCTGAACGTGCTGTACTGGTTGCGACGCTCCTTCTGCAGCCGGCTCTGGCTGATGGCCTGCAGTGGAAGGTGCCGAGGCTGTGTCCCCAGCAGCTCGGCGGCCACCTGCTGCGGCTGACCGGTGTGCTCCATGAGGAACTGGACGGTGCGAGTCGTCAGAGGTATCTGGAGGGAGTTGAACAGCCTGCGCGCGCCCCCGGACACGTCCAGAGTGAGGTCCTCGTACCGTGTCGTCACCACCCGACCGGGCAGCTGCCGCTCCAGCTGCGCCGCCCCCCGGAGCGACTCCGACATCCACTGACAGAGCAGCGGCACAGAGCCGCACTTGCGCCGACACCAGGCGCTGTGCCGCCGAGAGTGCACCACCGCGCGCGGGTCCCGCACCAACAGAACCAGCGTCAGACGCGGGGAGGACCGCACCAGCTCCTCCAAGTAGTGGACGCGCGCGCGGACTGTCTTGAGGACCCGGACCGGGTGGAGGGCGCAGATCTGCTCCAGCAGCTCGCGGCTGCGACAGCCGTCGGGCAGGCGCGCACAGACGGCGTCCGCCACAGGACTCCGGACAGTGAACACCAGAGCGCCGGGCTGCGAGAGCGCGCTGAAGTTACAGCGCAGCGCGTCACGCAGCGCCTGAGCCCGCCGCTCGGGCGGCACCTGACTGCCGCCGCTGGCCAGCCACTTGAGCGGCTCGAACAGGTAGAAGGCGAGCGGCTGCGAGGCCAGCAGCTTCCCGACGAACGAGCTGCCGCTGCGCCAGCTGGAGAGCAGCAGCAGCTGGCGGGCGTCGGCCGCTGCCACTGGGCGGCCGGTGAAGGCTGCCGACCGTCCCTCGCGGCGCAGCTGGCCGACCTGCCGCTGCAGCTGCTGCACGGCCACCGCCAGCTGTCGGCGCCGGTACTCGGTCGGGACGGAGCCGTTCGTGGAGAGGGAGGGACGGGCTGAAGTGGCCGCCCGCCGTGTGTCTGGGGCGTGCACCGACCACCGCACACCGCCGCTGACCAGGGCTGGCGACAGAGGGGAGAGCAGTGTCGGGCAGGTGTAATAAGCACTCGCATTGACGAAAAACACAATGGTGGGTTTTGATGAGCCAAAGAAGTGGCGCACGATTCGATGGATTTCCAGTGGTGAGGAAGCCGCGTCCTCTGATAAGACTTTCCTGCAACCAACGCTGAATAGATGTCGCCACACGAGAGTTGAACTGATGAAATTCGCAACTGCGAGACTGGTTTGCAAGATATTATGTTCTGGGGTCTCTGGTTCTGGAAATACATATCTTTTAGATGTTTATCCCTGTACAACGGTGGGAGAGCCCAATAGTTTTTATGGGGAGAAGCTGAACAGTTAATCGTTGGCATGGTTGAATAGTTGATCTCCTACAGCCGATAGCTCGCCGTTGTCGGTCCGAACCTTCCTGAGTGGAGCGTTTCGGCAGCGTGTTCAGCGACTTGCTCCAGATGAGCATGAGCAGCATCAGCGCTGCCGTCAGCAGGGTCAGCAGGGTGGAGACCCTCAGCACCCGGCCGGTGCGCAGAGCCATGGTCCGGCTGACGGAGGTCGCCCGCTCAGCTCAGGTCTCGTCACTGTGCATCGGGTCACGTGGCCAGTTCGGGAACTGGTTCACGAGTCATGTGGTCAGTCCGGGAGCTGACCTCGACCGCCGGAAACTGGAGACAGAGCACATAAAATGGTCAATGGGTAAGTCGATATTTTATAGATTGACAAGAGATAAGACAAAGTGCCTGTGTAATGAATTTTCATTTCATTTTTGGGACAAAATTCAAGCTCAGAGCTACCTGATAGCTGCCTTTTCAGCTGGATTTTCAGTGTCAAATTATTTGTAGAGTATCTCAGACCACATCTCAAGACTCAAGGCAAGTTTCCAAGCAGTTTTGATGTGTTTTGTGGTGTTTTGATTCCGCCTTTTCTCCTAGGGAATGTTGTCATGAACATACCTATTACCAACCTTGACTATACTAATTGATCGTGCTTTTGCAACATGAATGAGCATTCTTCCTTACATAGACCACAGTAGATTCTTGACAATTCTTATCAACTAAATCTGTGAAATGCTGAGGTCCATGTGTTGCTATACCCTCAGCAATGTAACTTCTATCCCTACCCCTACCCTACCCTACCCTACCCTACCCTACCCCTACACTACCCTACCCTACCCCTACACTACCCTACCCTACCTTACCACTACCCTACCTACCCTACCCTACCCTACCCTACCCTACCTACCCTACCCTACCCTACCCTACCCTACCCTACCCTACCCTACTCCTACCCTACCCCACCCTACCCTACCCTACCCTACCCTTACCCTACCCTACTCCTACACTACCCTACCCTACCCTACCCTACCCTACCCTACCCTACCCTTACACTACCCTACCCTACCCAACCCTACCCTACCCTACCCTTACACTACCCTACCCTACCCTACCCTACCCTACCCCTACCCTACTCCTACCCTACCCTACCCTACTCCTACCCTACCCTACCCTACCCTTACACTACCCTACCCTACCCTACCCTACCCTACCCTACCCTACCCTACCCTACACTACCATACCCTACCCTTACACTACCCTACCCTACCCTACCCTTACCCTACCCTACCCTACCCTACCCTACCCTACCCTACCCTACCTAACTGTACCCTACTTAACTCTACCCTACCCTACCCTACCCTACCCTACCCTACCCTACAATCCCCTACCCAACCCTACCCTACAATCCCCTACCCTACCCTACCCTACCCCACCCTACAATCCCCTACCCTACCCTACAATCCCCTACCCAACCCTACCCTACAATCCCCTACCCTACCCTACCCTACCCTACACTACACTTCCACCGACAGTCCAAGTTTCAGCTAAATCGGCCCAGAAACGGCTGAGATATTGCAAAAACAAATTAATTGTATTTACTGGCGAATCCCCTTGGCGAGCGGTGCCTTGTGTCGGCCTTCGTTGGCTCTGATGCTTTTCACTCAGTTTTCTAAGCGAACAACTGAGCCTAAAGCACGTGCCCTCTGCTCGGCGCCGGTCGCGGCCCCACCACGTGCACACCGCTGAACCCACCACCTCGAAAATTTAATACGACGAATGAGTGCACGCGTCCGACTTGCAGCGAAAATTTCACCCCCGTAGCCCTCACCGTTCCCGAGCAATAGCGTGGTTTTGCCTATTCTAATGCTAACCCTATGGCGCACTCGAGCACGCGCCACGGGCGCACCCCCCGGCCGCATCATGTCCAAAATTTAATACGACCTACGTGTAAAGGTGGCCCACATCGCTGTAAAATTTCACGGCCGTAGGTCAACAGACGCCGCCGCAATAAGCGCTACAAAGTGACTACGTCGCACACGGCGGCGGCGGCGGCGGATTATTTAGGATTTATAATATAGATTGCTGTGTTGATTAGTTACGATCAACTTGATATGTCTTATTGCTTCGTAATCACGCGATAAGAAGCTCTTTCCGGAACGCGGTATACCTACAGCCCGACTCTTTTCTGAAGGATACTGGATGGGATGCATCACATTACGGGAAGCGCATCAAGACCTTGATCAGGTCAGCACCTACCTAACTATTCAGTATTCATCGCATATAGGTATGTGCTAAGCAGGCGCGGATCCAGGGGGGGGCGACGGGGGCGGCCGCCCCCCCCCCCGACATCCGAAAAAGGCGCCCATAGCCCGCGGCAGAGAGGGCGCCCCGAGCAAAACAGAGGCGACACAGCAAAGGTTGAGCAGAAATAGGGCGCCTCCAGCAGAAGTTGGGCTCACCAAGCAGGAGAGCGACGCCCAATTGCCCATTCCCAGCAGATCAGAGTCGCCCCAGAAGCAGATGGGCGCCCCCAGCAGAAGAGGGGCGTCTTAGAATAAAAACATGCCTTCTGTTCAAGAGGGCACTCCTGGCAGGAGAGGTGTCCCCCTGAAGAGGAGCGACGCCCCAGCAAAAGTAGAGAGGCGCCCCCATTCCAAGAAGAAGAGGGGCGCCCTAACAGCAGATAGGCGCCCCCCAAAAAAAGAGAACCCCATAATAAAAATGGGTGCCACTGGCAGAAAAGGGGCGCCCCCGGCAGCGGAGGGGGCCCAGCAGGAGAAAGGAGCCTCCAGCAGGAGACAGGCGCCCCAGCGAAGGGGGCGCCCCAGCAGAAGAGGGGCGCTCCAGCAGAAGAGACCCCCTGCAGGAGAGGGGCGCCCCCAGCAGAAGAGGGGCGCCCCAGCAGAAGAGAGGCGCCACAGCAAAAGTTGATCAGAGATGGGAAGCCTTCAGCAGAGGTTGGGCTCGCCAAGCAGGATAGGGGCGCCCCATTGACAATATCCGGCAGACGAGAGACGCCCCAGCAGCAGATGGGCGCCCCAGCAGACAGCAGCTGTTGGGCGCCCCCGGTAGAAGAGGGGCGCCTCATTACAAGAAGAAAAGGAGTATATTCTGCACAAGAGGGGCGCCCCTGAGGCAGCGGAAGGCCAACCCCAGCAGAGGGGCTGTGCCCCAGTAAAAGGAGAGTGGTTCCCCGCTCCGAGCAGAAGAGGGGCGCCCAAGCAAAAAGAGGAGCCCCATAAGAAGAAAAGGGGTGCCTCTGGCAGGAGAGAGACGTCCCCCGCAGTGGAAGGGCGCCCCCAGAAGAGGCGTCTCTAGCAAAAGAAGTGCCCCTGCAGGAGAGGGGCACCCCAGCAAAAGTTGGGCAGAAATGGGGCGCCCCCAGCAGAATTTGGGGTCGCCGAACAGGAAAGGGCCGCCCCATTCACAGTAGAAAAAGGGACTCCCCAGCAGCAAAGGCGTGTCCTAACAGAAAAGGAGCACTCCCAGTAGAAGCGGGACGCATCAAGAAGAAGAGGGCACTTCTAGCAAAAAAATGGGCGTCCCAGATAAGTGGGCCGCCTACAGCAAATTGGTCGTTCTTAGAAGAAATGAGGCGACTTCAGCAAAGTGAGCCTCCCCATGACGGATTGGGCGATCCAAGCAGAGGTTGGGCGCCCCCGGGAGAAGTGAGGTATACCAGCATAGGTGAGACGCTTCCAGAAAAGAGGGACATCACCGGGAGAAGAAGGACGCACCAGCAAATGGAGGCCACCTTTTTGCTTATCTCTTTTGCTAGCGAAGCGGCGCCAATCTACGACATTTAACCCGCGCCGTGCTAGTGGTCTAAGTTTTCCGTGCCGTGCTGGGGAGGGGGGGGGGGGGTCACGCCCCCTCGTCTAACTCGGCTCTTGGGCCGCGTAGCGACACGCGGTAAGCGGCATTCGAAAGATCGTTCAAAAACAGGACGAAAACAACTCTGTCATTTTTTAGATCAGGTGAAAGGTCAGGTCACCATAGGTCATCAAAAGTAAAATGTTGCCTATTTCAACATTTTTTTTCGAAACACCGGCACATACCTAACTCGGAAACCAATACAGCTATAGTGCAGCGGAAAAGCGCATTCGATAGCCCTTTCAAAGGTGTTTCCGTAACCTGTCCTCAGATATGACGCAAGGTTAACGGTTTAGTCTTCGGAGGGCAAAAACTCTAAAAATAGCCGTTTTACGAATTAACAATGTCTTCCTGTAATAATTTTTGACTCAAGAGAGTCTCGACGTTACCTTTGCCAGCATCACGTTTCTGTTCGAGACGCGTCGAATGAACAATATGATGACTTTTAAAGGCAATTTTGAGAATTTGACCTCATGTTTAAGTCATGACCTGACCGGGAAAGATCATATTGCATATCAGTCGATCCGTATCGTCGAGCTGAACATAACTAAGTTTTTTATCGCTCTAGCATGTATCTATCAAAAGTTATTAACAAAAAAAAAACAGCTGTGAACCTTTCATGACCTGGGATAACCTCTGGAACATAACTAATGAGTGGTCACAGGTACAATGTTCTTATTAAGTGTGTTAATTTTATCGGTATCCCAATGCTTGAGATTGTCTAGAATGGCGCTCGTCCAAAAGAGATGCCTTTCAATTTTCTCCCATAGACTTACCTATACATAATAGAGAGGTCGCAAAGCTGACCTGACCTTAGGTCACATATCAAAATTCCGAGACATACATTTCATGAATATTGTTGCTTTCATCAACTGCTGAAAGTTTCAAAGCGATCGTTCAGTCGGTATAGCAATGGTGAGCATTTGAGCTTTTTCTAAGGTTAGGTCACGTGGAATAACCTGGTGACCTGACCTTGCATCACCCGGGTCTCACATTTTTACAACATGCGCAGAAAAGATATATGATAACTGATAATGTATACTGAAAACGGCGGCGCTGCGCGCAGCCGTTTTAAAGATATTTGCGAAAAACCTAGGGGGGACGTGACAGCGCCCCCCCCCTCACGGCGTCGGTTTTAAACTCTCGATTTTGACGACGGTTTGGCGCCCCCGGATTGCCAGGTCGCCCCTATTTCAACTTGCCGCCCCCCCTCCCGAAAATTCCTGGATCCGCCCCTGGTGCTAAGTATGGACCTTTGTGGCTATGGCGCCAATGTGGGAGCGTCCAAGGTCCTGCATATATATATATAGTTAGCATCCCAGCTGCCGCACCGTCAGTCAGTCGCACAATAAACAGACAGCCCGGTAACCAGGGTATGCACATCGCGTTATGTGCCACGTCGGGAAGGACAATGCAGCGTCGATGACCTGTCGTTGCCCTAGCGACAGAAGCACTGGGGAACACAAATGCTGTTTACCCAATTAGACATAAGTGATGCACTGGGCCACTTCAGGATAATGGGCGACTGGGTGGGGAACGCAGCGACGTATGTAATGAGTTTACGTTTACTTGGTTACGACAACACCAACACTACATTTATGACTACGCATGACTAAATACTAGAGTGGTTATGATGAGCTTGGAATACTTATGTCTTTTTGCAGCGTAATTTCGCCAATTTGGCAACTTCGCGTGCTTCACGAAATACTGAAGTTTTGGGCACGTTTAAATTGTCGAAACAACTAAAGCAAGTCACCTTTAAAAGTTGCCATTTTTATGTTTTTCATTTTTCAGCTCTGTGAACGTGATAGCCTTGCGAAACTTCGCCAAAAGCAATACGAGGCCTTTGTATACCCATAATTGCAACATAAATAAACGATGGCGTTTTCTGCACGGACACACGTTTTGTCAAAACTAAAGAAATGAAATAACATGAAGTGAGGAACATTTCGTGACAAAGAAACAATACTTGACATTATGACAAAATTGCATTAATTCGTCATTATCACAACCCTGTAAAATTAAACGTTACGTTTTTGCAATACCGATTCCTGCCAGGCCTCGTGACGCATTTATACCATGCCTGCGATGATTGATAGCGCATGCAACTAATGCCAATCGATACGCGGGCGCCGTGGACCATCGCAGGTCGTAATCGTTTGTTGCCCATGTCAACAGCCAAAACCACATTGATCCATCACTCACTAGTACTGTTCCGTGATTAACATCTCGCAAATGAAATACATGTTTAATGCCCAACAACTGTGTAGCGCAGTTTTTGAAATGATAAGATGTTTTAGCGTTGACATTTGCTACTTCTTTCGTTCTCTATGCAATACTAATTTAAGGCAATGTTCCGACAAAGCTCCCATGCATTGCACGCAACCTACGGCCAATTACATTGGACTAATAGGGTGTTACTCGCCACCGAAATACATGCGCCCTCCACACACAACAGACGCCCAAGCTCAAGTCTTACCTCATTGAGAACGGTGCCGTGCTGTCGGATCGCGGCTCCAGACTGGCCGTCCAGCCTGCCGCCTGTGTGGGACCGGGCCGCTGAAACTCTCCCGGATACCGCACACGGAACTGAACACTTCCCACACACCCCCGCCCTGCCTCTGGGCTCCCGGCCAGCGCGCCAGGGCCGTACGCGCGCGCTGCGCCGGTGTATATCCCGGCCGCTCCGCTCGCGCCGCGTCGTGCCGCGCCGGAGAAGGGCGACGAACTGCCTCACGTATCTTCCGCTGAGAGCGCGAAGGTCAGCCCGGCCCGGCCAGGACCGATGAGAGGTGAAAGTGCCCGGGGCGGAGAATGCCACCGGCGCGGTGCCCGGGAGTTGGCGCCGGTCGGCCTGGCGCCGGCGGAGCTGCGCAGCGGTTCGTGGGCAGTGGGCACATAACAGACTGCAGGGGTTGCCGACCCGGCTGGGACGTCTGCTGCAGGGGTAACCGACTAGTGATTAAGTCTCAGCTGCAGGGGTGGCTGACTTGCTCGAAACGTTGAGGCAGGGGTATTCGACCAGCGATATAAGGGCCACTGAAAGAAAAGCTGACCTGTTCGCAACGTTTGCTGCAGATAAACCAACCAATTCTGCTCTCTCCACTGCCTGCAAGGGTGACTCGATCCGTTTCGAAACAACCACTGCTTGCAGGATTCACATTGACTCGTTGTGTAGCATAGGAGAGCGGGGTCATTTGGCCGCCCGGGTCACTTTGGCCGCCCTATGCCTACGCGTTTTGACGGTCCCGAGCGATTATTTTTGAATATGGCACCATCCGCCGTCATAAGAACTACTTTGGAAAGAAACTTAGGAAACTCGTCCGCGCCCAGTTTTTTGTAAAGCCAACGATATTTGAATTTTGGCTAAAAAACGTAACATTTTCTTCTTTACGAAAAGTTGCATGGTGTCCCTTATTTGGGTTACATCAACATTTTAACTCTATTGGTAGAACAATCTGGTAATTCAGGGAGCTTTCTGACCCTTTTGCAAGTTTAAGTAACAATTTTTGCTTGTCTGCGGACCCCTTTTCCTAAAAATGTCATATTGGGGTAAATTGGCCGCCCCATAGGGGGTGAATTGGCCGCCCAGCGACTCCGTTGATTTTTTGCCTAGTCTGCAAGCAACGCGCTGCGCTAAGTTCTGCCGCTGAGGATGGTAATGCGGCGCAGTCTAAATGCAAGCAGCAAGGGACGACCTAACCAAGGTGTCCGCTGATTGGCTTTCGGCACCCGGCGGCAGATGGTGAACCCGGGACGTCACATCGACCTCCACCAGGTCACAGGTGGCGCCGATTTTTCGTCGTGCCTAAGACGCCACAGCTTCACGCGGAAGAACATCCTTAATTAAGGATTCGAGGCGGCCGGGATATCGCCGCTCAACCGGGATACCTTCTGTTCAATCCTCCAGTTCTTGCCAGCCCACAGATACCAATTGAATGACTAGGTAGGCTATATTTACAGGAGAACCAACAGATATAAAAAGTACGTCCGATCCAGTCACAGGTTTCGCATTGAAGGAAGTTCCGTTCAAATAGAGATGATAGCGTGATATGCAATTTCAGTTAGATACACTACTAGCTCGTGGCCACCAATTACAAAGATATCTAAATACATATACAACAATTCTTTCCCCATGTTTAACGCAGTTAAACATTCACACTACACCTCTGTTCCCTCTAACGCTTTCACTACATACTAGCGCTCCACCGGCGCGTCACACTTCCGCTCTACAAATCCAGCCGCACTACCGGCGCGCGCGGACGAGTCGAGCGACGCGTCGGACTCGACAACTCGGGCCCTGCAGGTTCACCGGTTGGCGCGCTGTCTTCGGCAGCGGACTCCGGCGCGGCAGCTGCAGGCTCTGCTGGAGGGGCCTCGCGCGGCTCCTCGAGGTTGTGAGACTCCGGCACGACGTCACGCGGCGCAGTCGCCTCGGCGGCGCCCTCATCGCGGCGCACGTGGTCCCAATGGCGATGAAACACTCTGCCATCAGACAGGCGCACCTTGCAACTACTCTCACCCACATCAACCACAGTCGCCTTACACCAGCGTCCCGTCCCAGTCCCATCCTGTCCCACCTCCCTAACATAGGCCCTCTCTCCCACAGTCAGGTCAGGTGGCGGTCGGGTCTTTGGGTCTCGGGTTTCCTTCCACCCCTCCTGTTTTGCCTGCACCTGTTGTCGCAGGTCCGGTCGGAGAAGATCTAGCTGTGTGGACAGCACTCGGCCCATCAACAACTCACAGGGCGCTCGACCCGTAGTCGAGTGCGGCCTGACCCGGTACGCAAGCAAGAAGCGAGCCAGTCGTGTGCTCAGCGGGCCTTCCTCATCCTTTGAGAGGGCCGCTTTTACGACTTTGACTGCTGCCTCTGCTTGGCCATTTGAGGCTGGGTGCCTGGGAGGAGACAGCATGTGTCTGATCCCGTTCCTTTTCACGAACGTCGTGAACTCCTCTCCCGTGAATGAGGTCGCATTGTCCGACACAATGACAGCCGGCAGCCCATGGGTGGCGAATGTCTGCCGCAGCCTGTCAATTGTGACTGCTGCCGAGGTGGATGTCGTCACGTGAACGTCTATCCACTTAGAAAAAGCGTCCACAATGACGAGCAGCATGCGGCCTTCGAACGGTCCGGCATAATCGATATGAACACGTTCCCACGGCCTACTAGGAAAACTCCATGGGGACATTGGCACATCCCTCTCCCGCGGCCTGTGCTGCTGGCAGCTCTCGCAGCTTGCCACCAGCTTCTCGATTTCAGAGTCCAGTCCTGGCCACCAGAGGTATCCTCGGGCCAGTCGCTTCATACTGCACACCCCCGGATGACCGGTGTGCAGCGCTTTGAGCAGCAATGACCGTCCTTTAGGAGGCACGACCACCCGGCTGCCCCACAGTAGGCAGCCTTCCTGGAGACTGAGCTCCTCCCGTCTCGCATAGTAGGCAGACAATGTCTCCGGCACTTTTTCCGGCCATCCGAACTGCACATACCTGATCACTGTGGCCACTACCGGATCCTTGGCTGACCACTCGCGAATCTGAGCAGCTTTAGCTCCCATGTGGTCCACCGTCTCGATCATGTGAAGCACATCACCAGGCTGAACCACCGCTTCCTCCTGTCCGCCCAGAGGCAGACGACTCAAAGCGTCACTGTTGCCCTGTTTGGCGGCAGGGGAGTACTCCAGGCGGTACTGGTATGCCAGGAGGGTGACTCTCCAGCGCACGACTCTGGGAGAGACCACGGTCGGCAGCGGCTTTGTCGGGCTGAGCAGCCCCAACAGAGGTTTGTGGTCCGTTTTTATGACCACTGGCCTGCCGTAGATGAAGTTGTGGAATTTTGTGACGGCGAACACGACCGCTAGTCCCTCTCTGTCGATCTGACTGTAGTTCCGCTCTGCGGACGACAGTGCACGTGAGGCGAAGTACACAGGCCTTTCAATTCCCTGCTCATCCACCTGAGAAAGCACCGCTCCGATTCCATATGGGCTCGCGTCAGCACTCACCACACATGGTTTAGTGACGTCATAGTGCGCCAGGCAGGGTGCACTGCACAACAGCTCTTTTGTCTTCCTGAAAGCTGCTGCCTGTGTCTCTCCCCACACCCAAGGCACACCCTTTTTGAGCAGAGCATACAGCGGCGCTGCCACTGTTGCAACTCCGTCCAGGAACCTGTTGTAATACAACAACAGTCCCAGGTAGCTTTTCAGCTGCGTCACATCCCTGGGCTCAGGTGCCTCCCTGACTGCCCTCGTTTTCTCCACCGTGGGCTCTATGCCTCCTGATCCTACCCTGTAACCTAGATAGGTCACACTGGGAGCCATCCAGGTGCACTTTTCCTGGTTGACCTGGAGACCTACTTCCTCCAGGCGAGTGAGCACCTCATCCAAGTTTTTTAGATGCTCCTCATCTGTGCTTCCCGTGATACAGATATCATCTAGGAAGACGGCCACATGGGGGATGCCTGCCAGGGTTGACTCCATCAGACGCTGGAACAGCGCTGGAGCCGAGGAGATGCCGTACACCAGCCGTTTTGCTGCATACAGACCCCTGTGGGTGTTGATAGCAGTGAACTTTTGGCTCTCCTCATCGATGGGTACCTGCAGGTATGCTGCTTTCAAGTCCACCACTGAGAACGATTTTCCCCCAGACAGCTTTGTTAGTAACTCATCAATTCTCGGCAATGGGTACTGCTCCAGGCAGATTGCCTTGTTTACTGTGAGATCATAACTACCACAGATTCTGACCGACTTTTGGTCAGACTTCAGGACCGTCACTGTGGGGGCCGCCCACTGGGCAGTTGGCACTGGCACCAGCACCCCAGCCTCCACCTGCCTGTCCAGTTCCTCGTCCACCATTGCACGCAGTGCCAGTGGCACTGGACGAGCGGGGTAGAACTTTGGTGGGACTGATGGGTCTACCACCAGGGACACCTCCTTTTTACACCCCTGCGGCTGCGGGTTGAAGACCCTCTTGTGCTGCTTGAGCACCGAGTCCAGAGAATGTTCAGAAACACTGAACAACTCCTGCCAGTTCAGTCGGATTTTGGTGAGCCAGTCCCTACCCATTAAAGTGGGACATCCCTGGTCACCATCCACTATGACCAGTGGCAGCACCTGCTTCTGGGTCCCGTACCCGACCTTCACGTCCACCTGACCCACGACCGATAGGGGAGCCCCACCATACACGCACAAGTTGGGCCTACTCCTACCTACCTCTACATTCACTGTTCCTAGCACAGACTCATAGGTAGCTCGGCTCATCACAGAACATGTTGCACCAGTGTCCACCTGCATTGGCACACACACATCATTTAGCTGAACATTTACCACGACAGGTTTTGATGACACACTGTTGTCACTCACATGGTACATCCCATAGGAGGATTCACTCACCCTGTTCATGGCCTGTGGTTGGTCACTCACTCCCTCGACCTGATTTACCATTTTGGTGTGGCACATTTTTGTCAAGTGACCAGCTTTCCCACACTTGCTGCACTTAAGGTGCGTGTTGTCCTTCAGGTAGCACTCCCGGGCGTAGTGCCCTGGCTTGCCACAACGGTAGCATCCTGATCCAGACTTTGGTCTTGCTCCACCCTGCTGCCTCTTGTTGTGCTGACGCTGTTGTGTCTTTTGCCCTCTTGGTTGGGCTCCAGCTGGCTGACCTCTCACAAAATTTACGTTACTGTCTGACCGAGTCTGAGCCCCAGACATGGCACGTGCTTGGGCTCGGCACAGCTCAAAACTGTTAGCAGTGTGAATCACTATGTCCATTGTTAGGTCCAGCTCAGCTTTTGACAACAGCTTTTGTTTCAGTTCCATATCCTTGCACCCAGAAACTGCTCGGTCACAGATGTGGCTCTCCACTTCCGAGCTGGCGAATCCACATTTGGCAGCCTGCACCTGGAGCCTTGACACGAACTGCTCCATGGATTCATCTGTGGCTTGAGTCATTTCATGAAATTGAAAACGTTCAAAAACCTTGTTTGTCTTTGGTTGATAATACCTTCTCAGCCGTTGGCATGCCTCTTTGTAGGAGTCGAGAGCAGTCTCACTTTCCACCGGCTTCAAGGTTTCAAACACATCCTGGATCTCCATCCCCAATATGTGGAGGAGAGTGGCCTTCTTCTGATCTGCATTGGTGATTTTATTTGCCACAAAATAATAGTCCAGGCTTCTTGTCCATCTATCAAAGTCCTCCCCTCTTTTGTAGGGAGCTACGAAGGGAATATTGGACTGGGCCATGTTGCGCTCTCACCTGTTTCGAAAACTGATAAAAAACAAATTTTCTCACTTAATCTCAATCTTCGTCGCCAGTTGTTCAATCCTCCAGTTCTTGCCAGCCCACAGATACCAATTGAATGACTAGGTAGGCTATATTTACAGGAGAACCAACAGATATAAAAAGTACGTCCGATCCAGTCACAGGTTTCGCATTGAAGGAAGTTCCGTTCAAATAGAGATGATAGCGTGATATGCAATTTCAGTTAGATACACTACTAGCTCGTGGCCACCAATTACAAAGATATCTAAATACATATACAACACCTTCGACAATGAAGAGTTTGCGCCGACGGCGGTCTTCGTACCGGTCGTCGCCCCAGAGACGGCAGATCAGCACGCCGCGGCCTCGGCCGTGCTCCAGCTGCCTGCCGCGGCCGTGCTCCAGCTGCCTGCCGCTTGTCGGAAGCCCAGAGTCCATCCGACCACTTCCGGACCGCAGCTGCGCATCAACGTTCGAAAAGCCGGTCGGAAGAAAGGGCGTTCTAAAATCTTGACTAGCAGCCCGGAGCGGACGGCTTTGGAGTACGAGCAACAGGCACATGGCGAGGAGCAAAAAGCGGGGTCCACAAGCTGGACCGTTGAACCACCCTGGTCGAACCATCGAGCGTCGGCAGCTGGACCGTCGAAGAAACAGCAAAAGTGAAAAAAAACAGTGAAGCGCAGTGATGACTGGACATGTGTCCATGCCGTCGGGACCGTCTTTTACAGTGGATGTGTTTAACCCTATTCCTGGCGGGGGGGGGGGCCTCAGGAGCCCCCCTGAGGTTTTTTGGTTATTTCTCCCAAACGCGTTGAGCTAGGAAGCTGAAATTTTCTGACTTTTCCTAAAAGGCTTCTACGCAACATGTCTGAAAAATTTGAGTTGATCTGACCTCAGGTCAGGTCACCAGAGGCGGTTTGGTGACCCTACCTCAGAAAAGTTTGCAATCACGCCAGAGCTAGAGTTTTTGACCGATCAATTTCTTCTCTTCAGGCTTTAGTTAGGGTACCAGTATGTGCAATTTGTATATCTCGGAATTTTGATATCGGTGACCTAAGGTCAGGTCAGTTTCGCGACCTCCCCATTATAAGTCAATGGGGGAAAAATCAACTCCCTGTTTTTACCACTAAAACGGGTCGGAATGGCCCCATATACCATACATACATGACTTCATATACGATCAACCTTCACTACCTTGAGGTCTGTTTTGCTGTTGGGCAGCTGTGAGGTCATGTGACGTCATCAAAGGTCACCAAAGGTTTTTGGCCAATAACTCCGTACAGGAACAAGATACAGACGCGTGGATGGTCTCATTGTGTTCAGCTCGTCAAGACGCATCGAATGATATACATGATGACCTCGAGGTCACGTGACCTAAGGTCAACCTTTGACCTTGACCTTTCGAGGTCAACATATATGTCATTCGATGCGTATTGACGAGAGGATCACGATGATGCCCTTAGTTTGTTCCTATCCTGACTAATTCGAAAGTTATTCGAGAAAAACTCTCTCCATATCTAGCGCCGCCATTTTGACTTTTTCGACTCCTGTGACGTCATCTTTGACCTGACCTGAAAATGACCTTAGTAAAAATTGTAGATCTTGACCGTGCGTATCCGATGCCGTTTACCGTTTGTCGCTGCGATGTGTAGTTTTTGAGATCTGAAGGGGGGGCCGAATCGGCCCCCCCCCCCCCCCCCGACAGTTTCTTGTCCCGGCGGAGCCCGCCAGGAATAGGGTTAAGTGCTGGTCGAAGACGGGGCCTGCTGGAATCGTTTGGTTTTATGTTTACGACAGAATTTGAAATAAACAAACAACTCGTGCACAAAGGACTTTTTGCAGGGCGATTGTCGTCTAAAGCAATCTACGATTTGGCAGCCATTACGGTTGGCTGTTGTTATCACTGGGCACTTACTGCTCAACTCATGAGTCGTAAGCTCATAGGTAAATCAAATGTGGCTCCTCACTTGCACTGATTCAAATGAATCGAGTGTAAGCCTAGTCCTTTGAAAAATTAAAGATTTTAGGCGAATCAAAGATGAGTCACAATGCTCATCATTTGTGTCAGCATTGGGGCATCTGAATCGTCACATCAGTCATGCGTCGAGTCAATCCAGAATTAATGAGTCAAGCACAATCTTGGGCGTCAATATTTCAGGTTGTCTCAGCTCTGTAATGGGTATAGGTATCTCTGAATCACATGCCCGGCCAAATGCCCTCACTCCCCCGGCCAAATGACCCCGGTACCGAGGTCCTTTGGCCGCCGTGCAGTCTTAAAAAAAAAAACGTTTAATTACTACCGAAACGAGGTGTCCCGGCATGATGCAAGTAACAGGCCGGAACAACAATTGAACGCCCCACACCCCTCCATGGAGAAATCGACCAGACGCGCACTGGTTTTCTCAAAATATTATTTTTACAAAAGAGCGGCCAAATCGCCCCGTTCTCCCCTACCTATGCGACAAGAATGGCCGGCTAATTCTGATCCGGCTAATCTGGCTAATCCGAGCTCCAAACTTATCATATCTGCTGCCATATTTTGTTTTCAACCGACAATAAATCCTGGTTTCGCGGAATATGCATCCGCCCCACTCCCAGCGACCGATAGGTAAACGGGGCCGTGTTGTCGAATGTCAGCGGTGACATGGGCGACATTCAGGCTGAAGAGTCCGGTTTGTCCCTCGAGTGACGTGTACTGTGACGGCTACCATTCACTGGACGCGGTATGGGTACTGTACTCAGTTACTGTCAACAGTGCGCCCTTATAGCTCCATTGGTGGCCGATAGCGGGTGCCAAATTACGTCGGCCACCGTCAGCCACTGAAGGCTGATTATGATCATGAGGTCTCACGTGAAAGGTAAGCGAGCCTTGTAGTGACTATTTAGTCATTATGTGTTTGCATTTTTATCTTTGCTTTCCGTTTGTCATATACCGTGCAAAGCGATTATTGCTTTTAACGTTCACGTTTGTTGAAACTTTAAGAATTTTGAGTAACTGGCATGTTCGGAAGTTCTCTTTGCCTTATTTCAGGACCAGCATGGGCATTGATTTTCTTCGTTGTCACTTCTGGAGCCGCACTTCCCGAAAAGTCCAAATATGACCTCTGGAGCACCAACCGCGCTTCCGACACGTTCAGCTACGACCTGCCCTGGAACGACTGGGAGGTGACCACCGCCACCTTCCGCAACTCCAACGGGACGAACTCGTCGGCCGGGTCGCGGCCCGGGCCGGTCCCCAGCGGCATGGACTTGAAGGTGCTGAAGGAGCTGACGGCCGATCTCCGTCGGAACCAGGCCATCTCGCCGTTCGTCATCAGCGTGACCATGTCGCAGGTGTGGCTGGCCGCCGACGGCATCACAAGGAACGAGGTGAGGGTAGAAGTGTTTCTTAAATTGATAGCAATGCTATTAGGTGCCTACTCAGTATGCGCGGCTTTGTATGCTTTGAGTGTGCCTTTGTTGTGCTGCGTACCTATTGTCTAGCAATATGACGTTGTTTCCTTCACAGATCACTCCGACACTGGGTCTCACCACGCCGAACCCCAAGGACTTCCTGCTGCGCTACCACGCCGCCATCAGCTACCTCTCCTCCCTCTCCTCTGGCAGCGTCACCGCCGCCGCCTACAGCCACCTCTACATCAGCGAGCGCATCTCCGTCCTACCCCCCTTCTCCAGCGTGCTCTCCAGGTACTACCTGACCAAGGAGCGACCTTTCTCCTCACCGGCACAGGCGGTCAGCGAGATCAACCGAGATGTGAATAACGTGACCGGCGGCCGCATCAGCAGCGTGGTCTCTGAAGAGGAGATACAGGGCGCCAGCTTCTTCACTGTCGGTGCATTCTACTTCAGAGCGCCATGGAAGACGGCATTCACGCCATCTCAGAAGATGTCTTTTTTGACGGCCGTTGGGGAGAAACAAGTGAAGACGATGATTCTGAATAATATCATCCTGCCTTACATCAAGGTGGCGACGTTCGATGCCATCTCGTTACCGTACTCGGAGGGGAATTTCAGTATGCTGCTGCTGCGGCCGATCCAGCGTGCTATGGACGCGGTGACGGCTCTGAGAGTTCGCCTGGACACCCTGAATGTTACAGACGTTATGGTCCAACTGGAGTCAAAGGCATCTAAAAACATTGTCGTCAAAATGCCTACTTTTACCATAGAAGCAAAGTATAGCTTAAAACCTGCTATGCATGCACTTAGAATCAGTAAAATATTCGCTCCTGGTGCCAACTTCAAGGGCATCACCGATCAGCAAGGTCTGTATTTAAATGACATTTTTCACACGGTGTATATAAATGTTTCCGAGACGGGTGAAGACCCAGCGAAAGATACTTCTGCACCGGCTCAGCCGCCGCGCCGTTCACTGCCAGGGCCGCTATATTTCGAACTAGACAGACCGTTCTTCGCCATTATTTACAACAGGTTCTGCAGAACGAATTTCCTTTCTGCGTTTATAGCCTCACCATGAATATTGTGTATGGTTTTGAGGGCTTTTGAAGGGGTGTATCAGTATTTATGATGAAATGTTAGCCGTTGGTGTGTTGCGTAATATGTTCACAAATAGTTTCTGCGATACTCTGAAAGCATATCAACAAAAATGTTCGCATATAGATAGTTCCTCTTGGACGAATGAATGAACAAAAATGAATGAATAAATATGCATGTCATCCTTGTCATCAGCTCCCTGTGAACCCGGAGACGGCCTGGGGGGGGGAGGGGGAGCGGCAACTGACGTCACGACCTTGACCTCCAATGACAGTTGAAAGCCCGACACGGCTACCGGGCTCACCACGCCAGTCACCAACCGAAATACATCCTAGTTATATGCCTTTACTCAGTCTTGTGTTGTCAAATGTGGCAGTTTATATGTTGTTAAGCGCCTACTAAAGCGTAAGAGAACTCGTACGTTAACGCCATCGTGAAAATTATCGCTCGCATCTATCGGGCTCCTCTTAAAATCTTTTCGTCATCTACCACGATATCCTTTCGGAACACGAATCAAATCAAGCTAGATGTGTAAGCCGTTCGTTGTATTAGGATATCCGACCGATCTGAACATGCTAGTCTCCTTACAGCATAGCATAAGCTCTACACTTCCTACGTCGCGTCTTGGCTCACATGGAGTTCACCTTATGAGTAGCACAGTATCCACCAAGACTAGACGAGCACCAATTGGATTCAGCGAGGCCGCGGGCGAGTGACTCGCCCGTCAAGCCGACCTGACATCGCACGACATTCTCTCAGCTTCCGACGACGGTTTCCGACGGTCCGCGGTACGCGAACGGACCAACAATGTACGGTCTCTCTGTGGCAGTGGTAGCTAGTCAGGCAAACGGCAGCGACATGGCTCTACTCTGAGGTCGGAACAGTCTCGCGTCCGGGCCGGCGGCGGCAGTGACAGCAGGCGACGGACGTGCCTCTCTGACATCAGCAAACATCAGCGAACATCAGCGAACATCACCCATCCCACACGGCGCCGAAGAGTCGCTCCGGTCGCGGCGCCGGCCAGAGCTCGACACCGTTATACCTGTTCCTGGCCCAACTTTGACATCGTTTCTCGATCACCGCTGACGTTAGAGACCCTGCGCCGCCGGGCGCGTTCGCTCGGATTATATCACAACAAGCTGAAGCGTTGGTCGGCGGCGGGACCAGCGCGCCACCGCTTACACGGGTCCGGGGAACACGAAAGGTGGCTGACGGCTGTCCGGCGGCGGCTGGCGGCTGTCTGGAGGCTGCCGGCGACGGCACACGGCACACCGCGACACCCGGGAGCGCAGGTTACCGGCCTTGAGCGTCTGCTGTTCGGGCTTGCGGAACTGCTGGAAGTCGTCGACTGTGGCCAGCCAGTAGGAGAAGGCGGTGGTGAAGTAGTTGCACCGGCCGTGGCCGTGACACTCGATGAACGGAGTCGGTCGGAAGTCCTCCAGACAGGAGCCCGGGGAGACCAGCGACTGGCCGCCGCCCTCGGCCCCGGCGTCCGTGTGCTGGGGAGGGAGCGGGGAGGTCACATATGGATCAACGGAGTCACTCGGGTCGCCATCTTGAAAGTGTGTATGTGCTAGAGACGGGAAATCATATTGGTGAGGCCCAGCTGAGCATAATGTAGCTAATTGACGAATTGACGATTGACACTTTTTGTTTGCCCTGCATTGTTTCCAAAAATGTATGATCTGTCATTTTCTCGTGAATTAAGGTAGTTCTTTACTGAAGGAAAATTGTGGAGTCATTAATATCTTCTTACCATAAGGAATGAGTATCCGATCCACATGCTCTCCCACTCCTCTGGACACTCGGGGACATCCATGCTCTGACTATGGATGGCGATCACCATGGTCTGTGACTCGCACACCGAACACCTGAAACACAGTCAGAGAAACACAGACACAGTCATCACACTGTGCATCGGAAACACGGAGGTCAGCACACCGAGCACCTGAAACACAGACAGAGAAACACAGACAGAGGTCAGCACACTGTGTATCTGAAACACGAACACAGGTCGGCACACCGAGTGCCTGAAACACAGACAGAAAAGCACAGACACCACAGTCAGCACACTATGTATCTGAAACACCGACAGAGAAACACGGACAGAGGTCAGCACACTGTGCACCTGAAACACGAACACAGGTCAGCACCCCGAGCACCTGAAACACAGACAGAGAAACACGGACACAGTCAGCACACTGTGCATCTGAAACGCGGACGCAGGTTGGCTCACTATACATCTGAAACATGCATAGTTTTAACGACCAGGGACGTGCACTGCGGTACAGCCTACCAGGACAGACGTGCACTGCGGCGCAGCCTAACAGGACAGACGTGCACTGCGGCGCAGTCTACCAGGACAGACTTGTAGTGCGGCACAGCCTAACAGGACAGACGTGCACTGCGGTGCAGCCTAACAGGACAGACTTGCGTGCACTGCGGCGCAGCCTACCAGACAGGCATGTAGTGCGGCACAGCCTAACAGGGCAGACGTGCACTGCGGCGCAGCCTACCAGGACAGAGGTGCACTGCGGCGCAGCCTACCAGGACAGACTTGTAGTGCGGCACAGCCTAACAGGACCTAACAGGACAGACTTGCGTGCACTGCGATGCAGCCTACCAGGACAGGCATGTAGTGCGGCACAGTCTAACAGGGCAGACGTGCACTGCGGCGCAGCCTACCAGGACAGACTTATAGTGCGGCACAGCCTAACAGGACAGACGTGCACTGCGGTGCAGCCTAACATGACAGACTTGCGTGCACTGCGGTGCAGCCTACCAGGACAGGCAGGAAGTGCGGCACAGCCTAAAAGGGCAGACGTGCACTGCGGCGCAGCCTACCAGGACAGGTGTGCACTGCGGCGCAGCCTACCAGACAGGCATGTAGTGCGGCGCAGCCCACCAGGACAGGTATATAGCGCGGCGCAGCTGAAGAGTCATGGAATAGAAAGCACAACGATCGCTTCGGTTTCCCACCTGGAGATGTAAGACTGGATGTCTCGGCCTCGGATGGGCGTCATCATCATGGGCATGGGCTCCGGCGTGCTCAGCCAGTAGCTGTAGTCGTTGCGCTGGGCGTACTCGCACTGGTTGTTGATGTTGCAGAACAGGTACGGCATCGTGGAGAACTTGCGCATGCACGAGCCAGGTGTGCCTGGTGGAAGGGAAAGCACGTCACCTTCCTACGCTCGATAGAGAATAAAGATTCTCGCCGTGTTTTCAGCAATATCTTATCATAAAAGGTGTTTGAAGATGAAATAGATAATTGCTGGACAATATGTAAGTTGGTTGACCTCAGCCTATAGGCACGATAAAAGTATGATCTCTTACAACAAAAGCTTATGCATATAGAATCAATACAAAAAATCAATCGATTACGAATACTTATGAAGCGCTACCGGTGACTATACGTTCGTTCATGAAACTCCTGTTGTATTGTCTGCGCTGTGTCGCTGGCCGCTACTGGCTACTCACCGAGGTCGGCGCCGTGGGCTTTGGAGTTTCCGGTGACATGCAGCAGCGAGAAGCCGTCCCAGAGTCGGACAGAACCGGGCGGACAGCGCGGCAGCGACGTCGTCTGGCTGTGGCGGGTGAAGTGGAAGCCACGCGGCCGCGGCGGGGGCCCAGCGCGCGCCGGCTCGCCCGGCAGGCCCGGCCTGCCCACGCGTCCCGATGGACCCGGGAAGCCGTCCAGGCCCTGCACCCCCATCATGCCCTTGGCGCCGGGCAGGCCCGGCCGGCCCCTGGCGCCGTCGCGGCCCGCGTCTCCGTCCAAGCCAGGGAAGCCGTCCGGACCCGGTTTGCCCATACGTCCCGGGCTGCCGCGGAAGCCGGCGAGGCCAGGGGGGCCGGGATCGCCCGGCAGACCCTTCAGGCCGAACGAGGCCAGGTCACCGGGCAGACCTTTCGGTCCCGGCTGTCCGGCGAAGCCCGGCGGACCGGCCTGGCCAGGGAAGCCGGACAGGCCGTCCAGCCCTGGCAAACCGTCCAGACCAGGCCGGCCGGCCACCCCGCGCTCTCCCTTATCTCCGGGCAGACCATCGCGACCCGACGGACCGGGCCGGCCACGGTCACCGCGCAGACCCCTGCAACACGAGTGACGAGGCCCATACATTGTCAGTCATTGCACGGTACGCACTCTGGGATTAATAGGTACATTAATCATCAATTATTTTTCACCTAAGCTGTCAATGAGGAAAGCAATATAACGGAAGTCTTTTCAGCGTTAAGGCCTGGCTACACTATGCGTTTTCTTCGTGCGTTTTTTTTTTTGCGTGTTTGCGTGTTTTGCGTGATATCGTTCTAGAAAAAAGAACGATATTACGTTTTTGTGATGTATTTCACCTTAAATTTTAGTTACATAAGAGTTATATTAGCTTTTGTATATAACCAAAGTAAAAATTATATTGTTTATAACTTTTTTCCTAGAACGATATTATGCAAAACACGCAAACCTGCAAAAACGCACGCAGAAAACGCATAGTGTAGCCAGGCCTTAAGACCAAATATTGCTATTAAATTGAGCATAACTTGACTTAAAAAGCTCTCAGAGCCATTACCTGTTCAAAGTTCGGAAGTGGGATGCACCATACTCACACTGCTCCGGGGAAGCCGTCGTATCCGTCGTCTCCGGGCAGGCCCGGGAGCCCGTCGGCTCCAGCCTTGCCGGGCTCTCCGGGCAGGCCGTCCAGTCCGCGGCGGCCCTGCAGGCCGGGCTGTCCGGGACTGCCCGGCGCGCCCTTCTGACCGGGCACCGTGCCGCCGGGCGGTCCGTCCCTGCCCGGCAGCCCGGACGGACCGTACTCGCCCGGCGCCCCCTTCTGGCCGGGGCCGCCGGGCACGCCGGGACCGCCGTCAATGCCGGCTCGACCCTGCTCCCCGCGCTCTCCTGCCACGATCGCTCCGCGCGGTCCGGACGGGCCCGGGTCTCCGGGCATTCCGGGCGCGCCCGGCAGGCCGGGGCTGCCCTCCGGTCCGGACGCGCCGGGCTCGCCGATGGCGCCGGGCAGTCCGGCCGGCCCGGCGGGGCCCGGCGGCCCGCTCTGGCCGACACCGCCGGCGGGGCCCGGCGGACCCTGGTCGCCCTGGAAGCCGGCCAGGCCCGGGAAGCCGGGAGCGCCCAGGTCACCGACCGGTCCCGGCCGGCCCGGAGAACCGGTCGGACCGATGGCACCAACCGGACCGGTCTCACCAGGCATTCCTGAGACAGACGGATGCCGTCAGTGATGGATGCAATAATGAAACGGTCCAGGAACATTCAACATACAGCTATTCTGCTGGAATTTGTAGTGAGGAATTTTGCCGTGTCACTAATTGAAAAAGCTGCATTTATTTTGTTGGGTTAACTTAACCTTTCATTCATTTCACTACGAACGAAAATACAGACACAACTAAGTTTAGTCAGTTGTTATATTTGTTTCTCAAATTCTTTCTCAAGTAGGTAAACAAGTTCGGTAACACTTACCCATGCGACCCATTCTCCCGGGTTCTCCGCTCATGCCGGGCAGGCCGGCGGGACCGTCGGGGCCGAAGTCGCCAGCGTCTCCCCGCTCTCCCTTGAAGCCGTCGAGGCCAGGCCGACCGGCCCTGCCAGGCTGGCCGGGGAATCCGACCTCCCCCAGCGACCCCTTCGGGCCGGGCAGTCCGTAGTCTCCCGGCTCGCCCTGGGGAGAGTGGTGAGGGGTTATAATATGGAGAGGCAGGGCATAATGGGAAACTGATGCGGAAGTTATCCAAGTGGGCGGGTGTGTTAGTAACCCCTACATAGCTTACAATGTCAGTATTACGCTGAAGCGGAGGGTCTGAAAGAGCAAAATGCGAGATCAAAGGCAAATCTAGTTTCTAATTTAAATGGTCAGCTGCAACTCTTTTCAAAAATATTCAGGCCATTTTGACAACCACTTCTGCATGCTACAGCGTGCCTGCAAACTTATTCGACCCACTGTCTTCCCATTTTTTTTTTATTATGTTCGTGTCGCTGCCCCTGCATTGGCACTCCCTCTCCCCGCCTCCACTGACCGGCAGTCCAGGCGCTCCAAATCCTCCGGGCCGGCCCTGGTCGCCGGGCTGGCCGGCCTCTCCGGGCAGACCTGGCACGCCCTCTCCGGGCTCGCCGCGCTGGCCGGGGTCGCCGACCGGCCCTGTGAGCCCCGGCCGGCCGGGCAGACCGTCCAGGCCCGGCGGACCGGCGTCACCCTTCAGACCGCGCGGAGAGTCGTCTCCCGGCGGCCCGGCCACGCCCGGCGGACCGTATTCGCCGCGCCGTCCCTGCTCGCCGGGCAGGCCGTCCGGGCCGGGCGCGCCGGCCTTGCCCTCCTCTCCGCGGTCGCCAGGAGGTCCCGGGTAGCCGGGTCGGCCGTCGGCACCCTTCTCTCCGGCAGGACCTGAGAAACGGCCGGCCAGATAGTGACAGAAGTAGCAGGAGTGAGAACTATAGGAAACATACAATTTGATCAATCAGATCAACACAAGAGTGACAAGCAAGAAGGATGAGCATGATAAGTTCATTTGTGCTTTTTCTTTTCCTATTTCTCTTTCTCCCCCCTCTCTCTCTCTCTTCTCCCCCTCTCTCACCTGGCTGCAAAATATCGTCTCCTCTCTCTCCCTTGAATCCGTCGAGGCCGGGCCGCCCGGGCGTTCCGGGCCGGCCGGGTTGTCCAAATCTGCCCGGCTCCCCGTCCATTCCGCGCAGCCCATCCAGGCCAAAGTCTCCTGGCAGACCCTTCATGCCGGGGCCGCCGGGCACGCCGTCATTGCCGGGGAGGCCGGGGGAGCCGAACATGCCCGGCAGGCCCCGTTCGCCCTTGAGGCCGGGGAAGCCGGGCCGGCCGGGCACGCTGTCTCCGGGCGGGCCACGCGGTCCCTGCAGGGAGCGGGAGAGGCTGTCAGGCTTGACGTATTTATGAATATACGACGCATGGAACGTATCATCAGCTCCTCACTGCGATGCCAGTGAAATGGACTAGTGATAAAGTCGTATTTTATGGTTTATGCGAGCTCCGCTGTGATACAACACAATATATACAATTTTTATGAAGCCTAAATTTTAGCAGCACCTTGTAATGTTTTGCTGGGCGTTTACTTCTAGAAATATTCACAGCAAAGTGTTGTACAGCATAGTCAGCGAGGCTAATCCAGTGATTCTGATACCACAAGTCGACATGTGTAGGTTCTCACCGGTCGGCCGGGCCGCCCGCTGAAGCCGGGCGCTCCCTTCTCTCCGTCCTGACCGGTGGGCCCGCGCGGTCCCGGCGGGCCCGGCAGACCGTCCAGACCCCGCAGACCGGGCTCTCCGGGCAGACCGGGCAGGCCGGGCTCGCCAGGACGGCCGGGAAGGATCGGCCGGCCGTCGTCACCCTGCGCTCCCTTCCTGCCGTCCAGGCCCTGCGAGCAGAGGAGGATAATCGCAATCAACGCCAAGGCACAGCCCATAGCAAGTTATGCAAGTTTCCTTCGTCTCTCCATCGAAGCAGATGAATCAATTAGAACCTCCTTTACTCCTTTACTGGTATTTCCTTCTTTACTGACTTTCGATGCGGTAAACACTAACATTTCCATCACCTGGCCTTAAATCCACAAACTCACAGAAACATGTCGCGCTCGCCTCTCAACTCTCAACTCAACGTTCCACTCATATTTCCCCGTCTCTCGATATAGTCATTTCTTAGTTCGTCCACAACATCCTTAGTTCACTGCTCTCCCTCCGACACACCGGCACCTTTCACCGCTCTCGGACTCACCCGCAACCCATCGAGTCCGGGCGCTCCGGGCAGGCCAGGAGCTCCGGCCGGGCCCCGGTCTCCGGGCATGCCCGGATAGCCCTTGATGCCCTGTTCACCGCGCTGTGAGCTGCCCGGGAAGCCGGGCATCCCTCGCTGACCAGGCACGCCGGGCTCGCCCTCGAATCCCTTGAGACCCGGCAGACCGGGTAGACCTGTAGACCATAGTAGAGGGTAAGAGCGCGCATATGATTATCAGTTTTACACTGATGACGTTTGCATAACATTTTCTAATGCTGAGGCACGAAAAATCTAGCTTCAGTAGTATAAAATCATATGCTCAAGATCAGAGGTGCTCAGTGGTCGGATTCCAGCCCGCCCCACACCACATATCAGACAGTGTAATCCGTACCCTGGAGTCACGAGACCACACAACACACACACACACCGGACGCCTGTACTCCGTACCCTGCAGTCCGGTGTCTCCGGGCGGTCCCGAGTCGCCCAGCACCAGGTTCTGGTTCACATCTCCCGGCTCTCCTGGTGGTCCCGGCTCGCCGCTCTCTCCGATCGCTCCTCTGTAAATAACGCGGGTGATTACAACATTGGCAGTCAGATAAATTCATAGAAATACGCTGTAAAGGTGACGGTTTGGCACACACGAATGCAAAAGTGTACGTTACGACCCATTGTCGATCCTTCTGCAATTCAATATGACCAGACCTCACCTGAATCCCTCGAAGCCCTTGTCGCCCTTGAGCGAGGGCAGCAGACTCTCGTCGGCGTCCAGTCCTGGCCGTCCGGGCGCGCCGTCCAGCCCGTCTCGACCGGCGGGGCCCTGGTCACCGTATTCACCCTGAGGGAAGCCGGGGGGTTAACACGGGCCAGCAAATGGGCTAGTCTGAGACTCTGGGCCACCACCGTATTTACCTTGAGGGGGGCAGTGGGTTAGTCTAAGTCACCAGCGATTGACTGACATTTACTCTCATACACGTTCGAGCTGATGCACAATTACCTGAATTATGTCATACTTTTATCTCCAGTAATTAATCCCTGACCTTGCAAATAAATAGTCATCACCTTACCTACAGATCCTCGGCTTTGAAGCGTGAAAAGGAAGAATTCAGAACATCATCATCAGTCTCAAATACGATGCTAAGCAATTAATATTTCATTGTTATTGCATTAAAAAAGACAATTTTTAATTATCAGCAAAATTGTGTTTATAATGTTTATTCATATTCTTAGACATAACATCAAGATGTAGGTGTACTAAAACCAATCAAATTGGTGCAAAATCAGAAAGTTGTTACACAGATAATTACCGCACCCTTCTCTGTATCTCCTTGCTGCGCTCACCGGGAATCCTTTGAGTCCGTCGAAGCCGGGCAGTCCCGGGGCCCCCTCCGGTCCCGGGCGACCTTCCGTCCCGGGCAGACCATCATCGCCGGGCCGGCCAGCCTCGCCCTTCTGACCCTTCAGAGCCCCGCTCGGCGGGTAGATGACCCGACCCGACGCTCCCGGCGCTCCGGGCCGACCGGCCAGGCCTGCGACAATGGCGGCGGGTGAACGGGAGGGGCGGGGAGTTGCTCTGCTTTGGCTACCGACTGCCGCATCTTTCGTCTGGAATAACAACGTGAAAACGTTGCATTGCAGCTCGCTGCAATTGAATTTGCTGCCTTTCATGTTTTTCTCAATGGCTCCGCTATTGAAGGTGATATTTGAATGGAAACCTTGATATTGAAATGGGATGGAAAGTGCAGTTATTTATATGTTGTTTCGTGATACGATTCACATGTATTCCATCAATGAAAGCCATCTGCGCGCTGCGTTTATACTAGTGTTGCACTACCATTCTCTCACCTGCTGCACCGGGCAGACCATCCAAACCCGGGAATCCCTGCAGGCCGGCCAGACCGGGTCTGCCGGGCAGACCAGGCGGGCCCACGGGTCCCAGCGGGCCCTGGACGCCGACCAGACCCGGCCGACCGCGGTCGCCCATGTCACCCTTCCGACACGGCGAGACTGCGGGAGGGGGAGGGTAAACGTCACCAAATTTCATTAGGTAGGGATTGGCTAACAGTTAACATGGTCCATCACTTGCCATTACCGCAACGGCAAGCTGCAACCACAGTATAATTTTGGTTCAATCGAGTCCGACTTAACATCCCAAAATTAGTCAATTCGATTGTTTTATCTACTGTTATTGTTCTCCACAGGCTGCTTTGTCAAGACAGGCTCTGACAAACCGATAAGGAAGTGTCACAAACAGCCCGACAAAGGAGCTTCGCTGTGCGTCAGGCGAGCGAAGAGCCTAATAGCGTTCCTGCCGCTAGATGTCACTACCGTACAGTGTACACGCCTGAAGGTATGCTGTGCCGCAAGGCTCCCGCTTATCGCGGCCGTTCAAGCAGCCGGTTCCAGGCAGTCAGACGCAGTGCTGACGCACTCGTTGAACACCTGGAACTGTTTTAAATGTATGCTGTTCTACTCACAGGTCTGCGGCAGACAGTCGTCTCCGGGCAATCCTTTCAGGCCGGGCAGTCCGGGGTTGCCGTCTAGTCCGGGCTGTCCCGGAATTCCGGGCACTCCGGGCCGACCAGGCTCGCCTTTCGGCCCAGTCTTGGCCACTCCGATACCCGGCTGGCCCTTCCGACCTGAGGATCGTACACAAAAGGGAGTTGAATACTTGATAGCTATGTTCACCCTAGTTTGTCATGTGCATTGATGCATTATCATCCTTGACCGTTGCTCTTTTTCGCTCAGTCTGTCAAGCAGACGTCAGGAAGTATATCCAGTCCCACTCGAAAGTACGCAGTCATCTAAGGCAAATTCGCTGATCAACGCTATACAGTATACATATTCTCATTCATATCACATTTTATCACTTGCTCTGCATAATTCAGATTTCAGAGTTTACAATTATTGAGCTGTCACCAGCCACACTGACCTGGGAATCCGGGATCTCCTCTGTCTCCAGGCAGTCCGTCCAGCGCCGGCCGGCCGGGGATGCCGTCCCGTCCCATCGGGCCGACCACCGTCTCACCGGGCGAGCCGGGCTGGCCCGGGAAGCCGGCCTCTCCGAGCGGCCCGGTGGGTCCGGCCGGGCCCGGCGGACCCGACAGGCCGTCCTCGCCCGGCTCGCCGGGGATGACCAGGCCGGGCCGGCCGGGACGGCCGGGCGGTCCGTCCGGGCCCGGCGCGCCCGAGTAGCCCGGCTGACCGAGCAGACCGGGCCGGCCCGGCAGACCCGGGTCACCCTTAGGACCCACCAGACCGGGGTCGCCCTGACCGCCGCGGGAGCCCTTCATCGACTGGGCGATGACCGGGTCGTACTCGCCCTTGGGTCCGATCCGTCCCTGGGGTCCCGGCTGGCCGGGCTGGCCGGGCTCGCCGAGCGGCCCGTCCAACCCCGGCGCGCCGTCCCGACCCTGGTAGCCGGGAGCACCCTTGAAGCCCTTTTCTCCGTACGGGCCGGCCTGACCGGTGCGGCCTTGCTTGCCGGGCCGTCCGATATCGCCGGGAATTCCTCGCACTCCCTTGTTGCCGGGAGGACCCTGCAGGCCCCGAGCTCCGTCCAGGCCCGGCGGGCCGTCCGGGCCCTTTTCACCCGGCGGTCCCCTGGCTCCGATATAGCCGGGTGGACCCCTGTTGAAACCAAAACAACTGTTGAGACAAGAAGCAAGCAAACCAAACAAATAACTTCTTGACATGTGTGGGCTGCCTAGCATTCATTCATGCTAGCGCTTAGTGCTTTTTGAAATCAGCTGAGCGCGGCAAGTAGTTTTACATTCTTGAGGTGACCCCCAAATGAGATAAGCACATCACAAGACAAAAAGGAAGTCAAGCACATGGTCCTGGTTGCGACATGCTGCTTTTTGTCTCACCCAGCGAACGCCTCTTCCGGCGAGACCAATGTGTTGTCATTGTAACCGGGTCCCGGGGGTCCGGGCTCTCCTTGCTGACCCTTGGGGCCTGGAGGACCCCGCTTCTCATTACCTCTCTCACCCTTAGGGCCGGGGAGGCCCAGCGGGCCCGGGAAGCCCTGGGGAACAGGCAGCACTCGTGTCAGAAATAGGAGGAATTACAGACAACCGTCGTGTCAGAAAGATAAAATGATAAGTGGTTTCGGGAGACATAGGCAGAAGATAATCTTTTTTGTCAAAATCAAAACATACAACCAAGTATTTAGATGTCTGTAAATACATCAAATATCTAAAGAAAAAACTATGAGCGTGATAAGCAAAAAATGTAGGGATAACTTAAGAGAAGCAGGATTAGAAGATAATGGACATCATGTAACTTCTCTGTTCGTTACCACGCCTACCATAGACTTCTGTACAGAGGTTTATGCGCCTACATATATGAAATCAGAAGAGTTTACGCCGCAGCATGCTGATTAACCAAATAATAACGAGCAACAAAAAGGGATGATTATATTGATCTTGCCGATTGTTGCAAGATCACACCAAGGTAGGTATGTAGCTGTGCACTTACCCTCTCCCCCTGATCGCCGGGGTATCCGAAGTATCCCTTCGGTCCCGGCAGACCAGGCAGACCCTGTAGGCAGACAGGAGGAGCTCATGTTCTCAGAAACTCACGTTCGCTCCGAGTTCTAGTCGCCATGACAACCAGCTACATTCAATTCCGGGTGAACGTTTGATCACACATAATCGAATGATAATAGTCTAGTCCTTTTAAAGTATCATATGGGCAAGTAAGTAGTTTCTTTGAAGACGTGACATGTTTTGAGAGTGCAACATTCGCCGCAGGTCTACTGTCCGGTCTGCTCTGCGGAGTGGTGGGCTGCCGAAGTGTACCACTAAGTATACTGCCCGGCCCACCCCGACAGCCGGCGGTGTACTCACGTCGATTCCGGGCCGACCGGTGGACCCGGCGTCTCCCTTCACCCCCACCGAGTTCACCCCACCGTCTCCCGGGTCACCTCTGGGACCCGGCAGACCGTCCGGACCTGTCGGGAGGAGCGGCGTCAGCGCGACAGATCAACATGAGACCGCAGGGAGTGCAGCAGAGGGAAGAGCAGTGTCGATGGTTCTCACGTACTGCAATACTATAATTGCGATTTTAATATTGCAACGCCTTTTTAACACAGGAAATGACACTTATAATTGTCTAAAAAAAAACTTGTGAGCAGAAGTATAAAAGGAATCCAGGCATTGTGAGTGGAGATAAATATCCAGCAAAGACATATGCATTCCTCAGGGTTTCTTTCTCAATTCTGTCGTCCTGGCCGATCTGCATCACCGCCAGCCCAGTGCTCTAACTGGTCTGACCGTTGGTCACGTGACTGACCTGGCTGACCGCGGGGTCCGCTCAGCCCGGGCAGACCCGGCAGGCCCGGCTGGCCGTCCGTGCCGTTACAGCCCGGGAACCCGAGGGCTCCGCGGCTGCCGACGTCTCCGGGAAGACCCTGGGAAACGCAGCGCGCAGAACTGCACGGTGACGACACGGACCTCGGGAATTGTTGACTGTAGGAAAGTAATTATGCGAAATGCAATTGAGATATGATAATAATCGATATAAATTGCTAGGCTGTCCATTGTCCAACTGTATGACGACGGACTGCAATGAATATTGATTACATGAATAACTAAAATTTCATTACTACGTCGCACATGCACCCCATATTACGCCTTTTTATAAGCTAATTAAACATAAAATCATTGATCCCGACCGGCTCGTCTACTCACCAGGATGCCAGGCGCTCCGGGGAAGCCGACCACTCCCGGCTTGCCTCTGTCGCCCTTGGTGCCCTGGGCTCCCTCGTCGCCCCGCGAGCCCTTCATCCCGGCCGGGCCGGGAGGGCCCTCCACGCCTATGTCGCCCGGAAAGCCCTGCGAGCCCTGCAGGCCAGGGATGCCAGGATTGCCCACATAGCCCTTCTCCCCCTCGCAGATACAGTTTTGCACCACGCAGCCCTTGCACGCCTGAAACGGAAGGAGGAGGAGATGTTGTTAGATTAGATCAGTAATTTGGGTAAGTTTGTCATATAATTTTGGTCAGATACTGCAAGTTCACGGATAATTCAAGGGTGCTTTACCCTAGCGCATAACTTTAAATGAAATTGATTGACCAGAACATAAAAGAACAATTCATCCGTAATCCGTTTATTCCCTTTACATCGAGATATCTAACAATACATTTAGAAGATTGGCAAAGCAAATAAATCAATATTGCGTCTTCTGTCACGCTGCTGGTGCGCCACCCTCCCGTGCCGTCTGGCCGTTATGTGACGCCACGTCGTGACGCCCCGATGTGACGCCCCGCTGTGGCGCCCGCCGTGACGCCCTGACGAGGCGGCCATGACGCACGTGCAGGCCCAGATAGCCGCGTCCGGCGTGTCCTCTGAGCTGAGCCGCCGGTCCTGGTCGCCGCCAGCCCTGGGCGTCGTCTGTGTAAACACAGAGCTGCCCGCACTGCGCTGCGCCGCGCCGCCGCTCCGACACAGCGCGGCAAACGGCCGCGGAACATTCCCGGAGTCAGGACGGAACGCCTCTCGGCGAGGCCGCCAAATGTCGGCGGTGATGCCATGAGATGACGGTTATCACCGAGTTTTTGATGCATTAGTTTGTCGCAACTCGTGGGAAAAAAATAGGTAGAAAACTGGGTGTTGATTTCCGTATTCATTTTGTTTGGTATGAGAAAGCTTTCATCTCGTAGCTCGGTGCGCTCCATATTTCAGAAAACGTGCACTGAAGTACCTACATACATGATCGCAGTGATCATTTTCTCGCTCCTCGCTCTCAACTCTGATAGGCCTAGCATGCTGACGTTGCAAAAGTCTCTTGCTGAGATGCCTGCCTGAAGATGGCTGCTATTGCAGCGCCACTTAGCTGCAAGTGGAGCGAACAAATTGTTTGCGTGCAAGCAGATGTCCTTGAGACGATGACAAACTGCCTTGGTGACATTGCGATGAATGAGACCGACCGACACAGGAGCGCTCCGTGCCGCAAAGCCGAGGGTGACCTCATTTTTAGCTATTTAGTCTGGATAAATAGGTAGGTCCGCTGCACCACTCGCCGGCATCTGGACTATGTCTTGGGTAGGACATTTTTTTGCGGGCATTTCTTCTCCCGTCCATATTTACAGCGCACTTATGTTCCCGTGGCGAATCTTGGATGTATATGGAGACTCAGGAGAGAGATAATTTTGATCCAGCTAACCGCTCATTTTATCCTCCACAACCTAAAAAAAAAACTGGAAAGCTGTTGCGAAAGTCCAAAAGCTACTGCATGTGATAGTTCTCCTATTGCCAGTACGGTGTTTTTGTCGCATGGGCAATTTGATACGCAGCGCTCGTTCGAGCCCATTGTTTGCGGCGATGCTGTGCCGCAGCGCTCTCGTGTCGCGCGGCACAGTCTACCCTCCCAGGCAATACGACGGCGGCTGCCGGGACGGCCGATATCGGACGGCGGAAAACACGTCCGTCGCTTGGCTGACAAATGTTTTGTCGCCTGATAATGATATCGCGTACCAGTACACGGCGTCAGGCGACTCATGCACTTTGGAGGACATTTTTCCAAGTTAAACCAATTTGTCGAACAACTGAATAAGAGTGCGGTGAGCTCATTGCGATCGCGTCAGCGGCCTCGTGTGGTACAGCGTGGGCGGGATCATCTTCATCCGACCCACAACACTGGTGATTAATGAAAACATGCCCCAAGAGCCTGTGATCTCATTCCAGGACCTCCGTCACAGCAGAGTCCGCCGCGGAGTTCGGTCGCCGGCATATCGCTCCACCCGGGGGTCAGTTTCACAGTCGCACCGACAGATGGCAGTGGTGTGGGGTGCCCAGCTGTTCGGGGTCGGCTTCGGAGCGACGGTGGCGCCCCCGTCACCGCCTCAGCGCCCTGCGAGCGGCGGTACTTCGGCTCCGAGCAGGGTGCGAGAAACCGCGAGCGCCGCCCGAGCGAGAGGTCCCAGCGCTCGCGAAACATGGTCGACATTCGCGAAGAAAAAATGAAACAAATGAAGGGAAAGGCAAAATTAAGATTAATAAATTATATTGAGGAATAAATTGAACGGCAATTAATCATCTTAGGTAAAGATGGTAATTGCAACGGATCGTTTATGAATCAAACACAAAGATATTTCAAGAGAGAGAGCGCAGCATCAAGTGAGCGCGCCATTTGAAGGAGTTAATGGTCGAAGGCTTCCACACCGTCTACGCAATTAGTACCATTGACATAAACAGGCAAGGGACACAAGTTCTTTGCGTAAAAGGAACCCGCGTGCTGTTATCACTTACCGCCGCGTCGGAGGATGTCAGGAGCGCGAACAGAACCAGCGCGGCGGGCAGCAGGCAGCGGCTGGCCGCCCTCCTCGGTTCAGCCATGGTGATCGCTGCGGCGGACTGCTCAGAGACGGAGCATTCCGGGCCGGCCGAGCGGCTGTGGGCGCGCGCTCCTCCCGACGCTCCGACCCCCGACTGGAGCACGGCCGACGCGCTGCCCCGCACCCGCGCACCGCCACCAGCGGGCGTCAGGGGGCGGGGCTTGCGCGCATAATTTTCACCATCACCTCAGCAAACTGCACCAATGTGGTGAGAATTAGCCTCTACAGCAAAACCTCATGTCTTTGGCAGAATGTGCGACTAAATTTAGCACGTATTCCCGTTTTTGTGGTGCACTATTTTCATGTGGGCGTGCCGGCGCGTCGGTGGCGGCGCGGCGCCGTGCGGCGACCAGAACTGGGGCGTGCGCGCCGGCGGCGGGTGTAGGGCGGTGTCGCTCGCACTACAGTTCGGCCCGGCCCGACTCGGCTTCCGCGGCATGTGCTAGTGAGGAGCGGACAGCCCAGAGCAGACCGCACGCCATGGCGGTCGTCCGACTGCGCTCCGCAGTGCTGGGGTGAGTCTCGGCGCCAGTCCGGGGGGATGGGCGATACCTAAAGGGTCAGGTGGGGAGGGGTGCTGGCCACAGCGGGTCATGATGCATGAGACGGGCTCATGGTATTTGAGGCACACCATGATGGTTGATGTTATTATGCCCATTTTTTGTCGTTTTTCTGTTCAAACGTGATGGTTTCTGAGCGACATTATTTTTAATAGATGTGCTTGCTTCAGCCTGCCATCACGTCGCAACGTTAACTGCTGTTATGTTCGACGATGATCAATTGATCAATCATTATCATCATGAAGAGTGGTGTTACCTAAAAATGCAACATGCACGCAACGAGAGCGTCATGAATTTAGATCTGTCGCAGACTATAAACATAAATAGTAATTATAAGTAGCTATCAAATAATACGTGATACCAATAGGTACTACGACAAAATCCTCTATCTAAAATACATTTATGAAGAACAACGGTGATCTCAAGCAGCACAGTTTCAGTTCCAGCTCATGACTAACCGTGCAATTACTGGCCATGCTCCAGATTCAGCGCTCTGTTAACCTGAACAGTACCTAATGCAGAGTGCCAAAGTTCATGTCCGGCGCCGCGTTGCTCCGTTTTCCATCACCACATTCCTCCCTTTTCCCGCGTTCCTTCTATCCGTCTCCCATATTCTCGTCGGATGTGTTTGCTTTTGTTAGAGTTCAGTCCCCTCGCTTACCATCTGGCCATTTTCCGGGTAGTTGTGTGTTTTCATAAGACTTCAAGCGCCGATTTTCCAAGACGAAACCGTAGTTTTGAGGGAAGTGGTAGTTTCGTCTAGTTATAGCTCACTTATGCCTCGCTTGAAATGCATCTAATACGGCTCCCATGTTGGTCAAAGCCAAAGATTGAAACCAAATAACTGAGCGAGAATGGTGCATGCCAGTATGTAAATAATCAGACATGATTTAGTTTTATTCACGATCGATGGCAACACAAGTCTAATTCCTAAAACCAAATTGGTTTTAGGAACCAAATTGGTATTGGTTTTAGGAATTTGACTTGTGTTGCCATCGATCGTGCATGCCAGCAATTATAAGTCTCAGACCGTGAATAGATTTGAGTGGATGAATATCCTTACATTTTTGTAGAGACGCCGTAATAATTTCAGATCAAGGTCAGGCCTTGTTATCAGAGGTCATGGTGCGGCAATGAGATTGCAATGCTGTTTGTTGTGATATAAGGTCTTGATAAGAATCCTATCGAATGTAACGCCTTTGAAGGCAAAGTACGATATATAATTTTATTTATTGTGTTTTTCAGTTGCTAAAAAACAGCTAGTTTTCTGATGTTTGTAATTTAGTTTTATAGTAACCGAAACAACTATACATCTAATCACTGACCTACTCAGCATTTTTTAAAACAAACTTTTTTGTCACTTCCTTTTAGCTGTCATAAGTCAACAAAAAGACGCAGCTTCATTTTAGTTTAGCCTGAAGTATCTATTGCTCGAAGCTAGAGACCTGTAAATGGTTTTGTCTGCTAGGTGGATAAAACCTGCAGAAAGCGGTCGGGGAGTCGGCTGAACCATGTCATATATAACCAAAATTCATCATAAGCGTCAATTCCACGCAACATTTGGGAACTTGATGTCGTAGTCATTGAATGACTCGATGGTTTGAATATAATATATCTGCAAGCTTACAATTTTCAACCTTCTACCATTCATCGAAACGTTTATCACGACCTTCTTTATATAAAATGTCCTTTGCAGGAGTAGATTATTTCTAGAAAGTTTGCATTTCTTTTCCATTTATATTTCTCTATGGTTGCCCACCTATGTATATTAACGAAGTGAGCTCCGTTTCCGGCGTGGGTCGCTCCAATTGATGTCTTCTCAGAAATGACGACATGGCATGTGCAACGGTATTTGACTGAGATAGTTCACTCTTGAGACAACCATAAATGCTTCGTCTCCAAGTGTCAGCGGATCTTGGTACTGGGGCTCGAAATAAAGCACAAAAAAGATGTGACCCTATAAGTATAGACCTTGACCTAAAAGCCACAAAGGTATTATATGTCAGTGTGTCACCCCACTCTGCACAACAGTCTTGTTCTGGAACTATCGCGATAATTTGCTTCCTCCACAAAAAACATGCCTGGAGCATCCCGGTGTTTAAACCGTCTTTAGGTCTGAAACTGTTTATATGCGTTCGATATCTCTTGGATAATATGCCAACCCAACACAAAAGATAAAAGAACAATTGATCGGCCTTTTTGAGCAGAGCAGTAAAATGAGCTGTGAATCATTATCTACCAATATAAATTGTCACCCGGTATCAGTAGACTGTGACTAGACTGGAGTAGTCCATGAATGGTCAGTGCCAGTAGTCTGGTCCTCCGAAGTCCCGGCGCCAACAGCCAAACTGTCCTCCGCACGCCGAACTGTTTATAATGTGCTGGAATTTCCAGACCCGGCCGGCTTGTTTAATCGGGGCCGAGCCGACACATAAAAAATGCAAGAGCCCTCTATCATGAAAAGACATATACGCCATATACTTTGCAGTGTGCACGTATGCTGTAAAACGGTAACTAAAATGTGTCGTAATAAGCGTCATGAACTGCAGATGTTTGTGCTGAGCCGGAAATTGTTACATTGCTTTATCTTTCAATTGATCTGGCCAGATAACTTTCTTTTAACCTTCAGTTTGGTTTTATCGTAAAGCAAATTTGCTTTCGGAATGCAGCGCGTCTCGCTCTGGCGTTTCGTTTCTGATTGTTCTCCTTTTTCGCAGAGTGTCCGCGCTGCTCGCTCTGCTCTGCTCGACCGGTGTTGCCGAGCCGGTAAGTACTCGTCACCCCTTTACCGCTACTCTGACATACATACGATAGTCCGCGGCCAACTTAACCCGTGCGTTGTGTAGAATCCGGGCCAGTTCGACGTCCCCAAAATGTCAAAACGGTGAACCAGCTTAATGACCTCTTTCCTAACCGCTCGGATGACCATTTGGGCCTAAACATAACCCATTTCATCAAGCTGAGTGACCGGCGTTCTTGTAGTCCAGTAGTCAGTCTCGTAGTCCTGTCCCGTATCCATCAACACGACTTTCTGAGTGAATCCCCTTCTTAAATCCTTACAGTGAATCCTGTTTGTCTTAGATTGTGCCCTTCCACGGATGGCTTCTCTTCACGTCTGTCTACTGTCTACTAATAAGCGGCCGTCTCAGACGTGTCCGTGCGGGAGCCTGCAGCGGCTGTTTACGGCAGATCTGCAGCGAATTCCGACCGCGATGTCCCGGTCCACCGACTCCGCCCTCCGCGGACACAGCCACCGGCTGGCGGCGACTGATGAGATCATCATTTGCGTGACCTCAGCTGGCCTGTCCTTCGTCCCGTCGCGCCGCCGCAGCGTCTCGCAGGCGTCACTGCCTGGTTTTTGTCGAGCGACTCGCGCTGCCCGCGTCCGGCTGAGTCGCCGGGCATAGCATGCTACGCTCGGACCGACACGTCGAGCCTCGACCATCGTTCACAAATCGCGACATCTAGCGGCCCGCGGTCGGACCGTCCCGTCGGTTTCGATAACGGCGGTATGATAGCACGACTAAACGCGCCCTGGTTTTCCGAAATGGTTCTGGGGAGCGGTTTGGCCACCGTGAGCGCTCCCCGGTGAAACATGTTTCAAGTGGTATCCTCGTGGTCAGGGGACGAGGGACGACTCGACAGAAATGCGGCGGTAGGGTGTCTCGAAGCAGCCGGACACGAACGGGGCAGGGGTTTGATCGTTTCCACATGTGTCCGCGCGGTTAGGGAGGCAGGATTTGCGGCAGGGGACACGTATTCGGGGAGGGGTGGCCGGTGGGAGAGGATCGGATGTCCCCCAGACCGGGAAACCGGCCGTGCCTGTCGACATGTCATGGACAATTTGTGTGCCCATCAATTGTCACTGCCGAGGGGATGATTTAAAGAAAACAGGCAGCGGCACCGAGTGCCCGCCGAAAGTATGTCATCGGCCAGTTGCGGTTTTTGCGTTAGTGGGGAGTGGGGATCAGTGCAGTGAAGAGGGAGGGAGCGAGAAAGAGAGAGAGAGAGAGAGAGAGAGAGAGAGAGAGAGAGAGAGAGAGAGAGAGAGAGAGAGATAGAGAGAGAGAGAGAGAGAGTGAGAGAGAGAGAGAGAGAGAGAGAGAGAGAGAGAGAGAGAGAGAGAGAGAGAGAGAGAGAGAGAGAGAGAGAGAGAGAGAGAGAGAGAGAGAGAGAGAGAGAGAGAGAGAGAGAGAGAGAGAGAGAGAGAGAGAGAGAGAGAGAGAGAGAGAGAGAAAGGGAGAGAGAAAGAAGAGAAAAATAATATTTTCACGATAAATCTGGTTAAATTATGTTGATACATATACCATCTAATGTGTCCCAACAAATAACTGACATGAACACAGGCTGCATCTTTATCGGAACGTCATGTTTTACTTCGCTTTCCGACCTCGTATAAACCCGCCGCTTCATCTGGCAGCAGCGCCTGGCTCCGCTGACAGCTATCCTGACCTGTCCCACTCTGCGCTGCTGTGACACGGCCCTATCTGGGCTGTCACCTGGCCGTCACCAGCTGTCACGCTCGCACACACGCGGACACCGCGCGTCTGTCACGGCCTGCACCTTTTCCGCGCCCTGTCGGCTGGCTGAACGGTGGATGAGGCTACCTGAGCAGAGCGGGGGAGGGGACATCCGTCTCATCCGTCAGCTGTAAATTGAGCCGAACCAACTCCATCCAGCCGGGGGACTCGATCGAATGAGACCAGTCAGCTCTGAGACCGAGTATGTGGTGTCGCTTGGCGGTGACTGATCGGGATGGAAATGTGTGCTCCGACACGTCTCCTTGCCATCAAAAGTGCTTCGATGAATGTGTATTTTTTTTCTCTCGCACATGCATGTAAGTAAAATTATTTTAATCTGGGCTTTACTGCAAATAAATGCAAATGGTTTGAGCATCTGATCTACTCAAACCACAAATTGGTTTCTCAATTCACTCCCACTTAAACTTAAAAGAAAATTACTGATGGTAAAACGACCATAACTAAACCCCTTGCCGGTGCGAGACGCGCTATTTCTGTCGTTTCTACCCCACACGCGCCCATCGCCACTGGGTAGGGCCGCTGTCCTGGATCCTGCCGTCTCTGTTCACTGTCTGTCAGCAGCCGTCAGTCCGCCTTCCCCTCCAGTCAGCTGAGATCCTGGCAGCCCTCAGCACCTCTGGGTGGCAAATGTGCTCTCGAAAACACACACACGCACATACAAACACCTGGGTAGATGCGAGGTGGTAAAAGACGGGAAATTCTTAGACGTCAGCGGTCGATTAAAGGGACCCTCCCACCTTAACATTAGATTTGAGTTGAGATAGCCAAAATGGGGTCCCTGGCTCACAATTACCGGTTTCGGCACTCACAACATCGAGAAATGCCTTAAATCGGAAATATTGAATTTCAAAATTGCAGCATTTTGATTCAGAGGGGCTAATGCATAGGAATACCCCTCTGAATGTGTGACGTCAGCGCAGATATCTAACGATTTTTAAATGTTTGACTAAAACGATTTGTAGCACGCGGTGGTATATGCTGCTTTGCGCGCAACAAATGCCGCACTTTCAAATAAAGTCGCTGGGAACAGCGGAGATCCAAAAAAGTAAACAAAAGTAAAAGTCTAATATCTTGAAAACCGGTGAATATTTTTCGATGAAATTTGGTAGATATTCGTTTTTGCTCTTTCGGAACTGAGCGACATCACTTTCATGCCATTTCATTAACTTTTTTGAAGGTGGGAGGGTCCCTTTAAGCAGACATTCACATCTTGTTACGGCATTCGCACAGCAGAAACAGTGGGACAAAGTAAGACATCGCGAAGTATTTTCCAAACAAAATTATTAGCTCAGGGCCTTGATTATCGCTTTTAACTTCTGAACAGCGGTCGCCAGTCGCTACTTCGTTTTTCTGAAAGCTAACGCAAGCGAGACACCGAACCTTGCTTGTTTATAGAGGTGCACAGCTTCATTTGTCACCGCCATTGCTGAAATCTATCAACATGCCAGCGCAATGGCCTCTCAGCTCGCGGCGGCACGTGTGGCCCAGTGTTGCGCCACTGCGCCCTGATGAGGGCCGTCCAGCCACGCGCCCGACTCCGTCCGGGCTGCCCGTGACCGCCGCCGGGCTCCGCCGGCTCCTGTGGGCTCCTCCTGTGGGATCTACTCCCCTCCAACACGTGCCCCGGCCGTGATGAATTGGCGCGCTATTTGTGGCGCCAACGGCGCCGGCGGACGGCCGCTATGGGGACATCGGCCCCCGCGGGCGGGGAGCAGGTCCGCGACCCCCGAGTGAAGTTCACCGCCCGGCGTGGCCCAGAACCTGTCCCGCGGTGCGGATCACCTGTTCAGGTGCGCCGTCACGTGTCTTGGCGGTGATAGACAGATTGACTGAATGAATCTGGGTGATGCGAAAATGGCGCGTGGAGCTATAATAAACCGTTTCTGGCAGCTACGAAGCAAGTGTCGTAATGAAAACGTGGGTGTTTTAAGTCACTGACCCGATAGTTGACACGCGAGCATCATGTGTTGTGAATCAATAAGTCAAATGGCATTTTTCCGCTCTATCTCTGCTTACGTGGGCTGCTTTGTGGTAGAGTGCTATCATATCGATGCTCCTCTTTGTAGGAAAAAGTTACTTAGTTGTGTAGTCTAACTAGCGCATGGTGCCATTATTTCACCACAGAACGTACCGTCCGCATTTTCCAAATTATTGGCTCATTATTCACCAGCCAGCAGCAAACAGGCGGTTTTGCCCTCCCTTTCCGTCCTTATCCGCGTTTGTCTTCACATTTTCTTTTGCCCTCAACTGTTGCCAACAAGTGAAACTTCGAGAGATAATGGAACAAAAACGTTCTTATTTAGATGCAGATGGGTGGGCACAAATGAACCTCAGAGATATTCCAAAAGCTTTCGAATGACTTCACCTGGCAAGGTCGACTAGCAATTTTTTTCTCGATTTTGCTGAAATGCTAAACCATAAATTGCGGAACTGATAGTTGGTGGAACTGATGACACAGCATGTTTAAATTTGGAAGAGAATTTCTTATGATGCACTCTAAAACAAGCTCTTGGTGAAAGTTCAAAAGTTAAATTTTGCACCTAGTTATCTTTTCACGTCTACTTAAGCTTTCTAGACACCCTTGTAACGGTGTCCCCTATAACAATGACACAATCACTGACAAAGCCCGGCTGGTGTGAGTCGAGTACCGAGGGAGGGAGGGAGGGGAAGGACATCCGTCCGGGCCGACACTGGCCGGTCGGTCCTCTGCCGACCCGAGCTGGCAGCTGGGACCGGCGCACCGACCGGGGCGCCACCTGGGCCGGTCCGTGCCGGACGTCCGCACCGGGAACACCGTCCTATCTGAGTCGCCGGAGACGAGCAGCGAGTTTTTACTAGAGTACGGCGACCGCTGCCGAGCAGCAACAGCCCCGAGGCTGCAGAGGCGGGGAGGTTCGGTGTTAGAGCAGGCTGCAGCGGCGGCGGTCACTGGGAGAGACGCCGGGAAGTGGAAGAGAGAGAGGAGACCCGTGGGAGAGACGAAGTGGATAAACCAATAGATAGGATAGACGTAGAGAGGGAGGAGAGAGTGAGGAGGCAGTCAGCCTGACAGTCAGCCACTGGGTGTGAGGCGGGGGTGGCTTAACGGTCGTGCCATTCTCTGCACTGGTGCACGACAGGGCCTATCATCCCATGATGTCCGCCGGCTCTGCAGAGACCGTTCGGGACACTGTCGGTGTTATGGTCCCTGCAGTCTGCACTCGTCTGGGAGATGGCTGGTCGTCTGGGATAGGAGGTTCATTGTCAACACTCGGTAGTGGACCGCTGCGCCGGCTGTCATGCAAGTCTGGGTGAAAGAGTAATAACAGATAAATTTATTAAATGGAACATCTGGAATATCACAATTTGTCACGAGAACAATATCATATTTTTCTTGAACATTTGTAACGTTAAGTTTTTACGTAAGTACTTAATTAGCGATAATCGTTACTGTCAACCATTCACAAAAGTGCTAAGTTCCGATGGCCTAAAATGATTGTCATGATTTTATGTAGCTCACAATTTAGGCTGTCAGTGTCAACAATGACTAGCAGCATCATTTATCTCTCGCCACTAAAATTTGCAACCTCAGGCTTTCAATGAGGCCGTCCGAATGAAGTCTGATCATCAAATCATTGGCCGCTCTATCAAAGTCAAAGTCCGTGCAGCCGAGGTCCAACCCAAGGCAGCGTGCAGACACGAGTTGTGGACAGTCTCATTGTGCTCCACTTAGAGGGTCAGTTATCCAATTGGTGACGGTGATGTGACCGGCATCTCGACCCTCTCTCTCTGGGTGGGTCTGCGTACGTACGTGAGGTCGAGGAAGGCGACAGAATCGTGGATTACGTCCAGGAGTCGGGAGACGGAATAATTATGTGTGAAGTTTTCAGGCTGGGCTGGAGACATGAGTTATCAATTCATGTTTTGTTCCAGCGGGTGTATCTTTACTTTTTTTAATTACAGTGCCGACAGGTATCCACCCGTTATTTGCAACAAAATTTCCTTTCACACTTAACATATCAAAGTTCACCTTTGAAATGGATCCATGTGATCGGCTTTCATCTCCCCGAACGCTGCACGGCTTCTGTCGCAGATGCCGCCACATCCTGGAAACCGACGCCAGGCGATGTTGCATGCCTTCGATCTGACGTCAATGGCGGCGCTTCTGCAGGCGGCGCCGCGGCCGGGAAAGTGACCTCACCCGACAGATGACACTCGTGGTCTGCGCCCGTCACAGGGCGCGCGACACCCACACTCGCGTACACCGCTCTGTTATTACTGACGCTTATATGCTGTGCTGTTCATAGCCGATGGCTTCTTGGAAGGATGCAGCTGCAGAGCTGATGTGGTTAGTGCCTAGTGGTAACTAGATTGAAAAACAAGAGCATGATCGCTGATCTAGCGTTGCCGAGGATTCGTGCTCAGAAATTTAGATCCTATTGTTTTTCCGGGTCCTAAATAACTTCGCAGAACAGCATTGATCTGCAGCTCGGAGGCATCACTTTTTGATCCCATGGCTAGCCTCTTTCTTGCCTTCATGATCTTAATCGACCTTTTCCCTAGCCGCCGCCCACTTTGACCTCTGCCCCCTCGAGCTGTGCCGGCTGCGGTGCCTCTCGGACGTGCCTGGGGGCATATAGCCGAGTCAGCCGGCCGGACCTGCTCACTGCTTTATCACCTCGCCTCGCCATGCTGGCCGGAAAGGGCCGCACTGGGCGGCTGGTGGACGTGCCACATGCCCGCGAGGACCCCGCCGGACATACCACGTGCAACATGTCACGGGCCATTACTGCTTAGTGCAACTGTATAGCGCAATGGCTTGGGTTAGTGCATGCATGTATGTCTCTTCGTGCTTGGGTTACGGCAAGATCAGCCCGTACCGATTTCGAGAGCAGCTTCATGACGCCCTAGGCATTCTCTAGCCACAACGAGCAGCACGATGACTTACTTAGCTCCAGTCACCGCCCTAAGCGCACCTGCCGCTCAGGTATTTCTGTCGATACACTCTCGCCTCCCACTCGGCTTTGGCTCAGCCGCCAGCTCGTGGCTGTGGCATCCCGCCTTCCGGCGTCGGTCCTCTGCCTCTCGCGAGATGCGACCCAGTTTCGCGTGCAGCTCAACCGCAAACAGAGCTTCCGATTCGGCTCGTAGGCGCTGCCAAAAGTCTGGCGGACGGCCAGGCCAGAATGCTGGCGCACTTGGGCTCGTTGGAGGCAGAAGGCACGCACGTCCTGCCGGGCGGGAGGGCGGTGTGGTCGACCTGTCAGCTGATCTCCGGTACAGAGCTGTCGGCTGTGTGAAGTCGACATGCTCGTCCTGCTGGAGACGGCGCCCCGGACAGCTGACATGCACGCCAGGTCGTGTTGAGCACGGCGGACGAGTGATAACAATGCTTGGAGCGCGGTAATGACCAGGGAGCGTGAAAAAGGCTCCGTGAGGTGGAAGGAGAGATGTGAGAATATTGCAAATGGGAAAGATGGCTAAACAAAGGTTCCGACTTCCGAATGTGTGTTTATCGGCTTCTGAGTCGTAAGAAGAGTTGGGCTGTATGTCATATCGTGCTGGTTGTGCATTTCATTAATATCTGGACCACCAAAAGCAAGGATGCAAACCAACCTGTCGAGAGTTCATGCGCCATAATGATTCGATTGAGCTTTTAATATGCTGATGCGCTCTTATGGGGACTGGGACAGTAAAAGGAAAGACAGTGCATTGATGTCGTCCTGTCAGCTCTGACGCTTGCCGCGTCCGTCACCGATCTGTCCGTCCTGGCGCACCGCGTGACAGCGCTCTGACTCAGCCTGTTTGTCTGTGTGTCTGACCGGCTCGGCCACGGTGACACGACACGCCGAGGTGTCACCGAGCCGGCGGCGAACTAAAAACACGACCCCGCCGCCCCCACCCCCGCCCCCGCCCGGCGGCGTCTCAGTGCCCGGCGCCCACGCTCCGGGCACATCCGCCCGCGGGCGCACGCCCACGGGACGGCGCCGTGGCGGCCATACGTCACGGACCTTGCAGTCCATATGGCGCGGACGGCAACACCCACACGACAAAGGCCGGGCTACCACCCACACCGAGAGGAACCACGCCACCCACATCCCACACCACATGGATCATGCTGTACGGTGCTCAGCGCTCACTGCTCACGACAAGACGAGACGACCGACGCCGACCCGTGTGCTCTCCGTGACCGAGTCACTGGGGACGCCCGCGGCACTTTATCGCCGGCGTTGGGTCTCTGAGGGACCGCGCACTCCCGTCTCCGTCAGTCTCAGATGACGCCGGACATGACAGAGAGGCAGCGGCGACTGTGACGGTGACGGAGCCTGTCAGATTCAGTCAGTGTGTGACGGTGTCCCTGGCTGCGTTCCTGTCGGCTGGAAGGGTCGCTGAGGCCGCGGTGGTCGCGGCGGGTCGCCGAAGAAGTCTGGTCTGGTGGCTGCGGTCGCCCAGACGGGGACCAGACACCGGCAGCCTCCTCAGAGGGCTGCAGCCGCCAGCGGAAATAGCAGCCGGGGGTCACAGAGAGGATGGGGAGGGGGAGGCTGTCCGCCCTGAACCGGCTGACCTGGGGAGGGAGGGGGCGGCACACGGCCAACAGGGATGCCGACCTCAGTGATGTCACTGTCCAGATGATCTCAGAAAAGCAGCGTGAATCGTTTCAATGGCGCCCCAGTTCGATTTGTGCGAAAAGCAATATTCTCATTTTACATCTTTCGTCACAATGGAATGTGACTGATGAAATGTGACCTGTCACAATTGAATAAGTGAACATTTAACGGTGCGAAAATGCACTATGATAGGTATCTGGTATACATATTACCTATACCTATCTTTGTTGCCTTAGATCGCACGACGCACGATTAAGAACTGTTGTTTCCACAATAACGGGCGAACAGCATCAACTATCACCATTTATCTCCGTATAGTCACATTTTATTTCTTTCAGCATTTTCATCATTACGCCATACCTATACCTACTTGCTATAACTTAACCGTGATCGCAAAAACTCTTTAGAAGTGGACATCAACTGGTGAAAAGCCTGCAGAGCAATCGCAATATTTGTCTTTCAAATACCCCAGGAAGCTGATCACAATCTATGAAAACAAACTGCCTGCTGCTGTTCTGTTTATTTGGGAACAGCTGGCGCTAGAGTTGCCTTGTCGGACGGAGCGCTTCTGTATCGATGATATCATCCGTTGCTATCGGTAACCCCTTGAGACAGATCCGCTCTCTTTGCCCCGTCCACCTCGTGATTTCTCTTGCCTTTGCATTAGACGCGAACAAAATATACGTCTTGGCGGTGCGTTACGAGTACGAGACCTGTTTTATTCTAATTTGATCTATTCTGTTTTCTCATCAAATCATATGCGACCTACGGAAAGTGTCTATTGATTACGTCATCAATTTTATATTGGCTAACCGTATTTCTACACTATATATGCATCTCCGAGAGGACAATGAAGCTCTCTGATACCGATATGCGGTCGGGTCGCCGCGCTGTCTCCCCTCTGCACGGCTGAATGACATCCACTGCTGTCATCCGTCGCGTAGTTCCTGTCCCGTCGCTACTCCAATGCAACCGTGGAGTGTCAGAGCTTGACACGATATAGTGCTGCCGTAAGTGTCAGCAGGGCAGGGCCGTAGTCCATTGTTCAATCGTGGAGAGACGGGCAGTCTGTGAATGGAACTGTGGAAGTCCACGCAGCGGCAAACGCTGGACTGGCAGTGCAGGACGGTCTTGCAATTTCAGCACATTTGCCAGGCCTTCTGCCTGTGTTAAGACTTTTTTATGACAGTTTTTTTTTGCGTTTGACAGCTAAATGGCAAAGGTTATATTTTATGCAACTAATTAAGCTTGGAAAGGTGTCTTCTAAATCCTCAATAGGTATGTTATAGATTTCCTATAGCTGCAACGTGCATCTGCGCTGTCCGTCTTTGTCAAACCGCTCGGATTCACCGTCTTTCCGTTTCGTCTGGATCAGACTCCTCCGCGCCGCCACTTCCGGCTTCTGAGAGCCGCGTCTGCGGCCAGAATTGGAGCACGGCTCGCTGTGACGGCTTCACGGAGCACCGCGACGCACAACACGTGCTGCCGACTAGCCACGCGCCGCTCCTCTCCGCTCCTTCCCCACCCTCCCACCCCTCCCGCCCCGCTCCCTCGGTCCGACGTTGCTGCTGCACGACGTCCGTCGCTTGGCGAGCGTGCGCCGTGCGCGGTGAAAGGGTATCGGCTGAGTGTCGGGTGACCACCGGCCGATGGCTGGTCACTCGATCCCCGCCAGTGGCCAGTGTGCTTGCCTGTGTGTTGCCACGCTCGGCGTGCGTTACCACTGGACCAGTTCGGGTGGTGGTAACACCACTTGCGAGCCGAGGGAGGGGAGCATACCGCGCCGTGCAACCGAATGAATTGTGCATTGTGCAACGTGTGCGTATTATAGTTGTTTGAGATGCTCAAATGGCTGCGCAGTCTATGAAACATACGCAAACATTTGAAGTTAATTTGAAATGCCTGCGCTCTGCCCGTTGCCACTTCGACTTCGGTACGAACGTTGAATTGAATCACTACCTAATTGTGCTAATATGACCCATTTCATTCATTTTCTTTATAGCTGAAACATTAATAGGTACTGCGCTAGCTGCTCAGCAAATAACTATGTATATATTCAACTGCTCCGGCCTTCGTTGTTCGTTTACAAAATAACTTATCATAATTCATATGTGCCTTTCTACATGCACAAGCGAATTTATAGCCCATGTCCTACAAAGTTGAACAACCCATAAAGAAAGTGTAACTAGTGCTAGCCGTCCGGTTTTGTGCCCTCGTATTTCGTTGCAGCGACCTACACCACCGAAATGGCATAGGCGTTCCACGAACTGAGATTTGAGAGATGTAGTTCGGGGCTCAGGCCGTTTTAAACGCTTTACCGAGGATGTAACGACTCCCAAAGGATAAGCCATGCTCATTAAAGTTCACCGCCCTCAAGTCGGGTTATTTGATGATTAAGATTCATACCTTCTTACACCCTCAGCGTCGCCGCCTCCACCCTGGCCGCCCCGCTCCGGTGGAACGCAGGCTCTGACCGCGTCCCGCTCGCTCCCGCTCGTGGCACGTTTCGTCGGCCAGTTACCGGCTATTGTGTGGCGGCTGCGCGTGACCTCACCCCGCAGAGCACGTTCACAAGAGGGTAGAGCCCGCGCCCGGAGAGCCCCGCGGTACCGAGGCACCGCCCCTCTCCGCCACAGAGCCGAGCCCATCGCGGTCACTCGGTCGTTGACACGGCCCAACTTTCTGCCAATTTCTGCGGATAGGCTCGCAGTCAGGTGGATCTGAAGCCGTGGTTTTTGTTGTGCCGCCGCTGATTTGATAAACACCACTGATCTCGTTGGCTTACGATCTGTCGGTGGGTGTAGCCCTGGCGACAGAGGTGGGAAGTGGTCGAGTTCGGTCTAACCAGGGGATGTCCTGAGCTCTCTGATCCTGACGGCATGTCATCGACGCGCGGTGGGCGCGGTGCCAGTCTGCGTGCGTCGCCGCGCCGACAGCGCGCGAGCAGCGGCCCGCGTTTGAAGTGGGCCGTCGAGCCGTGACGCGGCCGTGTTTCCGGCGCGGCTGGCACTGCCCGCTGACCTCAGATGGCGCCGGACAGACGGCGACAGCTGCAGCCGCCCCCGCCCCCGCCCCCGCCCGCACCCGCGGCGCTCCCGCTGCACCCGCCCCCGCCCCCGCCAGCGGTAACATCCACACTCGGCCCAAAGTCCAGCGCCGGGACTCACTGCTCAGGTCAGCTGCGGAGGCTGGTTGAACTGGCGCACTAGCCGAGAACCGTGACTTCACCCGACCTCAGCAGGCACGGGTGTGGCGAGCCCCCATCCGGTTCGTCACTCGACTTCGCCGATGAGACACTGATTTCCCGCACGTCTTACTGCTTACCCTGTGGGCTGCTGACGGTGGTGGCCACTGGCCAATGTTGTTGCAGCTGATGCATGTTGCGGCTGTCGGTGGCGACAGTGGTTTGTTGTGTGGGCTCGACAGTGCGGTCAGCTGCACCCTTCCCACCACCGTGCGTGGGTGACAGTTTCGTCACAGTGCCACCGCCCTTGTCACCGGATATCGCACTGTTTACTTACTGAAGACTGCGACCGGTGCGGCGGTGGACGATCGACGGTCGGTCGGAATCGTGTAACATGCCATTCCCTGCACAAGTCATAATCACAGCAGGGCGGTCTGGCTGAGCCCGCGGCGCAGTAGTCACTCGATTCCAGCACTCCACAGGAATCTTAACCTTATTTCATTCTTGGAAACATCACATCAGACCCAGACCACAGTTTTGAGAGGACAGATCCACTGCTACGTATCTGCTCCCGAGCACACGAAGAGAAGACATGCAGCATTGTTGTGTTGGTGGGACGGGGCCTGCAGGGGAGGGCGTGCTAACGATTCATCTGTTGACGGAGTCGGTTCCAGGCATTGTGCCGACGACTATCACCTCCCACGCCGTGTTTCTGTTGGCTGCGGCGGGCTCGCCGTGTGGTCTGTAACAAGGCAGCGTGCTAGGACCCGTACTGTACGTGAGGTTAGCGTGCTAGGACCCGTACTGTACGTGTGGCCTGTAACAAGGCAGCGTGCTAGGACCCGTACTGTACGTGTGGCCTGTAACAAGGCAGCGTGCTAGGACCCGTACTGTACGTGTGGTCTGTGACAAGGCAGCGTGCTAGGACCCGTGCTGTACGTGAGGTTAGCGTGCTGGGACCCGTATTGTACGTGTGGTCTGTGACGAGATACTGTGTTAGGACCCGTACTGTACGTGTGGTCTGTAACAAGGCAGCGTGCTAGGACCCGTGCTGTACGTGAGGTTAGCGTGTTGGGACCCGTATTGTACGTGTGGTCTGTGACGAGATACTGTGTTAGGACCCGTACTGTGCGTGTGGTCTGTAACAAGGCAGCGTGCTAGGACCCGTGCTGTACGTGAGGTTAGCGTGCTGGGACCCGTATTGTACGTGTGGTCTGTGACGAGATACTGTGTTAGGACCCGTACTGTACGTGTGGTCTGTAACAAGGCAGCGTGCTAGGACCCGTACTGAACGTGAGGTTAGCGTGCTGGGACCCGTATTGTACGTGTGGTCTGTCACAAGGCAGCGTGCTAGGACCCGTACTGTACGTGTGGTTAGCGTGCTAGGACCCGTACTGTACGTGAGGTTAGCGTGCTGGGATCCGTATTGTACGTATGGTCTGTAACAAGGCAGCGTGCTAGGACCCGTACTGTACGTGTGGTCTGTCACAAGGCAGCGTGCTAGGACCCGTTCTGTACGTGTGGTCTATAACAAGGTACCGTGCTGGGACCCGTACTGTACGTGTGGTCTGTGACAAGGTACTGTGTTGGAACCTGTGCTAAGTGGTCTTGAACAAGGTGAGGCCTGATGGGACCCTGGCCTGACCTGACCTGGCCAATGACAGGGAAGAGTAACAGGCCGCTAAATACGATGACCGGTACCATTGTCATTCATTTTTAACGACTTGAAAATATTCACATGTTACAGACATACAGTCAAGCGTCAGGATTCCGGAACGACCGAACCCACATAATGAGCCATTTATTGGTACGTCAAAACGTGTCCGGGAGCCCAACCGCTCTACTTAGAGCTGACCAAGAGGCCTCGTTTTGAGCGGGCCGAGCGGGGCTTGTTTATGTGAGTCGCTGTCAAATTCAAGGCAGCCGGCGCTGACGGAGAGCAGGGCGCCGCTCTAAAACGTCGACCTCTCGCTGTTTGTACGCGACACGCACGAGGCGCGCAGCGGCGGCGGCGGCCTGTCATAGCCGCCACTGTCACGGCAGAGACAGTGGTGTCTGCCTGCCTGCACTGTCACCGCTGTTACAGATACGATGTGTGTTTGTGTGTCGGCCTGGCACTTTGGCCGCTATCACATTGGTGGCAGTGGCGATAACAAGCGCTCTGCTCTGGCTTCCTGGAAACGGCTCCACTATGCGCCGCGTGCCCCGCTCCGCTGGAAACGACGAGCGCGTGCAGACACGCGGACAAACCCGGCCTATGTAAACTCTGACACATGATGACACGCACACAGGGCCAGATGACGTAATTTGAGCCAAATTTCAATGGCCTAGTTCATCGCTGTCAGCTACGCGTGGGATGTCTAGCTGTCTGTCTGAGGTAATCGCGCACATGTTTATCAGGGCTGGCTGAAGAAGTTAAGGACGAATCAGTGACGCTTTGTTTGTATAATTGTTTTGTTTGACTGAATAACGTTTACTGGATAATGAGAACTGTCAACTTTAGGCAGTCAAGTATTAATGAGGAGCATAAGTATTTTAATTTTTATGCTCGTCTAAGGTAACAGTCGTTGTGGTCATGAAACCAAATGAACGTGTTTACGGTTGTCACCAGTATTTGTATCCTATATGACTTTATTATGTAATCTTAAATTGACAAATATTAACTGCTGATATCCCCTCGGCTTGCAACCACATAAAACTACGCATGAATAGGACGGCGACCTTTTGGATTTCTGCGCATGTCTGGTGCCACGAGTCTTCAGACACTATCTGCCATGAAATATAAACATGACCTCATTTGTAATGTCCGTTCCTGCAGCAGGACCGGGACACCATTTCGCACTGAGACATTACGCCGTGCTGCCTTCCATGTCACCTCGAGGACATGAGTGTCAGTTAGGAGCGGAAATATTCGAGAATATGATTGTTACTGTTAAACACCGTCTTTTGAGACGGTTAAAGACTTCGGACGAGTGCTCATTTGAAATTCAAAAAGCAAAGTTCAAAATAGGCGCTTTGTATCCCTATATGTAGATAATAGATATCCCTCAAATTTAACGGTTAGACGTCCCTCCCGCCTCTCACTCAGTTCTCATCTCTCAGCTCTCATCTGCTCACTTCTCACCTGTGCCGCAATTCGGGTTGATGGGGTGGTGACGGCACGAATATTGGAGCTGTGACGGACGGGTGGCGGGGAACCGTGATGAGAGAGCGCTCCGGCGGCTGATGGAGGGGAGGGGCGATGAGCGAACGATGTTGAGTGACCATGTTGGGTTGAGTGCTGTTGAGAGAACGTTTAGTTTTTACTTTTTGTTATGCTTTCTCAAGTTCTAAGCTTTCACATCTACGGTAAACTACTTGCATTGGTTGTTGATAAAGCAAATCATGTTTCGTCTCGAGCGTTTATCTTTTGTGGTTTGTTAAAACCGCACGCCTAACCGCCGCTACCGTACATTCATCATGGCTGCCGATGTTTCATATTCCTCCCGCGATAACCTCGCAAATGCTGGTTTGCAATCTCTATGGCTCGTTCTGCTATGTTTTGGCGCTCGGTAGTCACAGAGTTTCTTTCTGTGCGTTTGCAGCAGCGGCAGGACTACTCGCCTCTATCGGTGACGGACGGCAGGAGCGGCAGCTACGACTACGGCTTCTACGCCTCTCGGGAGGACGGCGGTGACGGCGAGCCTCGGCCGCGAGACGCCACGCAAAAGTGCGGCTCCGGCGGCTGCGGCGCCGGCGGCTGCAAATGTGTCGGAGAAAAGGGCAGCCGGGTGAGTGGCGGAGACGGCAGGGAAGAGGTTGGGAGCAAAAATGGCAGGCAGAAGTGATACGAAGAAAAGTTTGAGACAGACAATGACGCAATAAATGAAAACGACCCTTTCGAAGAACTACATTATTTAAATATTTGAGCATTTTAAATGTATTTTAACTATAATTTCATTAGGCATTGCAATTATGCTGCAGTGGATAGCAAAGAACTCACACTGAACAGCACATAATTCTGATTTTCTAAATGTATACTCTTGTTCAGCACATGAAAAAATATCGCGCTGCTGCCTATATCTGACATTACCTGTCCTTTGTTCACAGGGAGCGCCGGGTGCGCAGGGGCCCAGCGGGGCCAAGGGTATGCAGGGTTTCCCTGGCATGGAGGGCCTGCCGGGACCAAAGGGCTCCAAGGGTGACATCGGCGTCCAGGGCCCGCGAGGTCTGATCGGTGCCCGGGTGAGTATGGTTATCAAACCACCTTTTGTCTATCAGAATTGGCTCTGTTGGCTAACTTCTGCGATAATCCGCTTTTTACGGACGTTTTCATGTGTATGTAGCTCTCTCCTGGTGATGAAATGTTCGTTTTATTTCAGCGTAAATGATGTTTTCCTTGTCAATGTTTGAACTGTCGCTTCAACCTGCAAGCTACTCCCATTGTGACTTGCTTACTGTATTGAGTACACTGTAACCTCCGGCTGATAACATCCGATTTCTCTCCACGCAGGGTAAAATGGGTCTGCCGGGCTTCCCCGGCATAAACGGCATCCCGGGCCTGCCGGGGCCGGCCGGGCCGCGAGGGTTCCCAGGCGTGGACGGCTGCAATGGAACGGACGTGAGTACAGTGGACATTGAGGACACCCCGATGGACGCCTTGTTCATCAATGAACACATAAGGTTACTCTGCTAATTGTAGGCACTTATTGCTGATCTGAGAGCACTGGGCAGTGAGAATGTGCCCCGTAACCGAAGCATTTGTCCGTACCAATAAAACAGAGAACGGGCTATGTCTGCAGAAGCCACGATATCGATCATTCTGCGATTAATTTGTACATTGAAGTGCTTTATGAAAGCAATTATCGCAAACGTGCACTCTGTGACACCGCGTTCTCCTCCTCAGGGACCTCCAGGAGTGCCCGGAACGCCCGGACCCATTGGACCGCCCGGCTTCCCCGGAATTCCGGGCAGCAAAGGTGAGTCCAGGGTGTGTCGCTTGTTTGGTCCCGTGGCGTTCTCCCGTCACCGTCACGAGGCTGATCGGTCCATAGGCGTTCGATAGAGGCAGAACTTACTCAGAGACACCAAAGACTGTCGTGCATGAGGATAACGGAGCCATGGTCCGTGTCAAGTTGCATTGCGCAGCACTTGCTATGCTATATCCAACATATGGTCTGCCATCGACAGTGGCGGATCCAGGGGGGGGGGGCAAAATGGGCATTTGCCCCCCCCCCCTCCCAAACGGCATGATTTTAACATTACGCCTATGGACGATGCATGGAAAGAATCGATAAATTGTTATGGTTTGCACCCCCCCCCCCCCAAAAAAAAAAAAAACTCTGAGCTGGATCCGCCTCTGGCCATCGATGCAAAATCTGATCATTTATTGAAGTTTAGTGGGCTAGGCTGCTTCGGTCGCTCAATTAGGTAATGCGTTTCGATGCGTTTTCGTTTCGATGTTCGATGCGTTTGGTCGGTGTGGTTAGTCTGGTGGGACCACCGCGGTAGTGCGGTCGGCCGGCTGACAAAGTGCAGAGTGACGGCAGGAAACCGCCGCCGCCGGGCCCAGACCGTTTTATTTGTGGACGAACAGCGCTCATGCTATCGCTCACAGACCGACACCGCTTTCCGACAACTCATGGACACTGGCGGAGAGCAAAGTACACGTGCTTGGTGGTAAACCGTTATGTTATATCTGTATAGGTATCTGTAAATTGACGTATTCGATATTCTAGTGCATTTCAAGCTAAAAAAAAATCCGGAAACTCGCACACTATCCGTGCAAATCACATTTGGTTTTATGATCAGCAGCTTCGTCTCTATCGTTTTGCATGAATCCGCACCTAAAAGATCACGTAACGATCATTGCAAAGGCGGCAAAAACTGGTAGCATCTCTTTAGTCTAAGACCCGAATAAGACCGCACTCGGCACTACCCTGCAATTATTGAACGTTTACTTTAGTGTCACGTCACATATCTTGTCATATGCTGACTCCGTCTCTTCCTTTCCAACTGGTATAGCGTATGCCGTCCCTCTGACACGCGCTGGGCACAGACCTCCTCTGTTCGAGCCCCGCCATCCGGTGGTGCCCGCGGCGCAGGGATCAGTGGGGATCACCGCGACTGTTATTCTGGGCCCGTCGGTGCGGGGGCGAGACACAGAAACCACACGCACAGAGCTGGTGGCGGAAGTGACTGCCGCGACTTCTATTGTAGTTTTCACGAAAGAGCAGCCAGCCAAATGACCCTCGATAGCCGGAGTTCCGCACACAGCCAGTGGCTGTTAGTGGCTGTGGCTGGCTGTGTCTGTGTCTGGCTGTGTCTGTGTGTGTCTGGCTGTGGTAAGTATGGCTGAGGCTAGTATGGCTGAGGCTGTGGCTGCGGCTGGCTGTGGCTGGTGTAGCTGAGGCTGTGGCTGGCTTTAGCTGAGGCTGTGGCCTTGGGGCTGACCCCTGGTGGCCCGCGGGGCTGGCCGCCGAGCCAGTTCTGTCAGCTGAGGTCACACGCCTGACGCTGGCCGACTCCAGCTACCAGTAAACAGCGGCAGAGCGGGCCAACTGCGGTGTGATTCACACCGGCCCCGACCCGTGACCGGGGCGCTGGCACCGCTCGGCGGCGGAGGAACGCAACAAAATAGTGCCCACCAAAACAGAGCATCAACCTGGGTGGCTAATTGTCCCTTAGAGGCAATGAATCGTCCAAAACAATAAACCAGACGGTCGTGAACAATGGCTCTTTCTATTTGAGTTCGATTATTTAAAGGCAAGCAATCAAACTGAATAGTTGTTTGTGTAACTCAGTGAATGGCTTGAGTTTGTATTTGTAGGCCCTTGGTTCTTACCTTATTTGCTGCCTAGCTTTTTGCATGCTTATCACTTCTAGAATAAAACCATACTCAGGTCGATCGGTTGTGCATTCTCCTCTCGAAATCTTTTGCCTTGCTATAAATTACACATTTTGATTATAATCGCGTTGTCATGCAATCGTCATTGGCGTCTATCTCCATAACGTTCTCCCATTGATTCAACTCATGGCTGCGGCCTAGAACACGCTAATAAAAACCTGTCTTGTCGGGCCGCCGGCTCCTCAGCATAACTGGTGCCATCGGCGGCTGGCGGTAAATATTTACCGGTCGCGTCGGCGGCAGTCGGGCTCCAGCCAATGTGTTTACGCTGGGGACAAACATTCAGGAGCGCTCCTCTCCCCGCCACCGTCGCGGAGTTGAACGCCGACTGCTGAGAGCGCTTCGTCAGCCGCTCATCGACTCAGACGATCTAAGATCGGCGCCGACGCTGGGGCGGCGGAATGTCTGGCGGCGGGTGGTGAGGGGCGGAGAGGGGTGGGGCGTGCAGCTGGCGCGGCGCTGGCTGCCTCTCCGTGACCCTGTGCTCCGTCACGGATCGCGGACACGAGACGAGCGGGCCCAGACAGGTGCACGGCAGCCGGGGTAGAGATGATGAACTGCGAGCGGCGCGGCGCAAATATTGTCGATGGGAGTCTCGGATGAACTGTATCCTTGGCCAAGACATGAAGGCCAGAAAGGATGAAAGAAAAGCGGGTCAATAATTCCGTGGCTTTCTAACGCAGCAATCTCATTTAGCTTATCATTTGTGAACAAAAAACGTATGCGTGCCTTCTCGAATTCTTCTCAAAGCTTGCATCTCAGTCATGATATCATCCGCCTCAAATAACGGTAGATGTCAGGGCCAAAGTCAACTACGTGGCTTTTACATCCTTTGGCTAGCAGCACTGCGTGGAGCGTTATTTGCCGAGCTGCTGAAGTTTGTGAGGGATGGAAGCAGGCGAGCCCTGAGCTGCAGCGAGTGCACCGCACAGAGTGACATGTCACCAGTGTGCACCACAGCAGCTGAAACTGAGCACCATATCGAGTGACCGGAGCACTGACCGAGTCCCACGGGTCTAAAGTGGACTGCCCTGTGGGTTCGAAGCGAACCCTCGGCGAAGTCGTAAAATCGGTTTTGTGAAAACATTGAATTTGTAAACATGAGGGAAAATATTGTTTATCATTAATTAATCACACGCAGAACATTTGCTTTTAACCCTCGCCCGCACATGGGGGGGGGGGGTTGCCACCCCCCCAGGCAGTCTTTCTGCTCTGCACTCAACATTTTTAGAGCTAGAAGGCTGATTTTTCGTATAGCTGCTTGTCTATCCTTTCTTGATGTCCACTGAAAATTTCAAGTTCCTGTGATTTTTGGTTTCGGAGATATGACCTTGTTTTTCAGGTCATGTCATGACCCAAATGGCCAATTCTCAACATCTTGCGTTTGCCATGGGCCTTGTGAGCTTTTGACACCCTGATTTCGGCCTTTTTTGCCAGTCTTACCTCCCACCTATCATGGAACATGTTGTTCGACGATGTACAGGGGTCAAGGTCAGGGTCAAGGTCAACCTAGGTCATCTAAGATCATTGCGTTTTAGGCAAGCTGAATTTACTTTTTGTGAAGTTTTTTGACTGCATTTTTGGTAAAAGCTTCTCAGATCATAATTTCATGTGATATGGACCCAAAAGCAGTCGGTGCACACATCAGTATACACACAGACACACACAGCCATACAAACACATATAATTGACCTTGACCTAACTTGACCTGAAATGAACTCAGCAGCAAAATTCTGGTCGGATAGTGTGACAAAGAGGTTCTAGCTGGCTTGGCACCAGAAAACAGCATCGTCATCGGTATTTGATAAGCAGCGCACTTGATATCCAACGGTGACCCAAAACAGCAACATTTTTTAGTTTGACCTGACCTGGAAGGTCAATGACTGACCTGAGAAGGTAAAACTGGGTATCATTGGATTCGTCTCTTCCCAAAGAATCTTTTTGGTCTTTGCTGCTAAGCTCTATCTCCAACAGGAACGAAATGGCGCGGGGGGGTGGCAACCACCCCCCCCCCCCATGTGCGTTCTAGGATGGGAAAATGGCATGTGCGGGCGAGGGTTAATATACATAGTTAGGTTGTAACTTGTAAGAGAGCAGGGGCTGGTGTTGCACTTTCAGACATCGCTGTCTATACGTGATGTCTGCCCGTCTGTCCACCGTCCCATCGCTGACCTGGCCCCGTGTGCCCGTTCTCAGGTCAGAAGGGCGAGCGGGCGCGCCAGGCGATCGTCTCGCAGGGCCAGAAGGGCGAGCCGGGCCGTGACGGAGGCCGCGGCGTGCCCGGACCGCCCGGAGCGCCCGGAGAACCCGGAGACAAGGGGATCCGGGGACCGCCCGGCCCGGAGGTGAGTTCCGGGGATAGCGGCGCCCTCACTGCAATACGGAGACCCAGCGAGAACGGTCCCTACGCTCTGAGCAGAGTATTTGAAAAGATAGCAGAAATGTGTACCATAGATAATCGAATAAATGTATTTCTCAGTTCCATATATTCCCGGGAGTAAAGCATACATGACCCCCCCCCCCAAAAAAAAAAATAGTATGTCAATCATTTCATGCTTCAGCTTCACTTGTGATTTGAGGTCTATTTCATTGGTGATGCCACAAACAAATTTAATTGACCTTTTAATTTGCACACTTTGTAATAGAAACAATCAAATGCCTACCAAGATAATGTATTTTTTACAAATCCGCGAGATTTGTTGTCTAGTCTAGGAAGGCATCTGATGTTCACGCTCAGGCCTACATGGCTTTGTTCAGAGGTAGTATACATACACTTCCAGTGCAAAGTTCGCAGCGGCCAGGTACTTTGGACCTATTACGGATCTGGATCCTGACCACAACAATACTCGGAACGCCCTCCGGACGTGCCCTAAAAGTGCCGCCTTCGGCGCTCAAATGAACATTCCTGTTCACCATGATGTAACGTTACCCTATCTGGACGCCCTTTGTAGCAAACCTTTATAGATGTGACCCGCGGTTAGCACTGAATACGACTTCCCTGAACGCCCTCGTATTTGAGAGCAGCGTCCCGAGCTTTGTGCATTGAATATTGCCTGCTGGACCCCGCTGTAGCTCTGAATGGGATGCAATGCTCACTCGCCGTGGAATGTGCTGAACCAGAACGGCATATGCCACCCCATTGTGCTCGCTGTATGGTCGTGTTTGTTAGCGTGCCTGTTATGATGCAGTCCATTAACGAAGATTAGATTTCTTGTTCTTCTCGGAACGTTTGTGTGACGGAGTATGATGTAGCATGTCGACTGTTTATTCAGCTAAGGTGCAGTTCAACTTCTTGCGATCCTAATAATTTGACGAGTGTTTGGTTATTGGTAAAAGATTGTATGTTTGCTAATTTTATCGATAATGTGTTGCGTCCTGTACGTTTACATCCCGCATCCGCAGTTGAACCGGCTCTGCTGATGAAACGTTTCCATTAGATAGGTTAAGGTACAGACTTATTTACTTTTCAGCTACAGGTGTGATGGTCTTCGCTATACCTTCCACTTTCCAGCCATTTTTGAGGCGTTTTATTTCAGGGCACAGACAAGAAGAAAAGAGGCGAGCACGTTTTGCAACCATCCACCCTATTTATAATCGCGAGTGATTGCTCTTCTGACCAGTTCATTGGGAAATCGGCTTCTTGTATCAATGAGCAAAGCATACGTCACAATAAATAACACACTAAGATATCGCTATGGAAAGGACCCTTAACTGCTGACGAATGTGCCCCATCTCTCATTGTTTGTACTGCCAAACGCCTAACTGCTTTGATGAGCAGAAGTAACGTTTGGCTGTACGGAACAAGTGGAAGAAGTCCGGCCACTGCAACGGCGCCTCAGTCTCCCAGCGAGTACCGTCTGTGCTAATGTCCGTCCAGCGTGCCGTACAGGCTGCCCGGTATAAACGGTCCGTCACTCTCTCATCCAGCAGCAGGCGACACCGCTCCGCCCCGGTCCTGTTGACTCAGCGCCATACGACCACTTGTGCAAGCGACCTAGTAAAATACACAGACGACCGATCACACTCTGCACACCCCCGCACGGGCTGTCGTCTGGATCGAGGAATTATCTCAGCCTCCTCGGCCCCACACGCCACTATAGGAGCCACGAAGAAACTCGGGAAGTGTTCACACTCAAGCATTAACGGGACGTTGAATCGTGATTAGCGGGCCGACGTGACACGACGCGACACCGAGCCAGTGGGGTCCAGGGAAGGGGGAGGGGGAGGGGGGGCGATAACGAGAAGGGTGGAGAAGAACAAACAGAACCGCGGCGGCCCCGCCGTGGTCGGCCGATAACACGCGCAGTGTGAGCCGAGCCGCGGTGTACAAGGGGTGCGCGGAGTGTTTCTCGCGCGGCGCGCGCGACGAATGCGATATAAGTGCTCGGTTTGGTGTACGGAATAACAGGACAACATCAACGGAGCGACAGGAGACGGACGCATGATGGCAGGTGGGCGCAGCGATAGGCTGCGGGGGGGGGGGAAGGATCTAGGTAGAACGGCCACGAGGAGACGGGATAGGGGGGGGGGGACCGTTCGACGGGCGCTATAGAAGTGGGCGTGACGGAGAGGGGCGGGTACCTAGCTGACCACGACACCGTGCGCCTAGAGAGGCCAGCATCTGTGGTCCCCGTCGTGTCATGGCCACGGCCGACGGGTGTGACCTGATCCGTATATGCCGTGTGCACAGGAGGACCTGGTAACTGTGGTCCCCGTCGTGTCATGGCCACGGCCGACGGGTGTGACCTGATCCGTACATGCCGTGTGAACAGGATGACCTGGCAACTGTGGTCCCCGTCGTGTCATGGCCACGGCCGACGGGTGTGACCTGATCCGTACATGCCGTGTGAACAGGATGACCTGGCAACTGTGGTCCCCGTCGTGTCATGGCCACGGCCGACGGGTGCGACCTGATCCGTACATGCCGTGTGAACAGGATGACCTGGTAACTGTGGTCCCCGTCGTGTCATGGCCACGGCCGACGGGTGTGACCTGATCCGTATATGCCGTGTGCACAGGAGGACCTGGCAACTGTGGTCCCCGTCGTGTCATGGCCACGGCCGACGGGTGTGACCTGATCCGTATATGCCGTGTGAACAGGATGACCTTGCAACTGTGGTCCCCGTCGTGTCATGGCCACGGCCGACGGGTGTGACCTGATCCGTACATGCCGTGCGAACAGGATGACCTGGCAACTGTGGTCCCCGTCGTGTCATGGCCACGGCCGACGGGTGTGACCTGATCCGTATATGCCGTGTGCACAGGAGGACCTGGCAACTGTGGTCCCCGTCGTGTCATGGCCACGGCCGACGGGTGTGACCTGATCCGTATATGCCGTGTGCACAGGAGGACCGGGCAACTGTGGTCCCCGTCGTGTCATGGCCACGGCCGACGGGTGTGACCTGATCCGTACATGCCGTGTGAACAGGATGACCTGGCAACTGTGGTCCCCGTCGTGTCATGGCCACGGCCGACGGGTGTGACCTGATCCGTACATGCCGTGTGAACAGGATGACCTGGCAACTGTGGTCCCCGTCGTGTCATGGCCACGGCCGACGGGTGTGACCTGATCCGTATATGCCGTGTGCACAGGAGGACCGGGCAACTGTGGTCCCCGTCGTGTCATGGCCACGGCCGACGGGTGTGACCTGATCCGTACATGCCGTGTGCACAGGAGGACCTGGCACTCTGTGGTCCCCGTCGTGTCATGGCCACGGCCGACGGGTGTGACCTGATCCGTACATGCCGTGTGAACAGGATGACCTGGCAATGTGGTCCCCGTCGTGTCATGGCCACGGCCGACGGGTGTGACCTGATCCGTACATGCCGTGTGAACAGGATGACCTGGCAACTGTGGTCCCCGTCGTGTCATGGCCACGGCCGACGGGTGTGACCTGATCCGTACATGCCGTGTGAACAGGATGACCTGGCAACTGTGGTCCCCGTCGTGTCATGGCCACGGCCGACGGGTGTGACCTGATCCGTACATGCCGTGTGAACAGGATGACCTGGCCACTGTGGTCCCCGTCGTGCCATGGCCACGGCCGACGGGTGTGACCTGATCCGTATATGCCGTGTGCACAGGAGGACCTGGCAACTGTGGTCCCCGTCGTGTCATGGCCACGGCCGACGGGTGTGACCTGATCCGTACATGCCGTGTGAACAGGATGACCTGGCAACTGTGGTCCCCGTCGGGTCATGGCCACGGCCGACGGGTGTGACCTGATCCGTACATGCCGTGTGAACAGGATGACCTGGCAACTGTGGTCCCCGTCGTGTCATGGCCACGGCCGACGGGTGTGACCTGATCCGTATATGCCGTGTGCACAGGAGGACCTGGCACTCTGTGGTCCCCGTCGTGTCATGGCCACGGCCGACGGGTGTGACCTGATCCGTATATGCCGTGTGCACAGGAGGACCTGGCAACTGTGGTCCCCGTCGGGCCATGGCCACGGCCGACGGGTGAGACCTGATCCGTACATGCCGTGTGAACAGGATGACCTGGCAACTGTGGTCCCCGTCGTGTCATGGCCACGGCCGACGGGTGAGACCTGATCAGTACATGCCGTGTGCACAGGAGGACCTGGCAACTGTGGTCCCCGTCGAGCCATATCTGGCCCGACGACGGGTATGACCTGACACGTGACGTAACTCGCGAGTTCTACCCGGCAGGTAATGGTGCGAACTGATCCAGAACAGGCGGGCACGTATAGGAGAGGGGCGGGTATCTAATGGCCTCCATCGGGGCGCGGCGGCATTGGGTGAGACGGCAATTTAGTGGTGTCAATCGTAGCTTGAATCTGTGGATTTCCGATTTTGTCCAATGTCCAATCCGGAATTCGGTTGGACAATGACGCAGGTTTGGACAACTTTGGACAATCATTGCTACACCTCAGCATTTCTATAAAGCAATCGTGGTTAACACTGATTGGCGAATAGAAAGATCAGCCTTTGAGATGATTAACACATTAAAGCTGCTAAAAATACATAAAAAAAAAAGATAACAGTGTTAAGTGTAAACTATTGCGTAGGTTTCGGACATCTTTGGACAAATGGCTAGCTTAAACATTTTGGACGGAAATCGGCGTAAGCATTGGAATTGGACGGACATTGGACATACATTTTCTGCAACTAACACCACTAGACGGCATACGCCGAGGTGATAAAGACGAGGCGCCGTCAGCGAGGTGTCGTCGCGGCTGAGCAAATATTGGAGCTTACGACCGGTCGGGACGATAGCGGAGGGTGGGAGAGCAGAGAGGGAGAGTTTGAGGGCACGCAGCTGCGCGCTAAGACAAACAGGTCGGCCGTGCCGAGGCCCAGGGAGGGGAGATGGGGCGTTGGGAGCGGTCTCCAGCGGCGGCTGGGTTCTGGGGAGGGGCCGGTCATAACGGAGGGTGGGGGTGGGGGGGGGGGAGGGAGATACACTTGGCTGGACATGTGCTCGGGTAGATCGAAATAGTCAGTGTCACTCTGCGGTGCAGTGATGGATTCCAGACTGGGTGTGTGCGCAGAATAGACCGTCCCAGTCAGTGTCACGCAGCCGTGCAGAGATGCATTGTATGTCGGCTAGCCGGGTGCCCCGGGCGCCCCGATTTCGGCTGGCTTTGAGCGCTAGGCGGATTGATATGGTGAGTGTCACGCTGACGTGCCGCGGTGGTTCCCGGCTGGCTGTGTCGACTGCGGTCTTTCCACAGGGCACGTATCAGCAAGAAGGCTCATGTTAGACCGTTTCCAACGCTAAGTCGGAATGTAACTGCACAACTGCAGGTCGTCACTGTCCCGTCGCGGCGGCGGCCGCCGCTTGTGATACTGATGGGTCGGGCTTTCGAATGAGCCTGATCCGTACACCTATCATATCCCTCGTCCGTGTGCGGCGTTCTGTTGCGTCTAGCGTGTGGGGAAGGGGTCAGTTGGACCCCCCCCCCCTCCCCCTGCCGTCCGGCTCCTGATTGGGCTGGAATGCCCAGGTCATCAGACCAGTTCGGTCGCCAATGGGACGTCATTAAGCTCCGCCAAAGCGAGCCTCAAGGACGTCACCCCAAACGGCCGACTCGTCTCGTCTCGTCTCGGCCGGCGCCGGCTCTCCCCCAGCAAGGCAGTGAACGCGACGGTTCGGTTAGTGTATGTAGGTTGGACCACCGGCTGGAATGACTGGATCCGGTTATACTCTGACCACGTGGTGTGGGCGTCACATTTCTGTTGGCTTAGACCCGGCGTCGGCAAGGCGGTCTAGATGACATTAACAGGGTCAACATGTCGCCAACTGGTCGGTGCGTGTGCATGTCATCGCGGCCTCGGTATGGTATCGATATATACCTGGCGCAATAGCGGCGCCTGCCAGACATGCCAAGTTCAACGCGTATAGCCCAGCAGAAACGCAGCGCGGCAAACTCGCTGACTAGTGCTCGCGTCAAACGCGAAAGCCGGACATGAGGAGAATCTGTGGACCCAGTGGTGCTATTTGCTTACGGCCTGGGCGGCCGTAGCGGTGATAAAAGCTACACCGCCGACAAACCGACGAACAAGGGAGGGACAATGGCCTGGGACGGACGGAGAGGAGGGGAGGGGAGGAAAGAGGAGAGGAGAGGAGAGGAGAGGAGAGGAGAGGAGAGGAGAGGAGAGAGAGAGAGAGAGAGAGAGAGAGAGAGAGAGAGAGAGAGAGAGAGAGAGAGAGAGAGAGAGAGAGAGAGAGAGAGAGAGAGAGAGAGAGAGGATGGAGGGCGGAAGAGAGAGAGAGAGGAGGGAGAGGAAGAGAGAGAGAGAGAGAGAGAGAGAGAGAGAGAGAGAGAGAGAGAGAGAGAGAGAGAGAGAGAGAGAGAGAGAGAGAAAGGGGGGGGGGTGCGGCGACATGGATAAGGGAACGTGCGGCCGAGCGGGCGGACGCGCGGAAAGACGACCTCGAGTGACTCATAACGCACACCGCGGCGCCGGCGCGGCGGGCCGGTCAGGCAAGTGCAAACAGCAGATAGCCCGGCACGGCAGGCTGTGGTACTGCGATCCTAGGCGTGACTTCGGGGGCGTATTCATAATTAGACTCGTGCATGATCCTACGCCGTCGACAGTGCAGAAGGGTGGAAGCCAAGCGACAGGCTGTGGACAATGGTCGATGCCAGAGAAACTGTCGTTGGGCGGTTCCGGCACGGGGCTGACATTGGATACCGCGGTGCGGCGCGGGGCCGTTTCGCGAAAAACAATCAGTCCGCCGAACGACGCCGTGCCGGGGTGACGGCAGCCATTCGGCGAGAGGTCGCGGACGGTACGACACGGGGACCGTTCCATGCTCCACCGCTGCCGAACATGATAGTGAACCCGTTGAGTGCGCGCGATAAACCTAATGGCGAAGTGCGGCTCATTTTAGATCTATCACAGTCGAGAGATGTCGGGGTCAACGCCGGGTTAGACCCAGACGAGTTTCGTGTGACGTACACATCATTCGACGAGGCCGTGCGGTCGATTCTCCTAGCTGGAGGCGCCGGGACCTTGCTGTTCAAGACCGATGTTAAAAATGCATTCAAACTTATACCTGTCCGGCCCGGCCAGTGGGCGCTACTGGGGTTCTGTTGGGACGGTTTACTATACTACCAGGTTTGTCTGCCATTGAGGCTAGAAGCAGTCCATGGGTTTTCAATGATTTTGCCACATGCTTGCGCCTATGTGTTCCAGGATCAGACATCGGACGTGTATATACGCAATTATTTAGATGACTTCTTCGGGGTAGGGCGCGGAGTATCGGACAGTGCCGACGTAGCGTATGTGAGACTGCGAGACATTTGTGCGGAAGTGGGCGTGCCGCTGGCCGAGCGGAAACGCGCCCCGCCATCAACACGGATGGAGCTTCTCGGGTTGTGATAGACACAGAAACACCCTAGACACCCTAGCGTTGCCAGACGCCAAGCTAGTGGGCACCCAGGAGTTACTAAAGACACTGCTCGGGCGACAGAAATGCACACAGCGGGAACTGCTGTCGGTGGTGGGACGTCTCGTGCACGCCAGCAAGTACGTCCCGCCGGGGAGGGCGTTCACTAGACGCCTGCTAGATGCGGCGCACTCTGTTAGCGGACCGAACCGCCGGGTGCGGATCACGGCCGATGTACGGGCGGTTTTACGGTGGTGGGCCACTTTTTGCCGATGTGGTACGGCATTCCCCCCCCCCCCCCGCCACCGGGCGAGTACGACCACTGTATTGTGATGAACACGGACAGCTCACGTCGGGGGATGGGGGCGTGGCACGGAGACGAATGGTGGATGATGGAGTGGCCCCGCGAGCGGCAGTGTGACGCCGCGCCATCCATGACGTGGCTGGAGCTCATCCCCGTCATGGTGGCATGTTTGGTGTGGGGAGAGAGATGGGGCGGGCACCACGTGCTGATCCGGTCCGATAACATGGGGGTGGTGGGGGTCTGGGGGAGGGGATGGTCGGGGTCGCCACTGATTATAGCGCTGCTGCGTCAGCCCCTGTTCTGGACGGCGTTCCATGAGTTCGCTGTATCCGTCGAGTACGTGGCAACGAAAGAGAACGGCGCGGCCGACGCGCTCAGTCGGCACGACTTGGCGCGGTTTCCGGCGGCTGCGGCCACAGGCGGCCCAGTGTCCGGTCCGGCCCCCATCGTGTGTGGCGGAGTACCTACAGGACCCGAGCCGTGGAACCCACGTGCTGACAGGTACCGCCTGTGAACCCTGTGAACGGGACACGCGCGCATAATCTAGTATGAATACACATACCCTTGGTTCCTTTGGGGTGTTTGGCGGTGGCTCGCACAGAGCTGGAGGCGAAGATAAACCCGGGTGTTGACGGCCTTTCACAGCCAAACAGGGAGAGGAGTTGATCGGAGGACACGCTAATCAAGCATTAACGGGACGTTGAATCGTGATTAGCGGGCCGACGTGACACGACGCGACACCGAGCCAGTGGGGTCCAGGGAAGGGGGAGGGGGAGGGGGGGCGATAACGAGAAGGGTGGAGAAGAACAAACAGAACCGCGGCGGCCCCGACTCGAGCTTTGGATTAGGTACAAGAGTTCTACCAACCATATCTTATGGGAAGCGTTCATAGACCGTCCATATCTTATGAGAAGCATTTATAGCTAATCCCTCCGGTGAGACGCTTCCCTCCTTTTCTAAAGCCATTCCGCCTCGATAGATGTTTAGTGGTCCACTCCTCGGGACACTGAAACTTTCTCGGGAGCCGGGAAACTGGAAGTCGAGGCTAGTCTGGGAACGGCGTTAGTCGGGACTCGGGAGCCAGCTGGACAGCCTGGAAACGGCGATAACCGGGAGTCGTTGCCCGGACCTGCCTGAGGTGCACACGCGGATCGGAGCCGCCGGCCGCGCCGCGTCCCAGACCTCCTCCTGTTTGTGGGACCTGCCGGCGCAACTGGAGCTGCACGCCCCGATGTGGGCCGCGGTCGGACTCGGCCCGCCCCCGCCCCCGCCCCCGCCCCCGTCTGAGGGTTGCGTGCCTGCCGTCGGCCGCGGCTGGGACCGCCGGTCGACTCCAGGGCCGATGGAAACCCGAGCTGTCCGTGTATGTAGGTACTCACTGCAGCCTTCGAAGGCGGCCGATGAATGACCTTCGGCTGAGGCGGGTTCGTGAGGCGTGCGATGCACGATGCACAGCGTGGGAGTCATGTGCACGCTGCACAGTGCACCAGTGCACGAAAGAGGCAGCCATGATGGATTGTGACTTTGCCATCCGTGCCGACAGCTCTCGGCTGGAGCAGAAGCCAGCGACTAGCATGACACTCGTAGATGTCACTGCTATGCGTGACAAATGCGTGAACAAGATCTGACTCCGGCGTAATCCATGCAATCGTTTGAGCAGACTGTTGGATGCCGAGCAATTAAGTATTAATTCAAACATTTGCTGGACTGATAACAAGACGGTTGTTCAGCTCCAGTATCAAACATATTCGATATCTCAGTCCTTCCTTTCGGATGTCTCAAACTTTTTCGTTATGTCTTGTTTCAACACACAGCACGATTCCTCTCACGGCTTGTCAAGTCCAGCTACCTATTTCCCCTGTATTCGAGATAGGACCATCATTTTTCAGTAGAGGCAAGGGTCGTCCCAGTCAGGGCTGCGGAGTCGGAGTCGGAGTCGGAGTCGGAGTCGGTCGGAGTCGACAGTTGTGACCGGAGTCGGAGTCGGAGTCGGAGTCGATTTTAGAAACCCGAGCCGGAGTCGGAGTCGGAGTCACCGAAAATCTGTCGACTCCGCAGCCCTGCTAGGTCTGCGGAGTCGGAGTCGGGAGTTGGAGTCGGTCGGAGTCGACATTTCTGCCCGGAGTCGGAGTCGGAGTCGGAGCTGGTTTTTGAAAGCTGGAGTCGGAGTCGGAGTCGGAGTCGCCGAAAATCCATCGACTCCGCAGCCCTGGTCCCAGTGCAACTCTTTTCTTTTCGCTTTGAACCGTTGCATGAGCATAGCTGCAAACAATCCAGTCAATCCTCACCCGTTACGAGATTGTCCGTTATACCTACTCGATTGGTAGCGCTCTTATTATTGACTACACACTTGTGAATGACATACACGATGCACGAAACTATCACGTTATCGGCCTCGCCTGCATGTCTTTGTTCGGACATCCTGTCTTTGCTGTTGAAATGTGACTCGTCCCAAAGCTGCAAAGTTCCACCTGCAGTTTCCGCTGTGCACGCGTCTGTGTCTACTCTCTCAATTGCTCATTACAGTGGCTCTTCTTGTTCTCTTGAATAAGCTCAGAAAAGATTATATGATTATCAACTCATCGACATAATATGGGTCCACGATAACAGCAGTAATGTCATGAGGAGCTCAGTACGAGCCATTGGCGCTCGAACTTGACTAAGAGAAGATGCGCCACCGGATTGTACCCTGAATAATTGTACTTACCTAATCTAACATTTGATCTATATAGCAATAGTTGTCCTGCTTGCCTGTCTGTATGTTTCCATGTGCTTGTCTTCCTACCGTTCCACCATGACCTGACCTGACCTGGCCCGGAGCCGATGTGACCTCACTGTGACCTGCTGCGTAGGGTCGGCCCGGCCCCCCAGGCTATCAGGGCCCGAGGGGAGAGGAGGGTGTCTGTATCATGGGCCCGCCCGGCCAGAAGGGCTCGCCGGGTCAGCCGGGCTGCGGCCCCTGCGGCCCAGGCAAGTGTACCGGGGAGGACTGCGAACAGGTCGGGACCAACACCACCTATACCATCCCCGGCCAGAAGGTGAGCGGCGACGGTAGCGCCGCGCTGCGGGAGGTTTATTAACCAGAGGTACCGGCGGCGAGCGGCACGCGGCGCCTAGGTCGCGCTGGCTTAGGAGCGGCTGCTCTGGGGTACGCCGGTGCTACGGACGGCGCTGCTGGGAGCTCGGTGGTCCACCGGAGACTCGTCGGGTCACAGAGACTAACCTAACCCTCAGCAGGAGTAGCAGTGGAGCCGGCGGGCCGCGCTGACCGGGCACTAACCGGCTGAGTGATGTGGTGGACTGGGTGCGACTGGCCGTACTAATCGCAGCAGTCGGAGCGAGGCGCTGCCTGCCAACGGGTGTCTAACGGGCTGCATGCGCCGCCGGGAGCCGCGCTAACCGGGCCCGCTCCGCACCAGGGTCTGCCAGGACGTGACGGAGCGCTCGGACAAAAGGGAGAGATGGGAGTCGGCATCATTGGCGCGCGAGGTCAGAAGGGCGATCCGGGCCCGCCCGGTCCCCCCAGCCGGGGGCCCTCCGTGCAGCCGCTGGGCCGCAACTGCTCCACAGAGGTGGTGCGGGGCCCGCCGGGCCTCCCCGGGCCCGAGGTGAGACAGACAGCTCGGAGCGAGTGACACACTCTGCACGCATGAGCACCGGCATGGCCATCGGCCGAGATACTGCCATCTAGCGGTGGAAATTGTGACTAGCTCTGTGTGTTATTTACTCGTAGAATATGTTCATATCTCTGTAGTCTGTTCATATGAAAGTCAAGTCTTGTTCACACAGCTAAAAGTGTGTCCCGGCCTATCTCCATGTTTTATTCTCTCGCTGTCTTTTCTTTCTACTCTATCAGCTCTCTCCCTCCCTCTCTCTCTCTCTCTATCTCTCTCTCTCTCTCCCTCTCTCCCTCTCTCTCTCTCTCTCACACTCACTCACTCTCTCTCCCTCTTCCTCTTCCTCTTCCTCTCCCTCTCCCTCTCCTTCTCCTTCTACCTCTCTCTCTCTCTCCCTTACTTTCTGTCTTGTCCATTCTCCTCACTCTTCTTTTCTGCTATGTATGTTTTTTATCGTGAACGCTTTGAATTTGTTGCTAGTTTTCTCTTTGAATATGACTACCTTGCCCGCATCATTATAAGCTTCATGCATGCAAATTGCAATACATACCTACCTGCAACGTGCAACGTTATATTTCTATACCTTTTTGACTTCAGAATGTGATAGCTAGAGCTTTTTAATGCCTTCTTGGCAATAGAAGCCCACTTGATTGAAAAGGCATTCAGCTGCATTTATTTTTTGGCCGGCATACAGCCCCTCAGCTTATCCGTTTTACAGAATTGTCCTGGTAAAATGAAGGATGAGGGAAGCAATAGGGATTTCTTTAGGGTGCTGACAATCGGTTGTCTTCATGTTTTGAATGGCGTCGTAATTATAACAAGAATTCTCGTAGAACGTGAATGTTGTTTCAAAAATTGCGCGGCTAGCCTGCAAACGCTTTTGCTAAGGTGAGACGGCATCCTGCTTGTGGCATGTTAACTAACATCGCTTTTTACATTTAGCAGGTCTCTCAGGATTCAGGTAAGTCATTGTCCTCCTATTCACTTTTTTTAAAAGAGTTTACTTGGTTCTGAACAAATAAGTAGTGCACAAAGGTAATTTATGGCACTTGTATATTTCTGCACCTTGATAAAAAAAAATACAGTAACTGCTAACTACCATCTTTCACTATTGATCCATACCTACTTTTGCAAAAGGTAAAACTGCCGTTAATACTGTTAATAATTAATATGACGTCGTACCGCTGCTATAGACGTTGTTAAAGGTCAATTAAGCTGATTTCCTTCCTCGTCAGAAGAATATACCGTCAGTTTGTCTTCCGGTGTGACCTGTGACCGATGTGTGATGTCCTGACCTCGTCTCTCGGTGCCAGGGTGAGCGCGGCATGCCGGGCCCTCCCGGACCTCAGGGTCGGGACGGCGCTCCCGGCCCCCAGGGCCTGCTGGGAATGGAGGGAGAGAAGGGCCTTCCCGGCCCGCCAGGACCGCGCGTAAGTCGGAGGACACAGACGCGACCTCTATAATGGATACGCGATCGACCGAGAAGCTATTGCATCAGGTGTATTGTCCCATGTATAAAGTCTATATTTAGTGTAAGCTAATCAAAGTTTCTGTGATAAGTTTATTCTGTCTCGTCACCTGCGACACAGGGCTTTGCTAGCCTGCAAAGTGCAACATCTCTCTCATAATCTGTGTGTTTGTGTCGTTCCCTCACGTATTCCCGACCCACTAACAACTATGTTTCACCATTTTCACAGGGCAAGGAGGGTCTGTCTGGGCCCCCTGGACCGATCGGCTTCAAGGGTGACCAAGGAGAGCCGGGTCTGGACGGTCTGGACGGCCGGCCCGGAGCCAAGGGCGAGCCGGGACCGGACGGCCGGGACGGTCTGCGCGGTCTGGATGGTCCGAAAGGACAGCCCGGAGGAGGGCCCGGAGGAGAGCAGGGCGAGAAGGGAGAGCGAGGCTTCCCCGGCCGGCCCGGACCCAAAGGTGCGCACTGAGGGCGCGCGGCTCAACGGCACACAGACTGGCCTCCTTAGCTCAAACAGTCGGACTTGCTGCGGATTCGGGTTTTCCATATGCCGGGTTTGTGTGTTCAGCTAATCTGTTACGTTTTACACCTTGCCGACCCTGCATAATGTATGCAAGTGCATATTACTGCAGCAATATCCGATTACCTTTATTTCTAAGTTCTAACCCAAAATAGGTATTGTAAAATGTAAATAGACGTGTAACAGACCAGTTTCTCGTTATGAGCCTTGACCTGTCCTGTTCTATGGTTTGGCTCCCGTTGCACAGCGCCGGACTGTGTGCCGCCCAGCTGATCGTCCCTCTGCCTCTGCAGGCACTGACGGCTTTCCGGGCACGCCCGGACCCCGCGGTCCGATCGGTCCCCCGGGCAGTATCGGCCTGCCCGGCCTGCCCGGGCCCGAGGGACCTCCCGGAATCAAGGGCGACAAGGGCGATGCGGGCCTGGACGGCGCTGAGGGCCCCGTCGGCCCTCCTGGACATGTTGGACAGAGGGGGCCGCCCGGGCGACCCGGAGTGCCCGGACCCAAAGGAGCCTCCATTGCGGTGCGTTATCACTTTTCCGATGTGTGTCATTAAGAACGGGTAGGTTTCATTCTGCTCTTAAGATTCATGTGCTTGGTTGAAAAAAAAAAATCGCCTGTTCAAAATCGGATATACCAATGCTACGAGCATAACGCATGGACGTCTGACAACTTGCCAACGTTTACACCCCGTTCCCGTGCCGTTCCCACAGGGAATTCCCGGTGAGGACGGCCGGCCCGGCCTGGACGGTATCCCGGGACTGAAGGGTGAGCGCGGCTACACCGGGCCTCCCGGAGCTCCCGGTAACACCACAGACGGAATTCCGGGCCGGCCCGGAGTGCCCGGAGGCCCCGGGGAGCCCGGCAGGGACGGCCAGCCCGGCCAGCCCGGACTTCCCGGCCTGCCCGGCCTGAAGGGCGACTCGGGCGGCCAGTGCGACCAGTGTCTCGAGTGTCCGGTCGGTGAGAAGGGAGAGCAGGGCCGCGACGGTCTGCCGGGCCTGGCGGGTCTGCGGGGTCCGGTGGGCCCTCCCGGCCGGCCCGGACCGCCCGGCGAGGACGGCCTGCCCGGCGCCAGCGGCGCCCCGGGACCGGAGGTGAGCAGCGCGACTTACAAACGATATATTGATGTAAAATAACGTCACTGATTGGATTGTGATTCGGATCTCGAAAAACAAGTCATTTCATCGTAACGTTTCTTTATTGACAGCTGCTATACTCATTACTAAGCGATTACCTGTCAGAAACCCGTCTCCCAGCACTTAGCCCAGCTGTGTCTCTCTACAGGGCAAATCAGGCGAGCCCGGTCTGCCCGGCCTGCCGGGAGAAAAGGGTCGCGACGCGTTCGTTCCGGCCGCGTTGCTTGTCGGCCCCAAGGGTGACAAGGGCGATTACGGCCTGCCCGGACTGCCGGGCGCCACCGGCCGACCCGGAGAGAGCGGGCAGCCCGGCCAGCCGGGCCTGCCCGGAACTCCCGGCACCAAGGGTGACAAGGGCGCGCGCGGCTTCCCGGGCTCGCCGGGCCTGGACGGCGCGCCCGGCCTGGACGGTCTGGACGGCCTGGCCATCAAGGGAGAACCGGGAAGACAGGGAGACGACGGCATTACTGGCGCCAAGGGAGATCGCGGCTTCAAGGGAGAGAAGGGAGAACCAGGTAATGAGAAACTACCGCTTATGGATATCAACGTTTTAAGCTATGTCAAAGTAATACTTTCCGTAAATATGTATTACTGGTCACCTGCAAGCAGTTGTCTAGCTTGAACTGTTTTGATTGTGATTTATATGGTCCCTGAAACTTTTTGTGTCTGATTTCAGGTCGGCTGGACTCTTCCGCGCCGCTGATCAAGGGTCGTGCTGGTGAGAAGGGAGACCCCGGCCTGACTGGTCCGGACGGACCGAGGGGCGTCCGTGGCGACAAGGGCGACCAGGGCCTTTCCGGCCGGGACGGTGTGCCTGGCCCGCCGGGTCCACCCGGACCGCGCGGGCCGCGCGGCCTTCCCGGCAGGCGCGGCGAAAAGGGCGACCTGGGCCTGCAGGGTCGCGATGGCGGCCGCGGTCTGGACGGCCTGCCGGGCCGGCAGGGCGCCGACGGTCAGCCCGGCGAGAAGGGAGATGCCGGTCTGCCGACGCCCGGTCCGGATGGCCTGCCCGGCCTACCCGGCATGAAGGGAGAGGAGGGCCAGCCCGGCCCCGTCGGCCAGGACGGCTTCCCCGGAGAGGCCGGCCTACCCGGCTTCCCCGGAATGAAGGGCGAGTCGGGAGCTCCAGGCCTGGACGGGCTGCCTGGCCTGCCCGGAGAGAAGGGAAACCTAGGACCGGCCGGTCGGGACGGAGCGCCGGGACTTCGTGGCGAGCCAGGACGAGACGGCATCAAGGGTGAGTAGCTCACCGTGAGATAAAGCGTCGACGGGGTCATGTTCGTTGATGTTTGGTGATAATGGCCCAGAAACGTGTCTGTGGCCAGAGACCATGGGAGTAACAATTCTGACCGTATTTGCATATGTTAACATCGTATTTGCTACTCCTAAGTGTTAAGCTACGAACACCTGTACGTTGTACATCTGCTGACATGTGTGAGTGTTGGGCTATCGCACAGGGAATCGCCTCGAGTGTTGACAGTCTGGTTCTCTGTCGTGCAGGAGAGCCTGGCGAGCGGGGCCGTGACGGTAATCCGGGCCTACCCGGTTTCCAAGGACCAAAGGGTAACGCTGGGCTGCCCGGCATGCCCGGCATGAAGGGCGATGCCGGCCGCGACGGCCTGGACGGGCCGCAGGGTCCTCCTGGACAGGACGGCCTGCCGGGCCTGGACGGATTCAAGGGCGAGCCGGGCCTGCCGGGGCCGGTCGGACCGCGCGGCCAGCCCGGCCTGCCCGGCATGGACGGCCTGCCCGGTCAGAAGGGCGACGAGGGCCAGCCCGGCCTGCTCGGCCCACCCGGACTGCGAGGCTTCCCCGGCGAGAAAGGCTCCATCGGCCTGCCCGGCTTCCCCGGACAGAAGGGCGAGGCCGGCAGCGCCTCGGAGAAGGGCGAGCAGGGCGATCCGGGCCTGCCCGGAGCGCGCGGCCCTCCCGGCCTGGACGGCCTGCCCGGCAGCCCCGGCGTCAAGGGACAAAAGGGTGACACCGGCTTTGGCCAGCCCGGCTTCCCCGGACTGAAGGGAGACCGCGGGCCGGACGGAACGCCCGCTCGCGACGGACTGCCCGGACAAAAGGGAGAGACGGGTCTGCCGGGCTTCCCCGGGATGAAGGGAGATCGGGTAAGATGATCGGTAGATGCAATAGCCATACTCGTAAAGCTTAACAGTTAACACCTTTTTTACATGTTTCGGAACCTTGCTGTACAGCGCTGCACAATAGAAATCAGCAATAAACGCCCTGTGATGTTCTTTAACAAAGCCTCTCCCGTTGCCACGACTAATAAGCTTCTACGCTAGATGCTATAACCGTCTCCGTGTCGATTCAATTCATTAAAACGATGCCCACTCTATCGATGTCTCTGCTGGACTTAACCGTTTGCTTCTGGTCGGCAGGGTGTGCCGGGTCAGCCGGGCACTCCGGGTCTGCCTGGTCTGGACGGTAACCCGGGCGCCAAGGGAGAGGTCGGCCCGCAGGGTCTGCCTGGCCGCGCCGGACCCGAGGGTCAGAAGGGCGACGCCGGATTCCCCGGCCTGGACGGCGCAAAGGGAGAGCCCGGCCGGGAGGGTGCGGCTGGCCCACCCGGCTTCCCCGGCCAGACCGGACCGAAAGGCGACGCCGGCCTGCCGGGCTCCCCCGGCCTTCCCGGCCCCGAGGGTGACCGGGGCGACATCGGGCCGCAGGGAGACGAGGGCCGGCCCGGCTTCCCCGGACCGCCCGGACTGCCCGGACCGGAGGGCGCCAAGGGAGACCGCGGCTCGCCGGGCTTCCCGGGCCTGGCCGGACTGGATGGTGCCCCCGGCGCCAAGGGCGACCGAGGCCCGGCCGGTCCCGAGGGCTCGCCCGGCTTCGGCATCAAGGGAGAAAAGGGTCTGCCGGGCATGCCGGGCAAGAACGGTCGGCCCGGCGCTCCTGGCGCCACCGGCGAGAAGGGAGACCGCGGCAGCGTCGGTCTGCCGGGCCCTGACGGCCTGCCGGGCCCGCTCGGACCGCCCGGACGGACCGGGCCGAAGGGAGACAGTGGTCTGCCAGGGTTCCCGGGCCAGGACGGAGAGGACGGCCGGCCGGGGGATCCCGGCCTGCCCGGACAGCCGGGCCTGTCGGGACTGAAGGGCGACCGTGGCCTGCCCGGAGTGCCCGGATCGCCCGGAATGAAGGGAGAGGAGGGACGGCCAGGTGAGCTCGTCATGCTAAGAGGATAACTGTGAGCTGACTTTATGCTTATGCTGAGTAAGATAGCCTCGAATGATCAACCATATCACAATCTAATCTTATCATGCTTTAGTTCCGAATTCGTCACTGATCATTGTACTAAAAAGAAAGCGATTTAGCAATTTGTGTTCCATAGTATGACATTGGTTCACACTCACCGCATTGTGGCTAAGGTGATCTAACGTTTTTCGATTATTTACCTTCGCAATGCGTTACCTGACCCGCATTTCTGTCCCTTGCTGACGCCTACGTTTCCCACCCACAGGTATCGCTGGTCAGGACGGTCTGCCCGGTCTGCCGGGAGCCAAGGGTGACGCCGGCCGGCCGGGACAGCCCGGCCCGGAGGGCTTGCGTGGGCTGCCGGGCACGGACGGCCCGCCGGGACCGCGCGGCCCCGTCGGACCGGCCGGCCTGCCCGGGCAGAAGGGTGAGGCGGCTCGCAGCGGTCTTCCCGGAGAGAAGGGTGACCAGGGCCCGCCCGGCCTGCCGGGCAGGGCTGGTGTGCCCGGCCCGCCGGGCCTGGACGGGCCGGCCGGCCGGCCGGGACCCAAGGGCGACATGGGACTACCGGGCCAGGACGGCCTGCCCGGTCTGCCCGGACAGGACGGCCAGAAGGGCGAGCCGGGCGTAGACGGACTCCGCGGACCGCCGGTGAGCCAAATGCTGAGCTGATTAGGTAGATAATCAGCCTGAGCTATAGTCTGTTCCATATCAAGCTTGCGGTCGGAGTTTCTTCGGGAGTTCGCTCTTCCGTTTAAAGATTTGCGTCTTTGAATCTGTGAGCTGTATGTACAGAAAGCACTCACTGCTATCAGCAGAGCACTTCGGCCGCAAGCTTGACATGGAACAGACTAGATGTTGAATGAAGTCAATGAAAGTCACGTATTCGTAGCTTTGACGCCTCTCGCCACTTTCCAAACTCGAAGCCGTTCGAACTATACAGGTCCCAAGAACCTCACCTTCTGTGGCATGTAGGCCACCTGCACCACAACACATCACCTGACCACGTTTGTAAGCAGCCCCCGCTCCCCTAGCGGCATCATCCGCCTCCTCTGACCCTCCCTCTCTTCCGCCGCCAGGGTCCCCCAGGTTTTGATGGCGAGAAGGGTGAGCCGGGCCTGGAGTGTACGGACACCCCGGACTACCTGACGGGTATCCTGCTGGTGCGCCACAGTCAGACCCAGCAGGTGCCGCGCTGCGAGCCCGGCCATATCCGATTGTGGGAGGGCTACTCGCTGCTCTACATCGAGGGCAACCAGAAGGCCCACCACCAGGACCTCGGTACGTGAGCGGTGTGTGACCGGTGACCAGTGGTCACCAAACCACCAGGACCTCGGTACGTGAGCGGTGTGTGACCGGTGACCAGTGGTCACCAAACCACCAGGACCTCGGTACGTGAGCGGTGTGTGACCGGTGACCAGTGGTCACCAAACCACCAGGGCTGCGGTATGTCACCCACACCGGGCAGCGCGGGCTCCGCAAACACCGGGGGACTAGCCTGCGTGAGCTTTTATGGTTTGGGATATTCAGAGATGCGGTCTTTACTTGGCAAAGTTGTCGCATAAATATTGCGGGATGTACCTACCTGTTCTACAAGTTGTTCCATCATCTTATAGTGGTGCTCTTTTCCCACTTCATAATTTGCTTATTGACAAATTTCTCAAGATAACCCGAATACCTGGACATCATTTCACTCGTCCTGACCCGTTACTTACCCTACCATCCATGCACGATGCTTTTACCAGGCTATTTGGGAATCGCCCCAACAGACTAGCTTGACCTGATCAGCGTGAATATTCGATCTAACTCCAACTGCCGTGTCCATATGATCACGTCCCCCTGTCTTCCTCTCAGGATTCGCCGGCTCCTGCGTGAAGCGGTTCAGCACCATGCCGTTTATGTTCTGCGACCTCAACAACGTGTGCAACTACGCCAGTCGCAACGACAAGTCCTACTGGCTGTCGACCAACGCGCCCATCCCTATGATGCCCGTGGCCGACACGGCCATTCGCCAGTACATCTCCAGGTATACAGTCTGAGAGGGAGTCAATCTGATTTGTGACGTTGGTCTTCTGGATAAGCTATTAAAGGAAACTAGCTCAGGTTTAAACTGGGCATATTCTGCCTGCTGAGATGGATAGGGGGTTGTTGGAGGTAAGCTGACCGTTTAAATTACCTGGTATTCCATGAGATCCCGGGTCGGGATGCTTTGTCCTGCTGTAAGAAGGTCTACCAGAACAAACGAACGTCATCGCCAGGCTAGAAGTCCTTCAGCTAGGTACAGACCAGGGATCGTCTTGTATGCTGATGACACTCTGATCCAGTCACCTCGCTGACTTGTGGCCGGCCACTATTTCAGGTGTGTGGTCTGTGAAGCTCCGTCGAACGTGATAGCCATTCACAGCCAGTCGCTCAACATTCCGGAGTGTCCACTAGGCTGGGAGGGCCTCTGGATTGGATACTCGTTTGCCATGGTGAGTACTCGAAAAGGGCATGTGAACCAGGATCTTGTTATGATGCATCAAACGGCAAATGGGATTCAGAAATTAACCGGCAACACACATCCGAGGAATACTTTTCGGAGCCAGGGTATATTTGTGTTCGTCACATTCGCACTGCTCCAAAATGTTTGATTACCCGATCCTCGTGATCTGCTCCGCCCTGACCTGTGGTGTCCCTCCCTCCCTAGCACACGGCCGCCGGAGCAGAGGGCGGCGGCCAGTCCCTCTCTTCACCCGGCTCGTGTCTCGAGGACTTCCGCGCCACTCCGTTCATCGAGTGCAGCGGCGCGCGCGGCACGTGCCACTACTTTGCCAACAAGTTCTCCTTCTGGCTGGCCACCATCGACGACGACAACCAGTTCGAGAAGCCGCGCAGCACCACGCTCAAGGCGGGCAACTTGCGCTCGCGCGTGTCCCGCTGTCAAGTGTGTATCCGCGGACCGTGAGCGCGCGCAGCGCCCTGTGATAGCGCGCTGCCGCCGCCGCCGCCGAACTCAGCCGCCGCCGGGGCCCGCCGCCGGGGCGCGGCGAGACGCCCGACTGGGCCGGTCGGCCCGCCCGCCGTGACTTCTCTAGTCGCCACTCAATGCTAACTCACTGCCAGTCGCCGGTCTGCGGCCGCCGGAGGCCGCCCTCCGCCCCCGGCCAGTCCGCACGTCCCCTCCGGAGCCGTGCGGCGCGGCCGGCGGCGTCCGGAGCGCGGTCTTCTGACGAGCTAGCCTGAGCACTTGCAGTGGCCAGTGGTGTGATTTCGATACAGAAAGTGACGCATTGCGAGCTTATGGGTCGGTCGTTTGTGCGCTCTAAGAATGCGGCTGACGGCTCCCTGTTGACGTGAAGGTTGCTGGGCTTCAGAGATGGGAGAGCGACGCTGACAGAATATCTTGACGTGCTTCAGTTTCGATCATCGTACGATCAAACAGGCGATTGTTGGCGATCTTGGCGCAGTGTTTTGGGATGGTCACGTGATGGAGTCGGCTCTGTACCGGATTTCCCGACAGTGCTCACAGTTCAGTGCCAGGGTTATTCTACTTGCCTCCGATGTCATGGCTTGCAATCGAGATAGGCTGACAAATGATGCACGTTTTATAAGCAGTGATACTAAACACCGCATATTTCCATGATAAATAAAAATAGAATAGTCAGCTTCGCTAAGCATGTTCGCGAATCGATCGTGGATTCGTTACGAGCCGTGGGTGTGTGACGAGTGGTGACATTAAAACGAAAATCATTATGATCATTCGTGTATTCTGTATTCATCTTGCAAAACGAATTGAATCGGTACACTTAACATCGGTCTAATAAAAAATTCGCAGGTAATAGCCGTTTTCACGACAGCCATCTGGTACACATTGGGTGAAGATTAGGTGTAAATTTGGTACAGGTTTGGTCTAATTAGGTTCAATGTGCTGCTTAAAAGCTATCAGTTTGGGTTACACCAATGATTATATGCCTCATTTTTCAAATTATCAGACATTATTGTCGATTAAAACACTGAAATAAATTCATCATATCAAGATATTTATTGTAAAAGAGATTTGGTATAGATTTGGTCAAATCAGGTACCTTTTCCAGATTGCCCGTCGTGAAAACGGCTATTTGCCGTTTTCACGACGGGCTATCTGGCAAAACGTCAAAACCGCCAAAAGCCGTTTTTTTCAAAACGGCTAATAGCTCTTTTCATGGCGGGCTATCAGGCGAATGCACCTAAATTGACCAAATCTGCACTAAATCCCTTTTAGGTACAACAAATTTCTTGATAACATGAACTTACTTCAGTGTTCTTATAGAAACTAATATCTGATAATTTGAAAAAAATTTGGTCTATAAGCATCTGTGCGACCCAAACTGACAACTTCGAAGAAACGCGATGAGCCTTATTTGACCAACTCTTTACCAAATATGCACCTAATCTGCGCCAAATATGGACCAAATGGCCGTCGTGAAAACGGCTATAAAAATAACCGTTTTGACGACGGCTATTTGGTACACATTTGGTGAGCATCAGGTGCAGATTTGGTCAAATTAGGTTCAGTGTGTTACTGTGTTTCTCATAAGTTATCAGTTTGGGCTGCACAGATGCCTATACATTTTTTATCTTCAAATTATCAGACATTATTTCCGATTACAACACTGAAATACATTCGTGATTTGAATATATTTATTGTAGAAGAGTTTTGGCGCAGATTTGGTCAAATTACGTGCCGCCAGATAGCCCGTCGTAAAAACGGCTACCTACCTATTTTATACCTAAATCAGGTACAGGCATGCCTGGTTCGATGAATTTAAATTGAAGTTTAAACTTTTGTTTACCTTTTCTCCATTGTGACTTTTTTTGCCATTTCGATTATGTTTTTGATGACTTTTTGGCTATTTCTACATTTGAGGTTTATACAATTTGTGCTCTCTTTGTGAGTTTGTCCGGTGCTGAGGTAGGTATATAGGTAAGAGGCATGCTTTATTAATGTGTCTTACATGACTGAAGGATCAACGGCACGCAGCATCTAAGAAAGTTGCACTCTATCCTCAGGAGTCAGGCATAGATGCCTAAAGCCCCCAGAACAAAAAGTGAGAGTTTCAAATCCAATTTTATGCTCCAAAGTCCAAAAGCCGCATAGTACCTACTACCTTGAGTTTGTAAATATGTACCCTATTGACGCATTACCTATCACATCGCGTAAGCACTGGCGGATCCAGGGGGGGGGGGCCACGGGGGCCATGGCCCCCCCAAAGGCCTAAAGTGGCCTGTTTGCCCCCCCCCCCAAAACGTAAAAAAATTGGCTAAGAAAATATACTTGATGGAGGTTTTTAGCCACTTGGTGAAGTAAAGCTTCCACAGCATAATATGGAAGCAATATGGTAGCAGTGAGGGTCAGTCAAAAGTTGCGCGAGTGGAGTCGACCTTCAAAAAAGACTTGTTGGCACGTGTTTATGGCGCGGTAGCTGGGAGTTGGCGGTGTTTCGCGTGGTGTGGCATCACTGGCGGATCCGGGGGGGGGGGGGGGGCAGGGAGCCTGAGGTGCCCCTGACAGACCCGTGGTGCCCTTGGTAGGTCTGTGGTGCCCCTGGACCCTGGCAGGCCTGTGGTGCCTCTGGCGGGCCTAGGGTGCCCCTGCTAGGCTGCTGATGCCCCTGGGACCTGACAGGACTGTGGTGCCCCTGACAAGCCTAAAGTGCCCCCAACAGGCCCGTGATGCCCCCGACAGGCCCAAGGTGCCCCTGCGTGATGCCGTGATGCCTGCGAGGCCGGTGGTGCCCCTGCGAGGTCGGTGGGGCCCCTGACAGGCCCATGGTGCCCCTGCGAGGCCGGTGATGCCCCTGCTAGACCGGTGGTGCCCCTGGCAGGCCTGTGGTGCCCCTGCTAGGCCGCTGGTGCCCCTGGGCCCTGACAGGACTGTGGTGCCCCTGACAGGCCCAAGGTGCCCCTGTAAGGCCTGTGGTACACCTGCTAGGCCTCTGGTGCCCCTGACAGGCCCATGGTGCCCCTGCAAGGCCGGCGGCGCCCCTGGCAGGTCTCTGGTGTCCCTGACAGACCTGGGGTGCCCCTGACAAGCCTAGCCTGTGGGCCCCTCACAGGCCCGTGGTGCCCTTGTTAGGCCTGTGGTGCCCCTGGCGGGCTGGTAGTGCCCCTGCTAGGCCGGTGGTGCCCCTGACAGGCCTGTGGTACAGGGACCCGCAGTTGCTTCTGTACACACTAGTATTTCAGCGTATTCTTGGCCTGTGACACCGTCGGAGGCGAATTGGGAAATGATTGTGTGCTTATTAAAACCACCATCTGAAGGGCTTTAAACTGATGTGCTGCTCTCCTAATTCAGTGAACTTTTTATGGCTATATCAGCAAAACATTGTTTTCAGCGCTTTTTCCTGCCCCATTCCTTCTGAAACCTGGAACCGCTTATTCCATTTACTCCTGCCATCTGACGATGGTCGTGCTGACTACTAGTTCCGGCGCTAGTTACTGCTCCAGTTTTGCACCCGGCACAAACTCAGGCGGCACCGGGCCGTGGCTCGACCATGGGGAGGGTCAGACCGAGCCGACTGCCTGGGGCGCGGTTAGATCGGACGCCCTGCTGGGGAAGGGGACGGGAGTGAGGGGGAGTGGAGGAGGTGGTCACGTGGTCCGTCCAAGCTCGCAGACGACCTGACGTGTCCTGCGCCCAGCCATGTTCCGTGATCCAAAATGGCACGAGAGCTGTAGAATGTCTGGAGGAGACGCTTCGAAAGCGAACTTCAGCAGCACTAATTTACCATATTCTGTGGAGATAAATTAATATTATGTTAATGCAGAAAAAATTGTATGCCCAAGCTGTATAAGCTGTATCTTTTTAAAAGTTGTATATAGAATTATTTTAGGGACTTATAGGTTTCGTATACACAGTGAATTGTGTTACAATAAGCCGTTTCCCTGTTATGGTTACTAACTGAAGAGTTATCCTTTTTTTCTCACAGGGAATGACAATACAATAACAATATAACAATACGAATAAAACCAGACGTTTCGCACAAAAAAGTGCCTCCGTCAGTGGCAAGAAATGAGTAATTAGGCATACATGTTTTCTTTCGATAACATCGATGAAGTAGTTATCTTTATTTTTTAAAGATATATTTTCAGCAGTTTTTTAAGCACATCATGGAAGCTTATAAACATTTGTGTATTTTATCGGCAACCCGGCTGGCCAGACCGAGACGGTGCCGCATTTAGTTCTCATCGATGTTAAACCTATACACTTATTTTTCTCCACTGACGAAGGCACGTTGTTGTCCGAAACGTTTGGTTTTATTCGCATTGTTTTTATATTGTCATTGTCCGTGAGAAAAACATACTCATATGGACTGGTCTCAGTTCATATAGAAATTGTTGCACATTCATCAACACAGATAAAATGAATATTAGCCCTCACCACACATATAAGTAGAGGTAAGTAGACCGCGCCCGCTGTTTTACACCAATAAATCGCGGCAAAGCGAAGGATTGCGACGATTCTTTGGTGCCCTGGAGTTAATCAATTTTACAACTTCCCGGAAAATTAAATAGCCCTTATCATTTTTGCATCTTGTCTGAGAATTTTAAATCCCTGAACCAAATTACCTTTAACCTGTGATTATTTTTCTCAAGATCATGTCAGGCCAGAATAGCAATTGAAAGTCAGCGCACATCTTCTGTGTGTTTCCATAGTCGTTTCGTGATTAGCAACGTGACAACATGTGAAATATACTATCTAATGTTTGTCTCATTAATTGTTGTGGGTGCCAAAGTCACGTGAAACTCAGGTTAAGGTCATTTACTTGAAATGATCTCGATTAACTTCCTTAAATTTACACCTTTTTACTGTGGTTTTTAGGAAGTGTTGGTTTGAAATTTAGCACCCATTTTAGCATTTGAAAACTAGGCATACTTAAGTATCAGTTATAGTGCCTATGCCTATGTTGCCAGGCTGTAAGTGCTGGTTAACATTATATATAGCCGTCAGAACGCCTAATGGGTGATCTGGCGTGACCCGTCCTACCCCAAATGCTTTGATACATCATCTTTGATCAAAGCAAGTGCAAATTCGGAGTCAGAAGCAAGCCAAGTCCTAGCAAACTTCACTTGTAGAAATTCTAGCAGGACCCAAATTTCCGTGCTTTTGGGTTATTAACCTGATCTGGGAGGTCAACCAGTGACCTAGGATCTCAGCATTGACCAGGACATACAAATAATTGGCTTTTTCTCGTCAGCGATGACCAGAACCCTCAAATCATCAGATTTCTCTCGTCACGAGCAGCACGCTCTTTTTTTATTTTCAGCGAAGCTCTGGCTCTTTTTATCAAGGGCCGAATGGCTGAGGGTTTCTACGCCCCTCCGCTACATGTAAGACGCTGAAAAGAAATGCCTAAATAGGTGAGGGTTAAATATCGATTGCTTTTTAAGTGCCGAAGCCCGAAACACTTTGATTTACTTCGATAGCAGTTTTTAAGACCAACGAGCTCGAATAATATAACTTCTTGAACAATGTAAGCAACACATAAAATGAATCGTGAGAGAAGCGGCTCAGGATTAATTGAACTATGAGACACTAAATAAAAAACGGCATAGATTAGAAACTGCACCTAACTTGCACTGGTTTTTAAACCTTTTCGTTGCAGACTGGTAGATTAAATTTTAGGATTGATTTCAGCTGATGCTCAAATGGAGCTATTCATTCGTTCATACATGCGACCATCCAATTCCATTCATAAAAGAAGCCAGTGACAAAATTGTTTATTTTAGATAAGTGTGAAATAAAAGCTCAATAAAAGTTTAATGATACGGCAAATTTGACAGCTTTTATAATGAACAGACAAATAACTCTAACGAATCAAGGTTGCGAGCCCCAAATAGGGGAGAGTGAGGTATAGATGAGCCAAGGGGCAAGTTTAGCCACCCCATGTTTCTCAGCTCCTCTGGCGCTGATTGACTTGAGCTTCCATGTGCCGTTCGCTTACGATGCTGTAGTCTTTCACGTGAGACGGCAACGTTCTCACGCTCAGCACCCGGTAACATGTGGTATCGCCCCTGATAACTAAGACATGTTTTGCCTTTAAAATGAGATGGTTGTTATCTGCGGTGCATGGTTATTTTCCTTAGCGGGTGTCATTAATCGAAAATGGCCACGGGTGGGGCAAGATGAGCCATTTTCACCTGGGGGAAGATGAGACGGATAAGCCATTGTTGTCTCCGCTGTCGAAAACCAAACTGAGCTGCGCTTGTATCTGCTGAAAAAATGGTAGGAAATTGTTTTTCTTTGTTGATAACACAAGTTGTAAGTGATTTGCAGATTATCTGAAGGATAAAATGATTTCTTTCGTGATAGAAAACTTGACGAGTTATTGGAAGGCTTAAAACAGTCACTTTTTGATGGAGGAAAAAACTTTGCCATAAGTATGTATGTCATGGAGTAAATAAAAGAGCCCACTCTTCGCCGCGCCCGGGAAAAGAAGAGGTTCGCTTTTTCCTTCCATGCTCAACTTTCCCCACGACGTGTCTCAACTTACCCCGCCCATGGGGTAAGATGAGCAACGTGCAAGATGATTTTTGACGTAGCCTTTCAGTACAAAAATAAGCGGTATGAAACATTTCTGGCCACCATTACATGCGCGATGACCAGTCTGTCCGTCCAACTCGTAAACGCAGAAAAATGATCAGTAAGTTAGCCTGTAGCTTACGAAAAACAAAAGCGGCTCAACTTACCTCATTCTTCCCTACGTTACACAATTGAGGGCATTTTTTTTTAGGCCATCACAGTATTTGTCAACAATGGTTGTTTGGGGGGGCTGAGGAGGGTGGTTACTGGCTCATAAACTGCCCCCCCCCCCAAATAAAAGAAAACGAAACCGATCATCCGCGAAAAGAACTATTGAGCTCGAACCAAGGTGACGAATCGATTTATAGGTATGCAGGATGACTAACGATGCCACTTTTTGACTTCTTGTGTCAAATAAATTCCATCATCTGGATAGCACGTCAACATGCTATTTGACATTTTACAACAAACGTATACTATTTGGCGCGACTAGCCTCATAAACGTTCTGAAACTAAAACCGTTTCTTCGCAATTAACTTGGACCACGTTATCCCAGCTTATGCACGACAAAAATAAAATAATGCTTCAGGATCACTGGCCTGAATTCGAGTGCTTAAAGTTTACTCAAAACCGGTGTGGCTGAGGCACTCTTCGCTACACCTCGTGACGGCCACCATTGTGTTTCATTTTTCGGTAAGCTATAAGTTAATAAGGAAAGGATTGGTGAGTGGGTTGAAAATAATGCTTCAGGATCACTGGCCTGAATTCGAGTGCTTAAAGTTTACTCAAAACCGGTGTGGCTGAGGCACTCTTCGCTACACCTCGTGACGGCCACCATTGTGTTTCATTTTTCGGTAAGCTATAAGTTAATAAGGAAAGGATTGGTGAGTGGGTTGAAAATAGCCCCCCTCCACCCCCCCTCCTTCTTCTGGAAACATAAGTAATCGAAAGATCTGGCGATGGTTTATCCACCTCCTCTGCCGCCGCGCTGCGAGGCCTCGATTCGTTCGGTATGTGGCTTCCTGAGCGGTCCTCCCCGGAGGCAAGGTGAAAGGTCATGGCCTGTATCAGAAATTTATACGTTGCTGAATATGTTTTATAGTTCTTCCAAGGCCTTGCACACCGTTTTTATATCGGATAAACATTGCACTTTCTTGTCAATCAATACATTTAAAGAAAACTTGATCATAGTCTTATACTGCGGGAATTGTAGTTCTGCTTACGGTTGCCTCTTTATGATACGGGCCACCACCACCTCCACTGCGCTGGAGCTCAGGCGTTCTACCCCTCCCCGCTACGGACCGGCCCTCGGGCTAGGTGTGTTAGTACTGAGCGCAAACCTGTAGTAGTCACGTGACTTTCATTCATGTAGCGGGAACGGAAGCTATAGGCGATACCAAGGACGGGCTCTGGGGAGGCAGCCGGCGCGGAAAAATAGCACGATTGTAGTTTTGGAAGAATATCTGTTGCGGTAAGAGGAATTATACAAAACATACGTGCTAGGAGCAAACATGTGTTATTCCTCCATACTTTGCGCTACATTTCCTTTCTCCAATGGCCAGCACTTAGCAAATAATAGCGCAATTCTAAATTGGTAATATATGTGTACAGTAGCAACTGCGGGTCCCTGTACCCCCGGGCACCAAGGGGGGTCATGACCCATGTGGCCCCCCTTGGATCTGCCACTGGTACATATTATATTGATTTGTAATGGCGTTATGGCTTATGCAATATGCAATTGCAGGCACTTGGTATCCCTCACTTATCCCTCATTGGGGGCTCTGGCGGGCTCCTGAGGGCCCACGTCTATCTCCGGGAGCCCTAGACAGGCTCCTTTGGGTCCTTTCAGTCCACTATAGCATAAGAGGTCTCCATGCGAGTCCTATACATCTGAGGACGTACCCTGACGTCTGAGGTACTCAACTGCAGCTCCAATGGTCTCTTACACTGGCGGATCCATGGAGGGGGCATTTAGGGCCATGCCCCCTTCCCAGAGGCCTAAAGTGACCCGTTTGCCCCCTCCCCAAGCGATAATGAAGCACAGTTCAATCAGTGCCTGGCCCAGGAGCCGAGTTAGACCACCTCCCGTTTACCATCTCCCGGCCCGCAAAGGGACCCAAGCACTGACTCGAAGCGGGTTAACTGGTCGACAAAAGCAATAGTAAGTGTTTACAAAGTAATATAAAGGCATGGGTCGGGTGGGCTACCATTTATATATTTTTATTTTTGGTTAAAAAAAAATATTCATAATGTCAGGGCTGTGACGAAAAATAAGTGGCCTAAATCCGATGAGAAAACAGGATTTGGGGGTACCCTAGGTTTGGCTCCTGCATGAGTTGGCCCCCCCCCCCCAAAAACGCAAGTCTGGATCCGCCAGTGCGCGTAAGTATTTATTTCATGGCGCAGGAAATTACTTTTTCATAAACAGGTATATACGCATCTCGTAGGTATATGCATGAATTACATACGATGTGATTCTAATGGCAGTGGGCACCTTAAATATGCGATTCAAATATTATCATAAATACGCTGCGTTACGTTCAATAACTCGGTATACCGAGTGCCCATGATACTGGCCCGCCGTGCATTTGTGTACTGCGGGTTGCCTATATGCTTTCTAGACACGTTTGTCACAATGAAACGCGTTAGCGCCGGCCGCCGGATACACAGCTCGCCACTCGTCTCGTCAGTATTCAGAATTAGCAAGCAGACCTGGTGATTAAGAATCAGTTTGTGCTGAGAATTATGAGCTCTTCTCAAAAGCAGGAGAGGTAAGCGATGGAATACAAGTTAGGTATGCTTTCCTTTTGCCAAATGGGGACGAGTAATATGCACTGAAAATGGAAACACTGATAAAGAAACATTTATTATAAGACAAATGCACTTACCACGGGATGGAAACAATGTGACCACATCTTCCTACCAACAATGGGATCAGGTTTGTAACGTTCGGATCGAACGGTGATGCATTGATCACAAGTAGGTATATTTTCATTCCTATTTTCAATTGTTCTCTGTACCATTAAATGTCGTTGAACGTGAACCTATAGGCATATTTCGGTACTCCTAGTCCTCTCCCGACGACGCTAGCACGGCAGTGGAGTTCGGTCGGTACTCCAGCCAGTGGATCGCCTCCAGACCACACTCATAACCCAGGAAGATGACGGCGTTCACCACAAACGCTCGCGCCGCCAGCAGCGTGCCGCCGGCGAACAGGGCTCGCGGCCCGTCCCGGAGGACTGTGAGCCGCGCGCAGTGCACCACGCCGCGGTACAGCGGCCGCGGGGTCGTCCGCCTGCAGCTTGCTCTTGATCACGTCCAACGGCAAGATAGAGAGCCAGGCGGCGGTGCCGGCCAGCTCCGGCCAGCAGGGCGGCGCCGCGCCGCGACACCGCCGCGCGCCGGCGCAGCTCCCAGCTGGCCCGCTCGTACAGCGTGATGTAGAGGCCGAACGAGGCCACGTCTCGGCCGGCCATGGCGCCCAGACCGTGGTACCAGCCGCGCACACCGCGCCGCCGGTACAGCTCGGCCAGACAGCCGAGCGGACCGCGCGCCGCGGTCGTGTAGTGCGCGCGCCAGCCGGCGCCCTCAGTGCGCGTCTGCAGCTGAATCTTCACCAGGTCCACGGGCGTGGCGACCACCAGCTGCGCCACGCCGCCCACGCAGCCGGCCACGAACAGCCGACCCGTGTCGGGCGGCCTGTCGGCGGAGCCGCCGCCCGCCGGGCCGCCCAGCGCCCAGTCCAGGCCTCGCAGTGCGCCCGAGTACGCGCCGAAGTAGATGGCGTTCAGCAGGCCGTTAGTGACCAGGGGAAACGCCATGCCTTTGTAGAGGCCGCGCGTGCCCTCGTGTTTCAGTGTGGTGCGCAGGGTGGCCAGAGGAGAGCCGCCGAGCGTCTGCTGGCGGACCTTGATGGTGTCGGCGGGGTGGCCCACCAGGATACCGGCCATGCCGCCCACACTGCCGGCCGCCAGCTCGTGCCACACAGAGGTCATTGCAGTGACTGGAGTCAGAGGGAGATCGCAGGCAGAGCGGTGGAGGGTCACCTGTCTGGGTCGCCAGTCTGGGTCACCAGTCTGGGTCACCAGTCTGGGTAGCTAGCCTTGGTCACCAACAGATTCAGGCAATTGGTGGGTCTTCGTTAACGGTCCTTTCTGTTCAGGGTAGCAGGGTCACAAACCGTTCATTAATTAAGGAAGTCCGCTGGATGGACAGAGCAAAACCAAGAGAACACTCGAGCACCGACGGACACACCTTCACCTCAGCTCAGATCAGCTCAGGCCGTTTCGGTAGAGCTCACTTCAGTTCACCTCAGTTTCTCGAGTCTGTCTATGTAGCCAGCCACACCACAGTCGTCCGATGTCCTCTCCGTCGTGAAGGTCGTATCCCCACCGGGAGGAGCGGTGGTCAGAAGCACTCTACTCCAGGAGCGTTGATCCGACTGTCACCTCCCGCTGTTACACAACTAAACAGGGCAGTTCGGGCCGAGTTCACAGCGCGCTGTCCTGGTCACATAGCCTTTATAAAACGCCTGGCTGGTATAAACAATCCAGACGGGAAATGTATGCCATCCAGTGGACGTCCTGACGTCCTCTGACTTTATCACCAGGCGCTGTCAAATTATATAACAAGCCGACACAATACGGCATACCTATCCGTTGATCGGTACCCTTATCCATCAATACGCGACATTGTTGTTTTATAGATTCTATTGCAACTGTTGTAATGTTGCCAAAGCGTGTTGTCAGTGTCCAAGTGTGAGGAAGCAGTGGGGAGAAGCTTCTTAGACGGAATATTATCAATCCGCGAAGGGAATGATCAATTCAGCAACAGGACCATCCATCTCGGGGGATCTCAGCAGCGCGCGAGCCACTCAGCTCGGGATCCGCGGATACTGCAGGCAGACCGTCGCGACTGGTGCGGTGCATGGATGGGTGACATGTTCTGCACCGAGGCAGCTAGCGCAGAGCGTTTGGGCAATAACAGCGAAACAAGCAGGGTTGTATACGACTCAATCAATAGCAATCAATTCAATCACGACAAATTTGGGAAACCAATCAAATCAATCAAGTCAGAGCAGTTTTCGGGAATTGATTCAATCGACTCAAACGCGACAATGAAAGGAATCAATCAACTCAATCAAACGACTCAAACCAAGATATGCATTAGGTTTTTTGCCCCACCAACTTGGAAAAGTGTCCATAGCAGTCTAGTGTACCTACCTACCTACCTACCTACCTACAGAAGAAACAAAAATATTGTCATTTAAAATTATAAATTACCATGCCATTCAAAGTTTCTATGTCATAAGGAAGGATGCCTAGTGATGGACAGGTGGATCATGATATTGAGGTTCAATGGGTATAGAATTGGAGCAGAAGTTTCATTTAATGGGTGCAAAATAACCCAGTAGTTGACTCGCCCCTTAACCCAAATCACCACCTTTCACCTAAAAGTTGTCAATTTAATTTTGGCCATATTCCAGCTAAGTCATCAGGCCATCTACCTCATGTAAAGCCCCTGTCTGTCTCTTATGTGAGTTATGCGGAGCTCTTCTGAAATGAATCCTGAACATAATGAACCTAGCTAGGTTTCATGCCACACTGACACCATATGAAAGTGTTGAAAATGTGCTACAAATTTGACAACTTCATTAGGTATGCTTTATGAAGACAGCAGGAAAGCAGGTAGGTACCTACTTACCTGCCTAGATGTGTCCACTGGCTACCAACAGTACCAACGAAGGTAGATAGGTAAGTACCTGTGAGGTAGGTCAATCATTCCTTCCTTTCCTTATGAATATAGCCTGTGATAAATCTGGTACATTTATGAAACAAAGTTGATAAATTGCAAGATCATAGTGAAGGAAAATTAAAACGCGAAAACGGCACGGTGAGACTGCGTTTTTTGCCAATAAGTATGCTAAGCTTTTATAAATCCTTATTCTACGTCTTTTGATTTTTTGGTAAGATGACGTCATTGATTATCATGTAGTATGGTAGCTCATCATAAAATAAATCGGTTGTACAACACCAATTTCGTTTTGATTATTATATCATTTGAAATAAAACCACTATTAATAATATTCGGTAACATATTTTAAGGAAAATGAAATATATTTAATATGTCATGCTTTCTGCTTAGGCTCTCAGGAGAAAAGGATCAACAAACGTTCTGCTGCAAATTAAACAATGCAGCAAATTAGCTATTAATTAGGCCCGTAAACGTAATTAGCGAGACGAAAACGGCGCTTTTGTTTCAGCTATTTTGTAGGGGTTTCAGATATTTATAGAGTTCAGTGGGTTGTTTCTGAGGAGATGTGGAGGTGTGAATTGTTAGCCCGCGCCCCACTGGGGGGGCTATTTATAGCCCCCCCTCCCGTTTTTCTGCAATAACTTCCAAACCGCTTGACGTATCGACGCCAAACTTTCAGTACCTTTGGCTGCATCAATTTGACACCTTGTGTCAAAATTTGAACTTCGTACCTACCATAGGTCAGCCGGAAATGACGTCAGAGTGACGTCATGTTCGGCCGATTTCGACGCAAAACATTGAACCACGGCAATCGCTTCCAAGAGCTCAGTTTTTAAGCTAGATCCAATTTCTTTGCATGAGAGGACTCAGAATAGACTGCGCTATCAAACTGCTATCTCGGATTTTCGAATCTTTAAAAAATTTGGAAATTTTATATAATAAAACTCAAAATTTATATTTTTACATTTTTTTCATTTTTTTTTTACTTTTCGAAAAAAACCGGAATATATGTGATAGAACGCATTATTATGACTAACTCTAGCAAGTTTTAGCTAAATATCTTCAAAAATGGCCAAGTTATACGCATTATTGCAAAAAATTAACAATTATTAATTTTTCAAATCAATTTTTCAGCATGAATTTGACATCGTACGCCAATATAAATAGCACCATCGTGCTCCTGAGCCCAAACTGCATCCAATAGACACCTTTTGTGTTGAAAAATTTTAACTTCAAAATTTGACTTTTTTGACCTGAAAGTGACCTGACCTGAGCTAAATTTGACTCAAAATGACCTCGAATGTCACAGACGACATCAAATTCGAAATCTCTGACCTAAATGGACCATAAAACATGTGTCACGTGACCGACGGATGATAATATTTTCGTGACCTGTGATGACCTGACCTTGACCTGAAAATCAAAGTACAAGTTTGGTACCCTCAGAGTATCTAGAGCATCTGTTCACGAGTGTGTGAACCAAAAATGAGCCTGATCTGACATGTAAGACGGCGGCCAGAGCCCAAAACGTGAAGAAGCCAAAATGCTAATAATTTTTACTTTGACCTGACCTGTGACGTCATCGGTGACCTCGAGGTCAATGAAATTAGGTTTTGTTCGACAGTTTTTCCGGGGCTATCAGACACCGTTTGAATTTTGACGATCGGCCCAGTAGTTTCGGAGTTAGGAGGGGGGGCTATGAATAGCCTCCCCCCCCCAGTAGGGCGTGTTATACGCAGACCCCAGTGGGGCGCGGGTTAATTAATCACACTTATTAGTATATAGGGCCTTGCACTTTATCATCTGGATTAAAAAAAAACGTTTCCTGCTGAGTGCAGAAAGGTAGGTAGGTGCATCGCCAGGTTCTATCACCAGGATATCACCAGGACGTGTTTTTGTTCTGATGACTTTGTCTCTAAATGGGTCATCTTACCCGTGGATGATATGCTAAATAAACTAAGGATTGGAGCAGTTATTGCAGTTGAAAGTCAAAGTTGGCTGTTCATGTTTAGGCCCTGTTCTTTATTTGGCCTTCTACCCCATATTGCAGTTGTGATGACAAGCAGTTTTCAGTGTAGTTTTGTGATCTTTGATGTCATCAATTGGTGTCATTATTTTTCGTCAACTAAAACTTATTTGAACTTTCCATTCAATCGACTCAATCATACGAGTCACTCTAATTTTCGGGAATCAAATCAGTCAACCAGTCGCTAAAGCCAAACGAGTCAGTCAACCAGTCATCTCGAAAAGTCAATCGACTCAATCCAATCAACTCAAAATACGCGTTGAAACAAATCAATCAATTCAATCGACTTGATTGGTATACAACCCTGGAAACAAGGCCGCAAGGAGCGGCACATGGCTGAGGCCTGCCTGCATGCGCTGCAGCTCACCGGTCCAGGCGGAGCCGATGTGTTTTGGTATCTGGTGGAAAATCACTGGGCGGTGACCCTGGATAAGCGAGCTCTTGACTTCTGTTTATTTATCCTAGCCCGTGTGTCACAAATGTCCGTGCTCGAGGCGCCCAGTGATGTACCTAAACACAGTAAACAGTCATCGTGTCATAGTCGGGAGCATTCATATACTTGTCCATTGGGCATCTAAAAATTCAGCACGCAAAAAAATATGTGCCTAACTACAGAATTACTCCTATGATAAGATTGTTTAACCCGCGCATTGGGGTATTTTCCATAACGCGAATGACTGAGGGGGGCTCTCCAGAGCCCCCCCCCCCCTCCTATATCCGAAACTACTGGGCCGATCGTCAAAATTCAAACGGTGTGTGATAACCCTGGAAAAACTGTCGAGCGAAATCTATTTCATTTACCTCAAGGTCACCAATGACGTCACAAGTCAGGTCAAAGTAAACATTATCGGCATTTTTGCTTGTTCACAATTTAGGCTCTGACCGCCGGCTGACAAGTAATAGCAGGCTCATTTTTTGGTTTACGCACTCCTTGATATATGCCTTAGATACCCTGAGGGTACCGAACTTTTACTTCGAATTTTTCAGGTGAAGTCATCCTAGGTCACGAAAATTGTATATCATGTATCGGTCACGTGACGCAAGTTTTATGGTTTATTCGTAGATTTCGAAAACATTAACAATGTCGTCTGTGTCATTTGAGGTCATTTTCAGCTGAATTTACCGGAGGTCCGGTCACTTTCAGGTCAGAAAAAGGTTAAATTTTGAAAATAAAATTTTCAACAAAAAAGGTGCCTATCAGATGCAATTTGAGCTCAGGAGCACGATGGTGCCACTTATATTGCTGTACGATGTCATAAACGTACTGAAAATGGTTCTGAAAAATATATAGGCATTTGTAAAATTTAAACTAATTAAAACTAAGCTCTTGAGAGCATTTGCCGTAATTCAATATTTTGCATCAAAATCGGCCGACATGACGTCACTCTGACGTCATTCCCGGCCAACCTATGGTAGCTAGAGTGTTGAAATTTTTATGCAAGGTGTTCAATGGATGCTGCTGAGGGTACCTCAAGTTTTGTGTTGATCCGTCAAACGATTTATAAGATATTGCCGAAAAACGGGAGGGGGGCTCTGTATAGCCCCCCCCCCCAGTCATGCGCGGGTTAACATTCCTCATTCACTCAACGAAAGGCTAGACGCTGCTCGGCATGCCTCGTTCGGCAGCATTTCTATATTCTATTCGATGCCTGACATTTCACGCCCATAGCTTGAACCAGTCTTCTATAAACCGTATATGTATTTACACCGAGTCTGACCGACATCCGGGGAGGAGGTTTTGCATCGCTCCCGCCGTCAGAAGGGCATCCATGTCGGAGAGGCACTGGACGAAGGCGCCGTGGAAGGTGCTGCTGGCCGCCCGCTGCCGCTCGGCCGGACTCAGACAGGCGGCGTAGCCCAGGAAGTGCATCAGACCGTAGTCTCGACAGGTCACGCGGCCGTCCCCGTCACAATCCTATCGGCCAGAACAGCTCTGATAAGGCACCTCGATAGATAGACTCAGACAGAGTCAAGAAGGGTCACCTGCGCCGAGCAGTGCTATCAAACGCTGCACAGATAGAGAGTCCTTCAGAATAAGTGCTATAAGATCGAATCGCCCAACAGACAGAACCCCTCCTGTCGAGCCGATGCCACTAACCCGACTGAGTTGGGTCATGTATGACGTCACTGCTGCAGCGGCACACTCGATATCGGCGGCACAGTGCTGAAAGTCTGCAACAGAGCGACCCAGCTGTGCAGTTATAGCGATGGCAGCTCGTCAACTAAGACGGTCAGTGGAATGAGGCTTACTGAACCATTGGTCACGAGGTCATTTACTGGCGGATCCAGGGGTATTTGGGAGAAATGCGTTGCCTGAACTCGACACAATTTTGCGTTTTCGAGAATAAAATGAAAACAGAACAGCTTTATGAGAAAAAGTCTGTTTTAGAGTGCTCAACAGTGCATATTGAATCGAAATCCGGAGACTTCTTGGTAGTTGAAGAAACTTCTTTGGGTTATGCCCCTCGCAGCATCAAAGACCGCCTTTCTGGATCCGCCAGTGAGGTCATTCGAGTTAGCAAATCGGTAACACTGTTAGAACATATTTCATGGCACTCAAAAGTGGAATTTAAAAAGAAAATCAACCTTTTAGCATATGATCCGTCTATCATTTTCCCAATCGTTGTTTATTTCTATTTGATCCACCTATGGTTCCGCCACTACCCAATCAGCATTTCCTTAGATAAGTTCAATTCTTGTTGAGAATATGCATTTGAATTTTTAATTTGATGTGTAAAAATTGCGTCTCGAGTCGTTGTTCGTAGTAGGTAGTAGGTATTGGTTTGTGGCAGGAACTCACCGAATTGTCGGAATCTCTCTATAGCTGTGACGTTGGAATCTTGCCAAAACGGTCGTGACATGTGAAACGGTCCGCAGAGATCAGCCGACCCCTGTGACCCCGGGCCCGTGCAGGTGGAGGCCAGGTCACAGCCGGTGGCAGCGTGACACAGGCAGTACCGGTCCGGGGCAGCGCCTGCACGACAGCAAACGGCACACCGTCATGTAAACAAGCCTTTAAAAGGCTGCAGCTGCACAGGTCAAAAAGATCACACAAGGCCACCAAAATTTTCGTTTACACACAGGACCTGGCATGTGTTACCTACTCGTTTCGTCTTTCAAATACACAGCGGATGAACATCCGTCATAATGATGTCCGTAACAACATAATGCATGCAGAGCGGTATTACAGAACTAGCGCGATAGCTCTTTGTACCTCACCCTTTCCGTTGATTTGGCCATGAAGCGCGGCATGTCCGACCACTGCGGCCGCCACCAAAACAAACGTCACCGACGTCACTCGCATCACCGTGCGTGGGATCACCGGCATCAGCGCGGCCGCCGCACCCGCCTGGCGCGACACAGCGGGACTCGGGAGGGTGTCCGCTCGAGCCGCGACCACCAGCACCGCCCGAGCTGCTGACGCCGCCCGCTGCACCCCTCCCCCCGTCACGGAGTCGGGTAAACTGCACGGCCTGCACGCCAGTCGGCGGCTCTGGCCGGCCTGCTGTTTGCTCTGCAGTTGCCAGGAAGACAGCTACCGTGACAGGGCGCACCGGGCTGGGCAAGCTGAGAAGGAGTCGAGAACAGGTCAACTTACCCTTTTTTCTCTCACCTCTCTCTTCTCCCCTTCTCTCAATCTCCTTTCTCTCCCTCCCCTCGTCTCTCCCCTCTCTCCCTCTCCCCTTCTCTCTCTCTCTCTCTCTCTCTCTCTCTCTCTCCTCTCTCTCTCTCTCTCTCTCTCTCTCTCTCTCTCTCTCTCTCTCTCTCTCTCTCTCCTCTCTCTCTCTCTCTCTCTCTCTCTCTCTCTTCGTGACTCTCCCAGCTCAGCTGCATGGGACGCTCGAGTGTCAGTTGGTGCCAAGGACGCCCAGCGGGAGCGGTCAGCGGCTGCCCGTCGAGGCGTTATCAGGAGCCGGTACGTACCACCCCCGCCCCCGCTCCCGCCGAGCTGACTCAGCCGCTCCCTCTCGATAAACACAAGTCATGAAAAACATACAGACTACAGAGCTGTAAAGGGCTCTTTCAGTTTCTTATCGACATGCGCTCTACATGCGGCTCCGTTCAGTGGCCGAGATGCTATCGCCGCCTGTCGACTATCTTACCCGACCGTGTGATATTGGATTTATCGCTTTCAGAGCGAGATGCAGTCGAACATGGGCAGTACCAGTGTCGCTCTACTGAGCTACCACTGCTGACTGCGTAACACGAGAGTGGCACGAGAAGTGTGAGCCAGCCTGATGGCGGCGCCGACTTCACCAGACGCGACCGACGACTGGAGAAGGTGCATAAAGCAGAAATCGGACGAGCTGTTTAACATTTGTGGCGAGAACAGTCAACTAGCAATTAATGTGGCAGTGACAGGTGTTAACGAGAGGCAAAGTTTGACGGGTCATCTTGTTGAATTTAGCTTGAATCATCAGCGCTTAGCTGTGGCTAATCTGTTTTTTCAGCTCCCATTCATCTGGCTTCAAGTGGGCCTGGCTGAGTGCCGCTGCTCCCCTTTCGGTAGACTTAATATTCTCAATCAGTTTGGGTCCGGCAGTCTGGCGAAAGGCTCACTGGCTTCTATGATGGGCCTCAGTTGAAAGCCACCTCTGACAGTGATCTGATGCTGGAACTGGGCCCGGTGCAGTGGGTAACGGCAGACGGCACGCCCCTGACGCCGTCGACGACCCCGTGGGACGGACGTCTGGGTTCGGGTCCACAGAGTGATGTACCTGACTTGCCAGCGTCGCGTCTGATGATTGTCGAGACAGAAAACCCAGGATTCGTGCGTGTGCTGCAAGAGAGATTGGAGGACTGCCCGCACACCAAAGGACTGCCTTTTGAAAGCAGTCGAGTTAAGCACCTCATGGATGCCTTCTACCGAGTCATCTCTCCATTCAGGCAGCAAAATACCACGGGACCGTCTGTCGCCAATGTCGTGACTCATTCACAGTTGGTGTCGGTGGCCGGTCAGGTAACGGAACATGATCACGTTGCCTGCCTGTACGCTCGGGCTGGTGGCCTTCGGAAGAGTTTTTGAACGCCACCGCAAGCACGACTGGCCACCGAAGTCGATGAGGGACAACATTAGACGATTCGGGGTACACCTGGTGCCAGTGGGAGCACAAGGAAGCCAACGGAGAGCTCGGAGTGGCGTTTGTCGTTCTCCAGAGCCGAACTTCTGATCGCAATGCTGCTTACAAACATTCAAGCGCAGTCGCTTGTTGCCTTCAAAACGTGCAAGTCGGCAATTGGTCAAAAAGGCAAGTCAGTGAAATCATACTTTGCCAAGACAGCTCTATTCTGGCTTTGTCAGGACCTTCCTCCAGAAATGTGGACGGATATTGTCGAAGGCGCGGAGAGAATCATCAACTTTCTCTTCAAGAGCATTAAAGCCGGCAAGCTCCCAGCTTTCCTCTGTGCTGAGATAAATCTGCTGTGGAATATGAGCAGGGCCGAGAGGAAGACGATGCTGACAACACTGAACGACATGCGGACAAACTTGCAACGTCTTTTGCTGATGAACCCAATGATACACTTTGCAGTTCGGATGGGGCTGATGGGAAAGGGAACTGGACCAGTCCCTGAGCACGAGTTGCGTGTCTGTTTCGCTCGATCTCTTGTAAGAAAAGTATTCTCGAAACCCCGAGAGATTTGAGGAAAGTGCCAGTGATGAAGGGCCGTCGACTGGCAGCTCTACTGCGGACTTCCGCGGCAACAGATGTGATG